>NC_086330.1:230437460-230747275 GCF_032445375.1 Bacillus rossius redtenbacheri
CTACACGCCTGATACTTGGGAGAGCTGGCACATGGTCAATAAATAAAACGGTCAACTCAGTACGGTTTTTTATTATACTTCGACTTTAGGTTACACAATACCCACGGCACGAACTGAACTAGGCGAGAGCCGGACCATGTGATGGTCGCACAAGATAATATCGCTTAGCTGTCTGGCAAAGTCCCGCTAAGGGTTAAAAAATACTGATTTGAACAGTCTGCCAGCCGAAGCGAGCCCCGAGGATAATATAAAATTGATTGAGATTGAATTATGTTAACAGATCTAAGTTCAGTTCGGATATGCAAATGGATGAAGTCCCCGGGGTGCATATGAGTCTCACCTCGACGTTGCTAGTTGCAGACTGGGCCGGAAGGGCACGCTCCCACCAACAACACGGCATCTTTCACCGAACCACAGAACCGTTACACTAGTATAGTTATGTGCCGTGGGTAAACAAGCAAAGCACTCTTAAAATACTAACATAAAAAATACATGCCCTCTTGTTACTTAGCTGCATACGAACATACAGTTATTAATAAACTAACAAATAAATAGTTCCGGTCCGCTATGGCGCCGTCGTTGTACCGAAGCACTGAGCATAAACCCGTCTTCCGGTAGTTTGTGGCACGCTATTTGAAAACACACGACTACGTACTTAGGTAATTCCATGCCGGGAAGGAATGAGTGAAGATCAAGGAAAGAAGTTTAGTCCAACTAGGCTTATGGGGAGAAGCCCCGGTCGATCTCAATATATATAAAACACAATTAACTCAATTTGACTTGAATTCATGATTTTTAGCTAAGGACTAGACTTGAACTCACTCGACAAACCCTAGTTAACTCGCAGATGTCAAGATATATGTATTTCACAAGTGAAAACAGTGAGTATTCTAAGCATAATTCAGTTCTCCATTTCCCTCCAACATGCAATCTTTCGCTGCTTAATTTAATCTTTTCACACCTTGTCTGTTGCTAATGATCTCTTATCAAGAGACCCTATCATTCGTTTAGCAAGTTTGGAATAGGATATGGTAGCTAGTGGATGGCAATCAAGTTAAATGTCATCTACTTAAACAGAAGTTGGTGACTCCCATGTAATAACTGCGAGATCTTTTTGAAAAAAAAAAAGCAAATGTGTAACAGTCTACCTGACCACCAGTGGCAACAGAGCTCTTGTTAGCATACAATGGTAGCAAGGTCTGCCCAGTGATTGATAGTGAATCGTTGATGGATCGCTCAGAAAGCATCCATCCAGCAGCAACATCTTTCGAGGTGATGTAGCAGTACGCCACTCCTTCCTGGACAAGTTTGTTGCTGTGCTCCTTGATGAGAGGCAACTTGTAGGCCACAAACCTAGTAACAATAAAACAGAGGTCCATGATGAAAGGGTAAATGTAACTAAACAAAAATGTTCTGCATATTACTAATCTGCATTGAACCTGTACATTGTAGCAAATCATTTATACAAAATACATATTATAAGACCGACCAATATTTATTTTAAAATAATAAAAACTTAGTGTCTTCCTGATTTAGCCAGAGACAGCTCCAGGGACAAGCAAGCCCATGAACTCGCAACTAGCGGGACACCACACAAGCCCACGAGCTCGCAACTAGGAGGGCCAGTTAACCGCCCATAGGCTTACAAATAGCAAGGCCGGGCCACCGCCCATGGTCTCATAACAAGCAGGGCCTCGCACAATCCCATGGGCTTGCAATTAGCAGGGCCCTACACATTCCCATGGGCTCGCAACTAAAAGGGCTGGGTAACTACTCATAGGTTCCTAAATAGCAGGGCCCTGTGCAAGACCATGAGCTCATAACTAGCAGGACACTGCGTAATCCCATTGGCTTGCAACTAGCAGAGCCACCCAAGTAAACGCCCATGGACTCACAACTAACAGAGCCCCGTGCAAGCCCATGGATTCACAAATAGCAAGGCCCAAAGCAAACAACTGGGTTCGCAACTAGCATGGTGCAGTGCAAGCCCATGGGTTCACAACTAGCAGGGCAACGAGCCAGCCCATTGGCTTGCAACTAGTAGGGCCAAGCAACCACCCAAGGGCACGCAACTAGCAGGGCACCCTGCAAGCCCATGGACTCACAACTAGCAAGGCCTCAAGCAAGCTCATGGGTTCGCAACTAGCATGGTGCAGTGCAAGCCTATGAGTTCACAACTAGCAGTGCCACGTACAAGCCCATGGGCTTGCAATTAGCAGGACCAAACTACCACCTATGGGCTCGCAAATTTCTGGGCTGGGCCACCGTCCATGGACTCAAAACTAGCAGGGCCCCGCAGAAGACATGGGCTTGCAACTAACAGGGCCCCATGCAATCCCTTGGGCTCGCAATTAGCAGGGCCACCCAGGTAAATGCCTGTGGGCTTGCAACTAGCAAGGTACCGCGCAAGCCACTGGACTTGCAACTATAAGGTCTGGGCCACCGCCCATGGTCCTTCAAATATCAGGATCCTGCACAATGCTATGGGCTTGCAACTAGCAGGGCCACCCAGGTAAACGCCTATGGGCTCGCAACTAGCAAGACCGGGTAACTAATCATGGGCTCACAAATAGCAGGACCCCACGCAAGACAATGGGTTTGCAACTAGCCAGCCTCGCGCAATACCATGGGCTCACAACTAGCAGAGCCACCCAAGTAAACGTGCATGGGTCTCGCAACTAGCAGGACCCCGCACAATCTCATGGGCTCGCAATTAGCAGGGCCACCCAGGTAAACTTGAATGGGCTCACAACTAGCAGGGTCCCGCACAAGCCCACAAGATCATGGGCTCACATCCAGCAGGGCCCGATGCAAACCCATGATCGTGCAACTAGCAGGGTTCCGCGTATGCCCCTGTGCCTAAAACTAGAAGGGCCAGGCAACCGTCCATGGGCTGGCAACTAGCAAGGCCCCGCACATGCCCACTTATTAAAGAATTACCTCTCAACTAAAAAGTCTAGCAATAAATTGTAGACCTCTATTCACTGTAAAATGTGAACTTAATTAATTTGAATTCTAATAAGAATATAAAATTTTAATATAACTTAAGGTGATTTAGCAAAACCACCATTGAAATGCAAATTCTAGGTTGGCTTAAAAACTTGTTTTAAAGATAATTTTTTTATATATATATTTGTCTGGGGGATGTTCTTTGAAACCTTTCACTTTTTCTTTGGGGGATATTCTGAATCCCCCCCCCCCTTTCCCACCCTGACCAATCAATAAAGCCTCTCCAAGTATTAAACCCCCACAACAGTAAATGCATAGGTCATATGACGGCCTCTGGATTGGCCATTATTATTTGGCCTTTTGACTAGGTATTCAGAAAAAGAGCAAAGGAAGCAAAGGAATCATGTAACTGACTGTTAAGAATGGCAATTCCTGCACCAGCACATAGCTGGCTAAGTTGGAGAACATACCCCTGGGTAGGTGACCTATGACCTCTAAGAGAAGCTGCTGAACTGAACCAAGAGCAGCTTTGTAGCTAAGCGCTGGTATGCAGAAGGTTCTGACTAATTTTGGTTAGCTATTCTGCTAACATCTTTTTATTTATAATTGCTCATCTATGTTACACAGCTTCCCGGAGCCTTAAAGGAGCAAGTGCAAGAGGCATTCGTATCTACCTGTAGCATTTTATAATTTATTTATTAACTTATTAACTGCTATCGCACAGGGTTGTCTAAGGAGGCGGATACTGAGTTTGGGCGCCACCACGTGGTTTGTGGGCACGTGGACCCGGCGAGACTCCTTTCTCAGGCCGTGACGTCGCCCAAGTGTGATGAGGCACACAACCCTCAAAATGCTTTGTTGGTTCCTAACACCCGCTCTCAGCGGCGGGCATGCTGGTACACTCGTGTAATGCCCTACCTTTACCTAGGTGGGCTCTAGGCATCCCACACGCCAGACACTACACCGGGGCACCCGTGACTGAAATAATAGGAATACACTCGAGATTTACACCTGATATTTATTAACATTCCTCGTCTCTACATTGTTCATGCGAAGCGGAAAAAAAGCCAACTGCAAACAATCGGTTTAGGAGGTGGGCCAGGTCACCACGTTAGCCTGACCAAAGAAACGTAACGAAGTTAAATTTAAAATGCTCGAGGAGCTTAAATTCTTATTGAAACAGTCTACCACCCGGAGTAGGCCTCGAAGACAGAAAGAAAGCGATTTAGATTAATATATGCAAAACGGATGCTAATGGATCAGATATTACCAAACAATGAAGTCGACGAGGTGCGGGAGCGTCCCACTCCGGGCGGCGGAAGAACAAGACTGACTGGTCAACAGGGTGTCATGGCGTCTTCCAACCCTCGAGTTCCCGTTTGCTTGTTAACTTACAATTAATCTAATTACTAACATAGTTTACCCTTTTAAAAATTAGTAATAATTAAACAACGATTTCTGAGACTTCCATCTAATTTCATAACAGTATACTTAATTAATTATTGTCTAAAGATTATTCGTCGGTAGTTCCTGTAGCGGCCACGTGTGGCGCTGCGCCGTCCTTCCTGTGACTTAAGACAAAACACTGGGCGAAATTATAAAAACACACAATACATAGCCCTTTATTTCTTTACTTATTAATTAATATTTTACGTTTCTGGGCCGTTGCAGTGCCTCTAATGCCTCTTGCGGCTTACACACACACGCATGCACACGTCACCGTGGCGGGCGGTTCAAACAGAGGGTGATGGTGGGAGGGTGGTGGTGCTGGCGGAACAGGGGACACATCGGGCTCAAGGGTAGGCGCAGCCCTGGTTGACGTCATAACAAACATTCTGTTTCACAAGGCACACCTATCTACATGCAACATTTTAGACTTTCTTGTTTAATAAATTAACAACTAACTTTCAGTTTCACTTTTTCCTTTGAAGAATAAACAGATATGGAATTATGTGGCAAATATGGCAAATACTTTGTGAGGAATACAAAGAGTGTTATGTGCGTTTTCCAGTTCAAGTGGTTATTCAAATATGGTCCACTATTAACAAGATTGGCACTGCCCTTGTATAAATAATTGAAGAATCTTTTTTTATTACTTTCTGTAGTTGTATAAAAATATTTATTTCACAGGGCAAGCACAGATGATTTGAAAAATATAAAAAAAAATTAAACAATGCAGCTGATTCACTTGAATTTTCTTTCAGTCAATAGAGAAACTCAATATGTGCTCCTGGAGTTACACAGCAGACATTGAGATGGTATCTGGACACTTTGTTCATGTCTACGGTGGTGCACTCAACCATGACTGTGATTCGCTGCCTCTGCTCCAGCACAGATTATGGCAGAGGTGGCAGAAACACTCTGTATTAAACATAACTACACAGAAAGAAATCACATTGGGATAAGTCCAGTAATTGTAGTGGCTATCTACCACTAACCTCATCATCAAAATCTGCATGTGCACAGCCAATTCATCTCACAGGGAGATGTGTGTTTAGGTATTTCCATCCTGCTAAATGGAAGTGAGATGGTAAACCATCTTTTAGAAGATTAAATTGTCTGATTCTTCTCCCAATTGAGGCTGAAGCCTCAAGGTAAACATCAATATGGGAATGACCTGAGAGTTTTTTTTTTTTTTATGATAAAGGAGGGCCCTTAAATCTTCTCCCTCAACATGGCACAGAACACGTTAATTATCAGGGAATCTCTCTTACGATCTATGGTAAGATGAGGATTTTCTGTTCCTAAGAAAACAGCATTCTGCCTATTCACTTTGCCATTTATGTGCAATGTGGTCTCGTCACTCAAAATTAATCTCACAGGCAGGTTTTTGTTGCTGTCAATCCTCATTAACACTTCACAGCAGAATGCATACCATGCACCACAATCATCCTGTTTAGGTGTCTGGACTAACTGGAGTCCATATGGTTTCTAATGCAAATTTTTACGCTATTTTTTAGATACCATTATTTGGAGAATCTATCCAAAATGATAATCAAACACAGTCCACATCCTCCTTGGGCAGAGGATCAAACACTAATCTTGACTTTGAAAATGCACACTCTCTCTTCTAACATATTGTAACACGTCTAAATGAATAGTCTAAATTTGTGCTGTATTCATGCTGCACAACAATGACATCTTTTTTGCTAATTGAAGCAAGCACCAACGTTTTTGCTGTGCGGTAGGTGTCATTATAAGTAGGTACATGCAAGCTGCTACTACTAGCAATTACACCTGCAATAAACCAATACGGATTATTTGTTAAAACAGAAACAAATTTCCAGAAATTATCTAATGATTAAAAGAATTTTCAAATCAATAAGCAGCAATATTTCATTTTTATGATTTTCCGAAAGAGCACACATCATTTTAGCTCATCCTGTAAGTTTAAATATCAAAATGTGTTCCTTACCAATCAACAATATTATTGTTTTCGTCTCTGCAAAACAGTTTATTTTCTATTATAACAAAATAATTAACCATACATAGTACTGTAAGCCACATGAGTACTTATTAATTCGGCAAACAATCCCAATTAATTAAAACGAAAGATAAATAAAATTAATTAAAACAAGTAATTATCACAGCCGGCAAAAATTTATATAAAGTTTTTTTTTTATGTGCTATGTGGCCTACAGCTTAAGCCAACAGCCATTGTGTAATTTTTTCTTATTTGAATATCTTTATTACATCGTTTTCAATCAAATATATTACATTAAGGGCGCGGTTACACGGGAGTCTGAACTACTTCAGGTCAACATGTTCAGCTGTTGAGTGCGGTTACACACAGTCTGAACATGTTTCGTTCGAGGCCATTTCCCATTTAACTTAAACAGGTTGGCAAAGTAGTTCAGATCGACATATCTTCTACATTAGCCTCTGATTGGCTGTTTAGAATATAAACAGTCTTTTGCAGAAATTCAAGCTGGAAAGTGTTTCTGGCACAAGTTCGAGTAATATTTTACCGAATGCAACAAAAAAAATCAATAGATAATTATATATATATATATATATATATATATATATATATATATATATATATATATATATATATATATATATTAATTGATCCTAATTTTCTTAAAACTGAGATAGGTACTCTCGCTCAAAAAATAATAATAAATAAGTTTAAAAATTTTACTGTGCATGTTGTTTGAATTCCCGATTTGTAAAAAAAAAAATATTGAGCAATATAAAACACATTCCATTTGTGCTGATAATGCTGTATAAACAAGTGAGAATATCACGCGTTTTCTGGATACAATTACAAAATAGAGATCAACAACACAGTCATTCGTTGACAGTAGACAATCGGTATTAGAGCTAAACACACTTTTCAGCAACTACAGTGTAACCGTACACTTTCGCGTTTGTAAACGTGTTTACTTAAACATGTTCACCTGAAGTAGTTCAGGGTCCCGTGTCATAGATAAAGGATAGTTTAGATGGATATCTCTTTCACATTAATCATTGACAGTATACAGCGCTCCTGGTGGCTGGACCTCGTACTAAATTCAAAATGGCGGCGATGGCGGGAGATTTGAACTAAGACAAGGCGGGAAATTCAAATGTGACCTATACCACTTCGGAATGGACTATTTTTACAACTTTTGTTGGAGTTAATTATTGAAACTATAAACAGTAGGCAATATTACTGAACTGTTCTGGCAGTTACTGACTAGTGGAACAATTGTATAGGACAATTTTTAAATTTTATAAAATTCAAAATGGTAATTATTCATAACCTACTGCATATATGTCAAAACATAATTCTTTTAAAAAATCTATAAAATAGAATTGCATATTAAATAGTTAAATTTTAATTATCAATTCACTTATTTTGACCACTGATAGGTTAGCCATAAATTGAAAATAATATATGTTACACTATCCTTAAAAAGGCTGTAAAGTACTCTAAAATCAAGCTCTGCCGAATACTTATCTTCAGCTCGGCTGGAAATATTCTAATCTTTAAGCCCGAAACTTCGAGCTACTCATCACCATTTCTTCAATTTGACCGGCATGCAGTGCAATGTTGTGTTATTAATCACCAAGTAAACAATGAAACAAATTAGAGTAAAAATAGAAATATATTCAGATTAAATAATCCTACCAAAAAAGAGGAAAATGAATGCTGATGATGTAAATATGTACATCAAGCTGGCTGCGAAACTTTTTTCCCATTATTGTTATTCTGGGACAATTGCTGTTCCTTGTATTTATTAATGATCTTCCTTATAGTCTTGGACCTGGAACTAGCCCTATCCTTTTTTGCTGATGATACTAGTATCTTATTTAAAATGAATTCTTATAATCAGTTATTGTAAAATAGATAAAGAACATTCTTACAACTTAAAAGAGTACATGGTTCGTACCCTCTTGTAAAATCAAAAATTAAGGACTTTTTAAGGACCCCATTACCACTATCAAGAGCTAGAAAACCACTTTTATATTAAAAAAATATATATTTAAGAGAAGACAAATTGATAGTTAGCAAACAATTTTTGTTGGTTAGTTCAATTTTTAAAGATAAGCCCATAGTACCCAAAATTATCTTTGGAACACATATCTAACCCAAGGATAGTGTCTATCTAAAGCCCTCTAACATTTTCTTATTTATAATTAATATGACACCAAAACACAAATTTCTGTTTAAACGTGAAATGCCAATTATGAAAAAACAATATCAAAATAATTTTACATAACAACCTAATCACATGGGCCGAAATTTGCAAATTGTAAATGTATTGTTCGTTGCCAAAAAGGAAACAAAAGAATATTAAAATACGTTTTTGGATTATTTGTAAAAAAGTATTTATTAAGTAGTTTTTAAGGATTATTAGTGACATTTAAGGATTTTTAAGGGCCCTTATGCAATTAAGGACAAAATTAAGGACTTTTTAAGGATATTAAGGAGGCGTACGAACCCTGGAGTAGTTTGCTATAAATAAATTGACTTTGAATTATGGTAAAACAAATTATTTAGAGTTTTTATTAGGAAATAATAATAAGCAGATAAATGAACACATTGCAGTAAATGATGGTAATTATGCGAATGTTAAGAATATAAGACTAACTAAATTTCTTGGCTTATCTTTAGATACAACGTTAAATAAATAAAAAAAATAGTATGCCAGCTTATTGGTGTTTGTTGCATGCCCATGATGATTTTTTTCACCTCCAATGCATGAATACAACCAAGCTGAAATGGAAAAATTAGAGTTGATTTTTTAGTGTGGTTTGGCTGAAAAGTCTCTCTGAATTGGTACCCTTATTCCTTATTCATAAATCAATATAGATTAGCACATGAGATAAATCGCTGTAATGAAACAACATTAACGTAACTTGATTCAAACATTTTAATTACGAACCATACACACCAAGTCACAGTCAAAATTGTGAATGAAATAAAAAAAATCATATTTATAATTAATAGAAACAGGTGCACACGTTTGAAAAATATAACCAGTTTTCCCAGGTGTTATCAGTGTCTACAAATCAATTTACTGTTCTTCTTACAACATTTGTACAATTTTTCCCTGAACCAGCTAGAAATTCCCTGAATTTTCCTTGTTTTACATGTTGGTGTACGCCCTGTGAAAAAGGTACTGTCATTCTGGGTCATGTTTTATATGACACCATTTACAATCACAGAGATAATTTAAATCCTTTACTTACAGAAATTTTCTGCATAATACATTACAGATTACCTACAACTTAAGACTACCATGACAATATTTCTCAAAACTTTTGTGTTACAAAAATATAAATGTTGAAACATTGTAAACATGTGTTTCAAACAACTTTTACATGTGAGATTGAGGTATCGTTAGAAACACACACACACGTATATATAAATTAGTGTAATATAACATATACATGAGCACACAGAAAAATTTTTTCTGAATGCAGCAGTCTTCTTGTGACAATCAGAACTTTGCTAAAACAACTCTTCCTACACATTCTACAATATACAGCTAAAAATACTGAACATATTTAGACAAAATCATATCAATATAAAAAATAAAAATTAATGTACAAAATCTTGTTATCGGAAGGCAAGTTGGGGAACTTCTAGTACTAGTTCACCAACTAATCAGAAGTGTCTCTTGACACTTGACACTTGTGTCACTTGATACTTGTGTCACTTGACACAAGCAGACAAAGTAGCATTTTGTAAGAAGTGACATACTAAGTTAGCTAAGTAGCGTAACATCCCTACTCAAATTACTTCATTTGTGATCAGATTTCTAAATGCTTGCACACAAAAAGTGAACAGAAATAAATGCTGGCAAGTGTACCATAACAACCAGGCTAAGAAGCTATGATACAGTATTCTGATAATGTGACATAACTTACACGAATCTAACTTGTTGCTTAATACAGCCACCTGTAATAGTCTGGATTCCATGAAATGTTCATGAAATGCAATATGATAAGAGCTATCCAGGTTGTCCCAGCCACGTGCGTGACCAGAATACCCAATCAGACTGTCATCAAACACATGCAAAGAATTTGTTCTCTGAATGCAAAAAAAATCAATATTTAACAACTTTAGTTGAACTTATATTGTAAAACATGCTAACCTTGTAACTTTTCTTCCATGTTCAATAGTATTGCATTGTGACCTCATATGTTTGTTTTTAGTTGTAATTTGTGTAGTATATAATTTATGTATAAGAACCCACTGTTAAAAAAACGAATTTTGTAAAGATCATTGACAATGTACAAGGCAAAACACAAACAATCGTCTAATTCTTCTCGAAAAGCTTGAATATACCTAGGTTACTGTTGTTTCAACATAACAAATTTGAAGTCTAAACAAAAAAATTACTTCAATTTGCTTCATTGCTAGCAAATGAATAATTCAAATATTAATACCACAGCAAACTCACAAGAACTATAAAACTTAATTTAGAATAGTACAAGAAATTCCCTAAAATTAAATCTGATAGGTTGAAGCACTGCACACATGTAACACATTCAGGGTCTCATTTCATTATTTTACTGCATTTAAAGGCTGCATTAATATAAATTCCTCATTCACTTAAATATTTTACATCAGTCCCATGAGAAACAACATTAATGTAAGAATACAGCTACCGATGTCAGAAATTCTACAACCTAATAGTACATGATCAGCACCTTCAGTTAACGGACATGTATGTACATTATATACATTTCAGTAACAAGAATTATGTAACCAATCAATGTAGAAAATATATGTGTATGTTATTTAAATATTAGCTGATCTAGCCACCCATTGCTGTGACTCAGTACTTATAATAGATTAAATTAATTTTGTAATTATCTTTCTGATACAATAATAATAATAATGTTTACTAATAAAGATGAAAACAGTTTCACAGTTACCAGGGCAACCTAACTGAACAACTGTTACCATGTAAGGTTATGTCTTGATATGCGAAAAATAAAAATCCCAGAACTCGATCACATCGCCACCTACGGGATACAACTGCGAATATAAATCATTCTCAATACAGTAAAACCTCTATCTATCATTTTTCAGGGGACCAGCAAAAAAATTCAGTAGATGCGGACATTCAATAGATGTGGACTTCACTCTTAGATTTTGAAAAAATTGCTTAACCTCAAAATTAGTACCCAAAATATCTCAGTTACTTGTCATTAAGGTCAGCTTCCGGCCTTGTCCGTGCAAAGACTACGTAAGGCGGCAGCACCATGTAACGGACTATGTTTTCAACAATAAAAGCCTTCTGCAATAAACCCTGAACTCTATTCTTCGTAATCAGCAACCTTTACGTGGTAATTCCACCCAGTCTATCCCTAGCCTCTTGGCCGCGAACCCCCTGAGATGCATCACATGCAACATTGGAGTAGCTTATGCAAGGAGGGATAGGTCTAGGGACCACAATAGGATATAAATAATATATACATAGGATCTAAATAATAACAGAGCCTGAGTCATGCAGCTGATTACATTCCCATCTACCCACTGCTGAGCTCATTCAGGTTATCTCTACCTCATCCCGACTTAAAAATTCACTACCGGTATTTCATACCAAAGCGCAGCAGCAAACGTCCAGGGCCAGGTGGTGAAGCCCAACAGCAAACGTCCAGGGCCAGGTGGTAATGCCCAGTGGCAAATGTCCAGGGCCAGGTGGTGAAGCCCAGCAGCAAACATCCAGGGCCAGGTGGTAAAGCCCAGCAGCAAACGTCCAGGGCCAGGTGGTAAAGCCCAGCAGCAAACGTCCAGGGCTTGGTGGTAAAGGCCAGCGGCAAACGTCCAGGGGCAGGTGGTAATGCCCAGTGGCAAATGTCCAGGGCCAGGTGGTGAAGCCCAGCAGCAAACATCCAGGGCCAGGTGGTAAAGCCCAGCAGCAAACGTCCAGGGCCAGGTGGTAAAGCCCAGCAGCAAACGTCCAGGGCTTGGTGGTAAAGGCCAGCGGCAAACGTCCAGGGGCAGGTGGTAATGCCCAGTGGCAAATGTCCAGGGCCAGGTGGTGAAGCCCAGCAGCAAACATCCAGGGCCAGGTGGTAAAGCCCAGCAGCAAACGTCCAGGGCCAGGTGGTAAAGCCCAGCAGCAAACGTCCAGGGCTTGGTGGTAAAGCCCAGCGGCAAACGTCCAGGGGCAGGTGTGGCAAAATCTCCAGCAGGGTGGTGAAGCAGAATAATGGTAGTACCATGGTAGAAATATCCAATGTCAACATTTGCGTAAGATCATTTCTTGTAATACAATTTGTACTCCGAATGACAGAAGCGGTAATAATTTCCTGAATATGTTGAGTTCAATCTTTTACTTTTTCTTGAATTTCAGAAATCTCCTGTGCGCCTTTTCCTGGATAATGTCACCTTTCAGGGGTTTTTGTATACCAGACAGTATATGATTCACTCTCTTGCACCAAAAATTTATTGTTATTCTGCAAATTATATTTACAAATGCTTCCTTGAATTCTGCATTATGCTTTTCACATGATGATATTTCTTCTGGAATGTCTTTAAGTAAGATATTTTTGATGAATTTTCCAAATCCTCTATAGTGACAAATTTCTGGAAGTATTGAAAATACCTTCATGACAGACTTCTCAAAAAATTCTGAAATGATTGATGAAGGATATTGCAGTGATTGTTTCTCAGTTGAATATTCACGTGAAATTATTAATGCATGTTCTGGCATGATTTCTACAGCACAAAGACTTTTGCGGCATTTGTGACATTGGAATTTACTCTTCATTTTCTTCACAACAAATCCGGCAACATACATCACTACCGTTTTGTCATAAGGCTGTAAACCTTCCTGCAAAGCCTCTTCTTGAATTGGAATGAAATCACTCTGCATACTTGTTTCCACATCCTGCATCACAAAGCTTTTCAGTGTGTCAAGTGCACCAACACAATCATCCTCTTCACAATTAGAAGAAACTGAATGTGCAGAGTTAAAGTTGTTGATCAACAGTGACTTGAATGAATTAGCAAATGCAGTACAACTTGGGTTTACATTCCTAATTCCATGAGCTCTGATTGAACCAAAAAAGTTTTCAATTGGATCTTGGTTAAAACATTTAGTTGGTAAATGTTTCAGATTTTTGGTAGTGCATAATTTTTTCCACAATTCTATCAAACCCTCTAAGGTAGCGATGAAGTTCTTGATGGAATGAACGTTACATGGTTTGTTCTCTTTATCGTAGAACTTCATGGTCCTTAACACTCGCAAACATTTCCTCCACAGACGAAGATGATGAGACTTTTTTGTCATAGCTGTTCTATAGATCTTGCCACTTTTATTCGTCAATGAAACGCCATTCAGACTGTCAAACAGTTCGTCAAAAAAAAGCAGTAGATCTGCTGTCTGTGTTGCTTCGGGATCAACACCAGGCATTCCTGGAACAGCTGTAAATGTACAATCTGTGTAAGATTCGTGGTAACAAAAAAATGCACACACACATATAAGTACTATAACAACAATTTTTTATTTGACATCAATTCCTAAAGTTCAAATGCATACCTTAAATGTTCATCCCTCTTAATAAAATATGGATTTTGAAATGTAGTTGACAAATAACTAACCAAACTAAAGCTGTGTATAATTATTGAAAATATGTTCATTAAAAATGTAAGCACAAACAAATATTGTAAACATAAATGAATGTATTGAGCTATGTTTACAGCATAAAGTTGCTAAACTGCCCTAATTTGTGTATAAACTGACATAACTGCTTCCCCATGAATGTTTCTGTTTATTTTCATGATTTAACAACACCCTAAAATTTTCAACCCATTTAATATTAGAATAGGCAATGCTAGTGAATTCACAGCATCCATTGTACATTTACCTGCATATCAAGTCTGCATGTAAGAAATGTCCATATGTCTTAAATTTTTTCCCAGTCACTTGAAAACTGACAGATAGATGTTCCAAGGTACATATTTATTTTAAAGAAATGAAATGGAACCAAAAATAATTCCATAAGTTAAAGAATTCTATTCTAATATTATTTCCATTTTTGGCCTTGGCAAGGACCATTCATGCATATTTCCCTTTTCCCCCATGTTTACAAGGCTGACAGCCACCCCATATTGTAAATATGGAGAATATTGACCATACTCACGTCTTTCTGCAATGTATCTCATGGCAGTTGAAACTGAGTGACTGAAAACTTGAGCACATGTGCTCACTTTCATTTTTCTCAGTTTGTCCTTGTTGACATGTTGCTCTGTTAGCTTCGGGCACGCACGGAGTCGGCTGGGTCGACTTGAATCAACATTATATAGCTGCTCAACATGTTTCCAACTAGCTACTTTTTTTATTCCGTCTTCAATGAACATCAGGCAGTATTTGAGAAGATTGTTTCGGATTCCTTTGAGCAAGTGTGGGGGGTCAAACAAAGGAATGATTTCTTCTCCATCAACAAAGAAACCTACAGAACGACATTCTTCCCCTTTTTTAATGAAGGATTCTCTTGTAGAATTCTTCAAGGAATTAATAGCAGCCATGTTAGTTGCCCCCTGATCGCAAACTGTTGCAACAACTTCTAGACCTGCTTTATGCAGTTGCCTTATCACCTCTTTTATGTTAAATACAAGTTCAGGAGTACTAACAGTCCCTTTGGAGTACATGTAAGACACTGGTTGCTTCCACTTCTTTGTGATCCCTCGGACCATGAAGACTAGCGCATGGTCTGCAAATTGGGGTTCCCTTCTGCGACCATAGTCTTCAAATCCTACAATAGTGTCAGAGGCCTCATTCCAGCGAATGCCAGGTTCTATTGCCATTTCGTCGAACATGAGAACACACATTCTCTCTGAAGGTTTCAGCTTATGGACTGAACTTTTCAACTGAGAAAAGACTGAATCATTTATGCCAGGCTGAAAAGGCAATCTTTTCAGAATGTTTAGTAATACTCTTCTTGATGGTAAATGAAACAACTTCCGCCACAATCTATAACCTCGTCTACTGTTCTTGTACAATGCAAGTGCCAAGATTTTATCCTCTAGTGTAAATCTTCTTCCTTTGGGTTTAGAACCACTGTTCTGCAACTGAGAGATTATGAATTGCCTGGCAATAGGGTTAATATTCACTTCATCAAACAGATTGGTACTTGTTAAATCTTGCATTCTCTGTAAGGACTTCTTGAAATCTAACTTTTTCTTCGAATGATACCGGGCCAATCTTTTTAGTTTCTGTGCAGTGAAATATAATGTCTTTGCCTTGGGTGTCAACTCAGCAGAAGTACGAGAACCCACTGCTTTTAATAAAGGAAAAAGGCATTTTCTTTTCTTTCTGCTGATGTCCACTGAAGCTGTGCTTCTGAAACCTATTAGGTAAAAGAATTGCGGAATTACATTTCAAACTGACATTCAGAAAATCATCCTTTATATATGTATTAAGAATAAGGGCTTGGCAACATGCCTTTTCAAATCACACACATTACATGAAAAAAATTAGTTACACTAAATAAAGGATAATGAAGGATCTGTGGCCAGTAAGTAAGGAATAGCCTAATGTTGAATAATAAAAAGGTACTTTGAGATTAACGCCACCGCAGCCGCTAAACCAGACGTTTACAATGTAAACAAGCATGCTGTGACTGACCTAACCTAACATAACCCTTCAATTTTTTTTTTAATTTTAATTTTTTACTGTTAACGGGGTTTTATTTAACATTAAAACTTCAATCTTTTTAATTTCAATTTTTGACTGTTAACAGGGTTTTGATTTAACATTAAATATTAAACATTTCAAACAGATCTGTGTTCCGAGACAAAGGGTTAGGTTTGTTTTGGTCAGTCACTATATTGCTGATTTATGATGCCATTTCTGAATACTAAGAAAATGTGAATTTGGGATTTGCCAAAAACAGAACAAAACACAATTTTATATTTGCAGGACAGAAATATTTTACCGAAAAATCAGAAATGTGAACGTAAACAATAACCAACATGGCCGCCGCAGCAACTACTGTAACCAACGGCTACGGTGGCGTTAATCACAAAGTACCAATAAAAATTATAGTTCTTCAGGCTATTTGAAGCTAAAACCAATCTACAGAGAATATAACACCTAAGTCTACAATATCAACTTCAATCATACCTGTAGCAGGTTGTGTGCCGACAGTATTTTCCTCAGCTTGCTCAGGAAGCAATGAACAATCCATGCTTGAAGATGCTTGTCTTTCACAAATCTCTTCGTTGGTAACTGTAAATTTACATTGTTTTATTATGAGTGGTGAAAATACAGACACATAGGAAAATATAAACATAAAATAAAACATTCCCAATGATTTGCTCATCACTGCCCTGCTTCAACACATTGAACTATAATTAAAGGACAAAATTTGGAATGTAGCTTACTTTGAGTATGTATTTCAGTTATAGTCAGAAATAAATACAGAAGTAGTAAAATATGTAGTTTGATGTATCAATGCTGCAAGGTTACTTCTATTCCACTATAACGTGCCATGCTTAAGGACAGTTTTCGTTGTAGCACAATGTTAAGTGCAGTTACCATAGCTACTGTTACTTTGTTCTTAACTGTTTTTGCATACTCTACAGCCTTGTAGCATGCACTGTATGATACATTTATTTGATAGTTAAGAACATTATCTGGGGTCAAAAACAAAATTAATTCACTCACCACTGTTTCAGTACATATCCTTAACTATTGACGCCGACCGCCAATGCTCCTCTGTCGCATAGACCGCTATGCCTCATCAACGTCTCGCAAAAGCGTGTGCACCGAACGCGCCGGTGCGCGCAGCAAAGTGCAGTTCGTGCGACGAGGCGAACGCCATACAACGAGTGCTACACCGGCGCAAGGATCCGGCCGGGTGTGGCATATCCTTCCGCCGCACTACAACAAATTGTTATAATTATGTTTTTCCACAGGATTTTATTAAACATTATTTTTTATTAATTAATAATTAAGTCTTTGCAAAATCATGTTTCAATGTGCGATTTGTCCCGAACCTGGCCGGTTCAGTTTCCCGCGAAATTCACACGTTTCCGCGGGAGGGCTGGCGGGGGAGGGGGGTCGCGCGCGGCGACACCGCTAGTGTCCTTCGAGAGCTCAACCAGGCCGGCAGCCTGCGCGCAACGCGGAACCTTCAACCTTTGCATTCACCGACATGTAGTTTTCCATAGTGTAATTTCTTTTCAACCTTTTGTATAGTTCCGCGGTCGGCCTAAATTTACCATGAGGTACTTAACTTAATTCAATCAGTGCTCCGAGATGAGTGTTTTACGTCATACGTAAGTACTGTGGGGAGAGTATGTGTTTGTACGTCGGCGCTTCACGCCCAACCTAGCCTACAGGCTACTTAGTTTTGGCCCGCACGGGGCAGTCAGCCGGCAACACGTGCCATCCAACTTAATAACGATTCAGTCCCTGGGACACACCTAGTCACCACGTAGAGTCGCCGGAGACACGGGCCTACGTGTTGCTAGCCCAGTTTATCCAGAGCTAGGTATTAGTGTAGTGTATTGTGCTTCAAAATATCGTGTGCCATGTCAGTGTCTTTTGTAACTTTCGCGTCACGTATACGTGTCTGCCCCTCACGCGCATAAGAATCGTGAGCCGCCACTGAGGAAGTGAGCTGCGCGTGTGACTAGTCGCGTCGGGCAAACCGTTACGGCCAGAACGGGCAGCACCATGTATTGGGCTGTGCTGTATTAAATTCACCAACTATCTGAAGAGGTTTTGTGTTATTATTCAGGCATCCCGAGTGGCCTCAACAGCTCGGGGGGCCCTACTGCGTTGACCCCTACCTCTAGCCACAAGGCCGAACCTTCCCTGAGAACACGAACCTAACAAAATCACGTCTATATAATCGGAGGTAGCGGGGACGGCGTCAAATTGGCGCCCGACTAGTGTGGCTTTAATTTTCTAAAAATTAATTTCCAAATTTTGTTTCAAATTTTTCAAATTTTTTCTCAAATTTTTCAAATTTTATACTTCAAATTAGTGTACCAGTAAGGGCTCGCGTAGGAAGTCGGGAATCGCGCGGAAACGGACGCGACGCGCAGACAGCCAAAGGAGCGGGCACCTGGCGATAGGTGCGCGTCAAGTTACACGCCAGACGCGCATCAAGTTACGCGTCAGGCGAGATAACGGCTGTGGGAGCGGAAGTCCGCGCGCCTCGCACACGGATCAGGTGGCGCAGCTGCGCAGCTGCTACGCGCCGAACAGGAGCACGAACATGAGCCGTGACAGAGCGGTAAAGATAGACATGGAAGGGGTATGCCACGCATGCCTTCTGCCAGGGTTGCCAATAAATCATGCCGCGGCAGGGGTTTTCGCCACCTGTACCTGCGACACAGATAGGAAGCACAAAACAGACTTTGACGACAGAAAATCAGGGCCGACGTCTACAATTCAGTGCGGCGCGAGGGGATGTCATCGGCGGCCCGATGAGGTGGCGTTCTGCCACCAGTGCGGCACCGTGAGGCACCGCTCGTGCACCGAGGCCCGGGAGTTCCTTAACTTCCGGAATGGGCTATTCATGTGCCGCGCGTGCGAGCTCGCGCTGGACAGACCGTCAGCGACGCCGGCGGCCCCTGTCGCACCGCGCCCCGGCGGCACCCTCAAGCTGCCGGAGTTCGGAGGGCAGGAGCACGAGGACCCCGCAAAGTTCCTGCGGACATGCCGAGACAGGCTGGCACGATACGCGGTGCCTACAGATGAGTGGACGGAGAAGGCGTGCGATCAGCTGAGGGGGTGTGCCCTTGACTGGTGGACCACAGCCGGAGAATACGGCATGGAGTGGGCTGACTTCGCCAACGGACTGGAGGAGCGTTTCAACGACGCCCGTGCCCGGGCCCGGTGTCAACAGTCACTGTTGTGCCGGCCTCAGGAGGCGGGGGAGAGCGCGGAGGCCTTCATCAGGTCTAAGGCGCGGCTCCACCGACGGCTGGCGGAAGGGGAGGACGACAGCAGCATGCTAGGGGTAGTCGTCCAGCTGATGCTGCCCGAACTGCGGCCATTCCTTAGGGCCGCCACCGACAAGGGACTGGAGACGTTCGTGCGGTTGGCGAACGAGGTGGAGCGCGACGTGCAAGCTGTCCGTCGCAGCCACGAGCCGCCCACCCGACGGCCAGGTGCGTCGCCACCGATGTTGGCGGCCCCCGAGGTCTCCAGGGCTCTGGTACCGTACGTGGAGCCAGTGCCGAGGCAACAGGGGGAGCAGCCGTCCCGACGTACCGCACCCAGGGAGAACACCGGGGCACCAAACCAGGGGGCTTTGCGCTGCAAGTACTGCCGTGAGGAGCGGTACCACTGGCACGACGTCTGTCCCACGCGGGCAGCTGTCTGGCAAGCCCGTGGGGCGGGCGGCCTTACGTCGGGAAACGGCCGCTAGGGGGTAGTGCCATGGCTGGCCACTGTCCCTGGAACCCTAGCCCGGCCTCCACTGTCACCCCGGCGCGCCCCGTCAGGACGGACGGGCGCGGCGCACTCGACTCGTCAGCGGCCTGCACCGGGTCGTCGGTGAGCCGCACCGGACACCAGGTGGCCCCGGCGACACCGGCAGCACCTGCGGTGTCCGCGGACACACCGGCACGCCCCGTCAGGACGGACGGGCGCGGCGCACCCGACTCGTCAGCGGCCTGCACCGGGTCGTCGGCGAGCCGCACCGGACACCAGGTGGCCCCGGCGACACCGGCAGCACCTGCGGTGTCCGCTGACACACCGGCACGCCCCGTCAGGACGGACGGGCGCGGAGCACCCGACTCGTCAGCGGCCTGCACCGGGTCGTCGGCGAGCCGCACCGGACACCAGGTGGCCCCGGCGACACCGGCAGCACCTGCGGTGTCCGCTGACACACCGGCACGCCCCGTCAGGACGGACGGGCGCGGCGCACCCGACTCGTCAGCGGCCTGCACCAGGTCGTCGGCGAGCCGCACCGGACACCAGGTGGCCCCGGCGACACCGGCAGCACCTGCGGTGTCCGCTGACACACCGGCACGCCCCGTCAGGACGGACGGGCGCGGCGCACCCGACTCGTCAGCGGCCTGCACCGGGTCGTCGGCGAGCCGCACCGGACACCAGGTGGCCCCGGCGACACCGGCAGCACCTGCGGTGTCCGCTGACACACCGGCACGCCCCGTCAGGACGGACGGGCGCGGCGCACCCGACTCGTCAGCGGCCTGCACCGGGTCGTCGGCGAGCCGCACCGGACACCAGGTGGCCCCGGCGACACAGGCAGCACCTGCGGTGTCCGCTGACACACCGGCACGCCCCGTCAGGACGGACGGGCGCGGCGCACCCGACTCGTCAGCGGCCTGCACCGGGTCGTCGGCGAGCCGCACCGGACACCAGGTGGCCCCGGCGACACCGGCAGCACCTGCGGTGTCCGCTGACACACCGGCACGCCCCGTCAGGACGGACGGGCGCGGCGCACCCGACTCGTCAGCGGCCTGCACCAGGTCGTCGGCGAGCCGCACCGGACACCAGGTGGCCCCGGCGACACCGGCAGCACCTGCAGTGTCCGCTGACACACCGGCACGCCCCGTCAGGACGGACGGGCGCGGCGCACCCGACTCGTCAGCGGCCTGCACCGGGTCGTCGGCGAGCCGCACCGGACACCAGGTGACCCCGGCGACACCGGCAGCACCTGCGGACCGCTTGACGGCAGCGGCAGCGCCCCGGGAGCAGTGTGGTGAGTCGTTCCAATTAGGGCAGTTGGGACCTGGGGCGGGGCATTTACTCCGGATTCCCGTCAGGATGGATGGACAGCCGGTGCATGCTCTTGTCGACACGGCCGCCAGCCACACGTATGTGTCGGCTCAATGCTCGAGCGTACGGGACATTGTCTCAGATGTGGAGGAGGTACAGTTAGCGACGCAGGGGGCGACAGCGCGTATTGTTGGCCGCTCGAACATCACCCTCTCCATCAGGGACCATGTTAGTCACACAACAGCACTAGTAGTAGAGGGACTACGGGAGATGCTGATCCTAGGTCTGCCTTGGCTGGCGCAGGAGGACGCCACTGTGGAAGTCAGGGAGGGGAGGTTGCACGTTGGCCACCACGAGCGGCGCACAGTTTACAGCCTGGGCTATCGGCCACCCGCCGAGCAGGGGACACCCATCACGCTCGCGGACTTGAGGAACGGTGTGCCCGCTGCCCATGTAGAGCTCATAAACAATGTCTTGTCTCAACAGCCACAGGTGTTTGCGGCCACAGATATGCTCCGCCGTACCACAACCACGGAACACACCATCCCCACCCGACCTCACCAACCCCAGTTCGTAAAACCATACGGGTTCGGACCCACTGAAAGGCACGTCATCCAGACCCAGATCACGGAAATGTTACGCGATGGAGTCATCGAACCCAGTGAGTCGCCATACAACTGCCAGATTGTCATGGCGAACAAGAAAGATGGCTCCATGCGTTTTTGTGTGAATTTCAAACCAGTCAATTCAGTAACCATACCCGCCCCACCACCGCTCATCAACATAACAGACGCTTTGGCGGGGCTGGGCGACGCCCGCATCTTCACGTCCCTGGACCTCAAGTCCGGGTACTGGCAGGTGCCGGTACGTCCAGAGGACCGCCCGAAGACCGCGTTCACTGCCCCTGACGGCCGGCGTTTCCAGTTCTGTGCCATGCCGTTCGGGCTGATGGACGCCCCCGCGACCTTCCAGGCCATGATGGTGCGTGTGTTAGACGGGTACGCGGGCGAGTTCGCCGCCGCGTACCTGGATGACGTCATCATCTGGTCACGGTCGTGGGAGGACCACGCCCGGCACCTCGGCCTGGTCCTTGAGCGGCTGGCCAGACACGGCCTCACGTGTGCCCCCCAGAAATGCCACGTGGGCGCGGCTGAACTGGAGTACCTAGGGCACATGGTGGACGCGGAGGGTTGCCGCCCTCTGCCAAAGCACCTGAACCTTATTGAGTCCAAACCCGCCCCTCGAACCCGCAAGCAGCTGCAGAAGTTGATGGGCCTTCTCAACTGGCTGCGCTCGTTCATTCCGCATTTTGCCAGCGTCACCGCCCCGATGACGGACTTGCTGTCACCCAAGCTCCGGTTTCAGTGGACCAGCGAAGCGGACGCCGCCCTGGATGCGGTGAAACGGCAGTTCCGCGAGTGCCACCAGCTCGCCCGTCTGCAGCCTGACCTTCCCCTGTTCCTTCAGACAGACGCCAGTCAGGAGGGGATGGGGGCCGTCCTATACCAGGTGGGGGACAAAGGCGTGCGCCGGGTGGTGGAGTACGCCAGCGCCAAGTTCGGCCAGCCCGAACGGCGGTACCATGTGAACGAGCAGGAATGCATGGCCGTTGTTTGGGCTATGCGCCGCTACCGCCACCACCTGGAGGGCCGCCGGTTCACGCTGCGGACGGACAGCCAGTGTCTCCGCTGGCTGGACTCCGCCCAGGGCCGCAAGTCGAAGTTCACGAGGTGGGCGTTGATGCTCCAGAACTTCGACTTCGCGGTCGAGCACGTCCCTGGACGGGACAACCAGTTCGCCGACGAGTTGTCGCGCCATCCCGACCCACACAACACGTTTCAGGATGACCAGGACTGGGAGGGGCTGTTGCCGCCAGGGGGAGTCGCGCCGCCGGTCACTCCAGGGGAGGCGCCCGCAACTTTATTCCACATCCCAAGGGCCCCCGATTATCCCGCCGTCTTGCCTGTGGAGACCCTGAGCGGATTAGTGGAATTCGTGAAACAGGCCCAGCGGACAGACGACCCCACACAGGCCGAGGTGCGGTCATGTGGGGAGCAGGTTCACCCCTACCACAGGTGCGTGGACGGGGTGTTGGAGACCCGGGTACCAGGGGACATGGACGCCTGGCGCCTTCATGTGCCGCTCGGTGCCCACGAGCAGGTCATGGGCTTCCACCACACGCACGAGCTGGCGGGACACCCAGGTGCGCACCAAACCCAGTTAGACATCCGTAAGACCTTCCATTGGCCGGGGGTGACGCGGGACGTACGGGACCTGGTGCGGCGCTGCCAGCAGTGCCAGCAGAGGAAGACGAGGCGGTCTGACGGGGTGGAGCAGCAGCGCCCCCGACGGCCCCGCGACCCGTTTCACACCCTGGCCCTGGACATAATGGGGCCCTACCCGCGGACCACCCGGGGAAGGAGGTTCTTGGTCGTCATCACAGACATTTTCACCCGGTGGGTCGAGGCCTTCCCGGTGTCCAGCGTGCGCGCCGGAACCATAGCCGCCCTGCTGGACCACGAGATATTCCCGCGGTATGGTTTCGCGCGCGTGCTGTTGACGGACAACGGCTGTCAGTTCAGCGGGAGGCGCTGGAGAGCTGACTGTCGCCGTTGGGGTCTCGACCACCACACCACCCCCATTTACCATCCCCAGGCCAACCCCACTGAGAGGCGGAACCAGGAGGTCAAGGCGCAGCTGCGGCTGAGGTTGGGGGACGACCACTCCAAATGGGACGTCCACCTGCCGAAGCTGTTGTATTGCCTCCGGCGCCGCACCAACGCTGTCACCGGTCATTCCCCTGCCGAGCTTCTGTACGGGAAGAACTTGGCTTTGCCCGGGGAAAGCAGGGTGGCCGATGTTGCCATGGGCACGGTGGCGCGCCCCAATCATGAGGAGGGGAGGGAGCACGCCAGACAACGGCAGGCCCAATTCCTGGCGGCCCACACGCCCATGACTAGTCACCCCCCACCCCCCATCCAGCCAGGTCAGCTGGTATATGTCAGGCAGCACCACTTGTCGTCCGGGGCGCGTAACTTTTGTGCGGGGTTGGCGCCTCGATGGTCGGAGCCGCGGGAGGTCCTGTGGAGGACGGGCCCCTCATCCTATGCGGTCCGGACGCCAAGGGGACGGCCCGCTAAAGTGCACCGGGACGACCTGCGCGTAGTCGCGCACGGGGTCAGAGTTGGCCCAACGACCCCCTCTTCACCATCCCCCACACTCCAGGAAGCCACAGATACGCCGCGGGAAGGAGCAGCACCTGAACCCACCACCCGGGGGGACATGCACACGGGCGACACAGACGTGGGTAGCCCTGATCAGGCACATGAGTGCAACCAACCCGACCTCCGGGACACCCCGAGCAGGTCCCCGGTGCCGCTGGCCACAGTTCCGCACGTCCCCGAGGAGGTGGGGAATCCGTTGGTCTGGTTTCCTGACGAGGAGGGGGAGGAGGTCTGTGAGGAGGAGGACGTCGAGCCACTGTGGCCGCTGGACCTCAGCCTGGCGGACGCCACTTTCCGGGTATCCGTGTACGAGCCCGAGGAGGGGGAGGAGGAGCCGGACAGTAGGGATAGGCGCCCCACCCGCAGACGTCGGGCCCCGGTCAGGACGTACTGCGCGGACGACAGCGAGCCGGTAGAGTTCGCTCCTGTCCCCGCCGTGGAGGCGAGCTGCCCGACTACCCAACCGGACACGAGGGGACCTACCACACTCTGCACAGTGGAGACCCCTACCAGCACAGTCCCCACCACACGACCACAGAGGGCCCGCCGACCCCCGGCCTACCTGGCGGATTACGAGTGGTCCAGGTCCCCGTCGAGCTACTCCACCCGGGCGCGGCCCGTAAGGGGCGATCCAGGTGTGCCAACACTCGTGGCCGGACCCCTATCATTCCCCCCGCCCACGTCATCCATTCCACCACCCTGCCACACCCCGACCACACTGACCCCCCCACCCACTTGTCACCATATTGAGCTAGAAGAGGCGCACGTCGCTGCCCAGTCCCAGGGGGGGAAAGGACACGGGTCAGGGCGTAACCCCTTATCATTCATTGAGTGGGAGAGGTATTCAGGGCAGAATGTTTACATCACAACACACCACCACTCCGCCGCGTAGTGTAGGGCTCGCAGTGCGGCGAACGTCAGTGAAGTGCTCAGCGTGTGAAGCGAGGCGTTGATGCACATAGCGGTCTCAGAGAAGGGGGGGCATTTGACGCCGACCGCCAATGCTCCTCTGTCGCATAGACCGCTATGCCTCATCAACGTCTCGCAAAAGCGTGTGCACCGAACGCGCCGGTGCGCGCAGCAAAGTGCAGTTCGTGCGACGAGGCGAACGCCATACAACGAGTGCTACACCGGCGCAAGGATCCGGCCGGGTGTGGCATATCCTTCCGCCGCACTACAACAAATTGTTATAATTATGTTTTTCCACAGGATTTTATTAAACATTATTTTTTATTAATTAATAATTAAGTCTTTGCAAAATCATGTTTCAATGTGCGATTTGTCCCGAACCTGGCCGGTTCAGTTTCCCGCGAAATTCACACGTTTCCGCGGGAGGGCTGGCGGGGGAGGGGGGTCGCGCGCGGCGACACCGCTAGTGTCCTTCGAGAGCTCAACCAGGCCGGCAGCCTGCGCGCAACGCGGAACCTTCAACCTTTGCATTCACCGACATGTAGTTTTCCATAGTGTAATTTCTTTTCAACCTTTTGTATAGTTCCGCGGTCGGCCTAAATTTACCATGAGGTACTTAACTTAATTCAATCAGTGCTCCGAGATGAGTGTTTTACGTCATACGTAAGTACTGTGGGGAGAGTATGTGTTTGTACGTCGGCGCTTCACGCCCAACCTAGCCTACAGGCTACTTAGTTTTGGCCCGCACGGGGCAGCCAGCAGGCAACACGTGCCATCCAACTTAATAACGATTCAGTCCCTGGGACACACCTAGTCACCACGTAGAGTCGCCGGAGACACGGGCCTACGTGTTGCTAGCCCAGTTTATCCAGAGCTAGGTATTAGTGTAGTGTATTGTGCTTCAAAATATCGTGTGCCATGTCAGTGTCTTTTGTAACTTTCGCGTCACGTATACGAGTCTGCCCCTCACGCGCATAAGAATCGTGAGCCGCCACTGAGGAAGTGAGCTGCGCGTGTGACTAGTCGCGTCGGGCAAACCGTTACGGCCAGAACGGGCAGCACCATGTATTGGGCTGTGCTGTATTAAATTCACCAACTATCTGAAGAGGTTTTGTGTTATTATTCAGGCGTCCCGAGTGGCCTCAACAGCTCGGGGGGCCCTACTGCGTTGACCCCTACCTCTAGCCACAAGGCCGAACCTTCCCTGAGAACACGAACCTAACAAAATCACGTCTATATAATCGGAGGTAGCGGGGACGGCGTCACTATGTACAATATGCTATAACTGGTTATATGAATGGCAAAAACTCAGTCAAATGTTGAAAGTGAATAATTTCATCATGGTAACAATCTTGGGTAAGGTTCCCAGATTTTGGCATTTCTCTTTTGAGAAAATTGTGTGTAAAAGATTTGTAGAGGTCTTGTTTTTCCAGGAAAGTGTGAGGTATTAAAGGCCAAAGCAATGGAACTGTCAGGCATCTTTCTCAGAAGAGAAATGTCAAAACCTGGAAACTTTTCATGAGATAGACTAAAACTACCCCCCCCCCCCCCCAATCCCTGTGTCTTTAACACAAAATGAGTAGGGAGAGACAAAAGAGAGGGAGAACCTTGCAACCGGGTGAAAGCCCAATTGCAAGTGAATCAATTATTATTATTATTATTATTATTATTATTATCTTAAATCATACCTGTAGCAGGTTGTGTGCCCACAGTATTTTCCTCAGCTTGCTCAGGAAGCGATGAACAATCCATGCTTGAAGATGCTTGTCTTTCACAAATCTCTTCGTTGGTAACTGTAAATTTACATGGCTTTATTATCAGTGATGAAAATACATAAAAATAAAACATAAATTGAAACCCCGTTAACAGTTAAAAATTTAAATTAAAAAAATTGAAGGGTTATGTTAGGTTAGGTCAGTCACAACATACTTGTTTAAATTGGAAACTTATGGTTTAGCGGCTCAGGTGGCGTTAATCCCAAAGTACCGATTAGCCTAACCCACCTCTTCTCAATCCCTCAACCCTACTAACCATTGTTAAAATATCCTTAACCATGTCCTTCCCCAACTTATTTCACTCCTTTATTGCTCTTGATATATAAGTACAAATAGTGAAAAGTGAAGTCCTCTTAAGATATGGTCTTAGAAATAACCTAAGCCTAGCTACTGTTTTTGACTACCTGACATTCTTAATACTATTTTAAATTCTTACCTGGCAAAAGCAGTGTTGGAATTGAATTGGCGTTAAGCCTCTTTGTTCCTGGACTGAAGCAATCATCACGAAAATAGCAATTACAAATTCGGTATACTTTGTATATATGCTCGTTGGTTATTTGGGCAAATCTTGGTGCTGCAATAACACGTTTCCAAACTTCAAACCTTTCTACATCGGAAACACGTGGAAATCTGTGGCGACTTTCAGTCCTATTTTCGCATCCCGGCACACAGCAATTCTTGGTATACATACTTGTACACGTCAAGGGAAAAGTCACTCGATAAGAAATAATTACATGATCACCAAACCAAGCAACAACCACTGTTCAAATCCATACAAATGACCACTACGTTGAAGCTGAACACAATTCATAACGTCTGCCAAACACTAGTAAGGTTATTTTTTTCAAAAGTGTAAACAACGACACTACCGCTCAAGGTCGTGTGGCTGTACCTCGAACTATTTCTACCGTGAGCAGCTTAGCCATAAGAGATAACCAGCCGTGTCCCGTGTAACCGCGCCCTTAGTTACACACTCATATCTTACCACAGAATAAATAAGGGCATCAGAAGCGAACTAGCGAGTCGGCGCCTTTGATGTCAGCGAACTCGGGCGCTGATTGGCTAGTTATGTCCGCCATATTGTAACTGCGTTCCCGAGGTAAACAACCCATATACGACAATGTACTTTCGTGTGAAATGTTTATCGTCAAATATGTTGTTTTTCTTTGCGATTGAGATAATTAAAAACAATTTCATAAACACGCCGAAGCTTACGGTTCGTAATAGAAAAACGTTTTTTAAGGAAATGATAAAATTTTGATCTTAAACTTGTTATTTTATTAACCTGCGTAGCTGATGCTGACTGGTTATTTTACCCGAATAATCACCTGTTCTGATGGAAGACAAGTCCTTTTTATCTATTAAATGTGGTTTTGCACGAGTAATAGTGTTTGTTTTTTTGGGTGGTTGCAATAGTTGTGCAGTGCGCGACAGGTATTTTATTGTTATGTCAATTTACGAAGTGTAGGATTTCGAGAAAATAAGACATAAAATGCTACTAATTTATTAATACGTATTCAAAATTCATCGGAAATTTTAATGGTAAACGCACATATATAGAAATGCATGTTTTAGTTTGGCAACAGAACACATGTTCGTGATTCAAGGTTAGCACTGCTATAAATGGGTTATGCATTTAGTCGTTTGTTTATAGTAAATGTAGGCCTACTAATTAGTTTAGTGGTATTTATATAGTAGATATCACGCAGCTTCGTATTGAAAGTGTAAGTTATAATAAATGATTGGCTTGATGAAACCCTACTATAGGAAAACTGGCATCTGCTGTTTTCACAACATAAAAATGAGATAAACATAAGTAGGCCTACTTACATTGCAAATTAATAAAAAGGTATTTGTCCATTTCTTCGTGATCCAATCACATCAGTTTGATATAGGTAACCAATTTGTGTACCAAGTGTAGGCCTCTGTTACAAAAGTCTCACGAAAGACTTAAAACTAAAGAAAAGTCCTCACATTTTGGCAATTAAAAAAGCTTCCAACAGCAGAATTCTTTCCAATACCTACCTTATTTATTTTCATAGAATGTCTTGAATATAATTACATGCTTACAGGAACTGTACAGGTAAGATTCTTAGGGTGGATGTGGGGAGGATAGGGAGTTTTTTTTTAGTTCAGATAGTTACACAAATAATTTACTGATTAATTTTTATTTATTTATTAATCCTAAATTCATCTCTGGGCTGTTTTACATTTGGTACATGTTATAAATACAAGATACATGGTAATAAGTAATTTTACATTCACAATTTAAAGTAAAATAATTTTTTTTTATTTCATTTTCATTTTTCATTTCATTTATTAGCATCCTATATTTGACAGTACATATGTCCAGGTTTTGTCAGCAACATTATAAATAAAATACAACATCATAATACACTAACAAAACAATATTAAAAAAAATACATTATAACACAATAATATATGATACAATAAAAAATGATAATATAAAACAATGCAGCAATTTATGTAGATGCACTGAGGAATTCATTGACAGAGTATGGAGCTATTCGTAGTAGGTAATCTTTGAGATGTCGTTTAAATATGGTATGTGATTGGGATGCTGTATTTAACAGGGATATCGGTAGAACATTTATTAGTTTAAGGCCCATGTAAAAAGGGTTCAATTCCTTATTTTTTGTTGAATGAAAAGGAATATGATTCTTATAAATGGATCTGGTAAAGTGATTATGTATTTCATTATTCTTTACATACTTAATATTTTGAATTACATAAATGACAACCGAATATATATAAATGGCTGGAAATGTTAAGAGTTTGTTATTCAGGAAAATAGGCCTACAAGAATCTGTCTTACTAAGATTATAAATAATTTTAATAACACGTTTTTGAAGCTTAAATATCTTTAGCCAATTTAAGGAATTTCCCCAAAAAATAACACCATATCTCATTATTGAATATATGTTTGCATAATACATAGCCATTACTGCTTTATGTGAAGTTACAGTATTATAGTTTTTATGGCAAAACAAAGAGAACTAAGTCTACGACATAGAAAAGATATATGATTATTCCAATTTAGATTCTCATCAAGATTCAGTCCCAGTAATTTTGCTGTTTTTACAGTATTAAGAATATTATTGTCAATAGTCACTTCAATATTATTTAATATATTTATTTGAGAGTTAAAATGTATAATAGAAGATTTTTGAATATTTAGAATCAGTCTATTATCAGTAAACCAAGTTTGCATTTGGTTGAGGGTTATGGAAATTCTTTTTTGTTGTTCCTGTAAAGTCTGGCCTGTTACTATAATGGAGGTATCATCTGCAAACATGATAGTCTGGCCATAATCTAGAAACAAAGGTAAATCATTAATAAAAAGCAAAAACAAAAGTGGACCGAGAATTGAACCTTGGGGAACACCAATACCAATTTTCAAAATTGTTGACCTAGAAGTAGTGGTAATATTATTATAAGTCACATTAATACTAGTAATTTGTGAACGATTTGATAAGCAAGATTTTATAATATTGTTTGCAACACCTCTTATACCATATTTACTTAATTTTTCTAATAAAATATCATGGCTTACACAATCAAATGCTTTGGTTAAATCTACAAGTATGCAAGCTGTCAAGACTTTATTATCTAAATGAGAATAAATACTATTGAGTAAAGTGAACAATGCTTGTTCCGTTGACTTGCCTTTAACAAAACCATACTGATTACTGGTAATTATATTATAACAATTTAAGAATGAAAGCAACCGTTTTAATATAATCTTTTCAAGAATTTTTGAAAAATTTGGTAATAAAGCAATTGGTCTTTAATTATTAATGCAGGTAGTATCACCCTTTTTATGTAGTGGAATAATTTTCGCTATTTTGAGCCTATCAGGAAATATGCCATTTTCTAAGCATTTATTAAATATATAGACAAGGGGCTTTTTAATGTGTTCTGCACATGATTTTATTACAGAAATAGGAACATCATCAAGACCAACAGAATTTTTATTTTTCATACATCTTATTATTTGAGTAATTTCATTTTCATCTACTGGTGTTAGGTACATTGAATGCAAATGCAAATGAATATCAAGTATTCTAGGTGATATTCCTGTATTTATAATGGTTGAATTGTTTTTTATTAAAGAGGCTGCAATTTCCGTAAAATATACATTAAACTTATTAGCAATTTGGAAACTGTCAGTGATTGTATTATTATCATCATCAATTAAAGAAATGTTATGTTTATTATTGAAACATTTCATATCATTATTAATTATTTGCCACATTATTTTACTTTTATTGGTGGAAGATAACAGTTTATATTCAATATAAAATTTTTTAGCATCTATAACAGATTTATTAAATTGTTTTTTAAATCTTTTATAATCATCTCGAATGTATGAATTTTTTTTGCGGAGAAGCTTCTCCTTATAATGATTTAAAATTTCAAATCCAGAGGCAAGATCACTATTAATCCAAGGAGAGGACTTATTGTTAATGCTTATCCATAAATAGGGAAAGTATTGATTAAAATAAAGTAAAAATGTATTTATAAACAAGTTATATGCCTTACTGGGATTGCAAGTGTTATAGATTTCTTCCCACAATACAAGTGCAATCTCATTACAAAAAATATCTATTGTATCAAGTTTAAACAATCTTTTCAGTAAATGAGTAGTGGAATTATGATTAGATCTAAGTTCAGTGTCACTTAATTTTAATATTATATGTTGAGCCAAATGATCAGAAATAGCAGTATCAATAGTTTCTGCAAACAAAGTACTAGGGCTACATCTAATATTAGTAAGAATATTATCGATACATGTATTAATTGTATTGCCAATTCTTGTAGGGGTAAGTATCGTTCTATGTATACCATGTTGCCTAAGTAGACAAAAACATTTATTGTTTGTGTTATTTTCCTCATTACAATTTATATTGAAATCACCACATATTATCACATATTTTTGTATCCTTAGAACTTTTTTTAAAATTAAGTCAAAATAATTTAAAAACAATTCAAAATGAAATTATGTATCCTAAAACCCTATGAGAGGGAATAAGAGACATACCTTTCACTGCCATCTGTATAATAATAAATACGTAGCAAATAAAATGGACATTTGTAAAAATCTTGCACAAGGACTTTTCCATAAAAAAAATTAAGTCAAAATTACTGCTAAGAAAATCACTGTAAACAAAAATACCAACACAAACTGAATTACCACTGTTGATGCAGTAACAAATAAAGTGCAACAATCACTTGGCATAAATGCAGAAACTACATAAATATAGGGTACCATGTTTACATATTTATATACTAAGAAGATGCTCAACTAACTGTGCTTTGCTACTAGTGTTCAAAATTTTAAAGACAAAACGTATCTCATGAGAATCTAACAATGATGCAATACAATAGAATACAGTAGAGTAACAGAAATTGGATTAACCAGAGAAAAATTAACTGTACTGTAATTTGCACTGTTTGCCATATACCTGTAATCCAAGAGTACACACACACACACACACACACACTCTTGTTGAAGCACAATTACCTGTGTAAAACTTTATTGGCTTTCCTGTTTCTACTCTTCTGAAGTCGTTCGAAATATATTTCTGTTGTACAGTTTCACAGAATGGTATATCTTCATACTTAAAAATAGCTTCATAGTAAATAATTATGGAAAACTGGGGCAAGGATGGCAGAAGTCAACAAGCTCAAATGCTTGTAAAATTGTTGTGTGCAATTACATGTGTCTTATGTTTCTCAAACAACAGCTGGAACAATTCATCAAGTTTAACAATGAAACTAACAAAATCTTCACAAGGCATCATGAAAGCTCCAAAATCTCCACGATTACTTTAATATGCTCTGAAGTAACCTAACAACTGTGAACTGTCAGTGAGAATGGCATTAGCACGTGCATAGTTTTCACATAGGTACTCCACAAAAATGTCGAATGAGAGCTTTAGACATAAGATAGCCACTAATGTAAACTAACGCATTCTGCTCTGGAACATTCAGATGGCGGTAATCTTGAGCATTAACACAACAAACACTTGGTGACACTTCTTTTCTTAGCTTGCCTCCGGTTGTTCGAACAATTAAATGCTTAACAGTACGTTGTCCCGCGAGGCTATTTACGTTTTTACATTCTTCCAAGAATCAAGTCATTAAAAAAATTTGAATGGAAATTCTTGCAGACATATTTACTTTCCTACGAATCTTAGTAGTAAATCCGATTGCACAAAATCACCACAATATTATTCCAAAACAATCTGTCGCTCTTATACACTAAGCACACGAATACATTGGAAACGCAGTTAGAACATGGCGGCCGTCCACGCGGTCGAGTTCGTGATTGGCCAGTGGAGTTCGCTTCTGATATCCCTTATTTGACGATAAACATTTCACACGAAAGTACATTGTCGTATATGGGTTGTTTACCTCGGGAACGCAGTTACAATATGGCGGACATAACTAGCCAATCAGCGCCCGAGTTCGCTGACATCAAAGGCGCCGACTCGCTAGTTCGCTTCTGATGTCCTTATTTATTCTGTGATCTTACCCTGGACTCGAACCCAGAGCCTCTCACACCGTAAGATTTCAAAAAAAGTGGAGCCACGTTATGCAGCGTATTCAAGCGGCATGGCCTGATCCTACAGAATAAGCGCATTTGATACAAGGTTATGTATATATTTTAATGAGCCTTTAATTAATTTATTTTTTTACTATTTGCATAGTTCTTGTTATTTATTACGGTTAGAAAATATCGTTCAATTTTTGGTTGCATCAATTACGATGTTGCTAACTGCTCGAAATCGTTTTTGAAGTTAAAATTTGTTCAAATTCCTTAACCCGAAGATGTCGAAGTTGTCTATGTGTGGCAGCATTAGAAAAAGGAGTATACACACACACACGCGCGCGCGTTTATATGAACAGCAGGGTACATTTGATATATCAAGCTTAACTGTGTGCCAAATAAATCTCTGTTATATCAAAAATATTCTGGGATACATTTTATGCATTTTTAATAGTCACACACAAAAAAAATAAAATTAAAAATACCTACATAATAATTTTAGTATTACTGCAAATAACACAATAATTCTACAAAATATTTTAAGCAATGTGTTTATTAATATAGTACTAGGCATGACTGTTTATCGAAAGTACTCAGGATCGAAACCCATCAATTCATATGTAAATGTATACATTTTCTTATATGACTCATTATTACATTTTAACACCATAGTAAAAGAAAATCACATTATTACTTTGAGGCCGGTCCTATCTGGTCCCAAATCCTCACTGCAAGCACCTCTCTATTTACCAAGGTTTCGATACATGTCCAACAATGTGTGTACTGGCTAGCCATTCAGGAGCAAAGATAACCTGAGCAAGTATCCAGTCTCAGGCCCCAATTGCCCCAACTGAGGTAACTCACCCTTATTCTCCGGAAACATCGATGGTGTCGTCGGGGATGCCTGGTGGTCGTTGCTGCTTGCCGACGACCATGTGTGGGGTTCTTAAGGGTGATTTTAGTCGCCTCCATTGGCCCTGACGAAAGGCGATGATGCGTTAGTGGGCCTCGCACATGTTGATGGTGTCGCCAGGGATGCCTGGTGGTCGGCACCACTCGCCGAAAACACAGTGCGTGATGCTGATAAGTGGTGCTTGTCACCTCCGTCTATCATGTTGGGTGGCGATGGTGCATCTGTTAGGACTGTTCCTGAGGTCCAGGGACAGTGTACAGCCAGTTCATTGCCCCTTAGTTGGCATTTCCCTGCGTGGTTGCTCGCTCTCTGTGCATCTACCACAGGGCAACCCTGGTCGGGCAGGTGTTGTGCCAGTGATACTCTTCTGCTTGGCAGCAATGACAGCATGGTGCTCTTGCTTCCTGGTAACCCATTCACTTGTGTCGGCACTTATTCTTCTGGGGCAATTCAAACTCTGGTACAGGGTGCTCTGTGCTGTGGTGCCGCATATTCGGGGTCAATTGACTGGGCTGGGGACTCCAGTTGTACTGTCAAGTCGATGTATGGAATGATGGCCAGGACCTCCTCAGGTAGCGAGACCCTCGCGGGCAAGAACTCTCTCTTCTGTGCCAGTAAAATCCATGGTCAGGATGTGTCTCAGAGGTCCCGCTCTACCTCCCTGGCCAGGGCCACAAACTCCTCTAGGTCTCGTCTGGTGGTGCCTCGCAGGAACGGGCATAACTCAGGTACCATGAGCTCCATGACATTATCCAAGGCCGTGCTGATGTGGCCCCCATGGCCTGGTGCTGGTGCAGTCTGCCTTCCGTCCATATGATATATTCTCCATCAGCTTGTGGGTGGCAGAGCAACTTGCTCTGCCACTGCACATGTGCACGCGATTTGTCGAAGTGGGCCTCGAGCCACAATGCGAAGTCGGCAAAGTCCATCATTTCGTACTCCCTCATCACGAACCACCAGTAGAGGTCACTGCTCCTTATATGCCCACTGACATGTCCGTTCACTACCTTCGGGGCACCGAGTATCGGGCCAAATGATCCCAGCAAGTCCGAGTGAACTTGCTAGGGTCTTCATGTGCTTGCCCCACTAATTCCAGCAGTGTGATTTACCCACGTACATGCCGGAGAACGCTAATCGGTGTCATTATCACCGATCTGTTTACTCTTTCTTCACAACCGGTATGCATGAACAGCCTGTCTCGAAGTTCAAGAACTCCTGGGCCTCTGTGCATGCCCGGTGCCTCTTTACACCACATTGGTGGCAGTATGCAATCTCGTTGGTCTAGCTTTGATGGTGTGCTGCGCCATACTTCTGCACTGTCTCCTCCCTTGTTCTGAACTTGTGGAGATATATCTTGGTGTAAGTGTCACACATGCACACTGCTTCTGCCTCGCCGACCAGCTTGCTATTGTCGGCATGGGGTTGGAAGAACTCTCTACACAGTGTAACCATATTAATTATCACATGTGTTACTTGACATCTTTCTCGTGACTGTCCAGCCCGAGCATCGGGTTGTGTAGTTGGTGGCAAGGCACGGGTAGGTATGGGGGACTGCCTCCCCTAACTTCCTGGCTAAAGGGCTCGTGCCCACACACCTATTGCCTCGCAGAAGTTTGCACGGCCGCGCGGTGTAGGAGACTAGACTGCTTGGCTTTGTTTGGCCTGGTTCGGCTCAGCTCGGGTCTCGGTCACTCGCGATTGGCTGTGCGCTCGCTTGGCATGTGCACAGAGAAAGGGAAAAGCAGACGTGAATTTCTGCGGTAACTCGATCCTGATCCTGCAACTTGATGCTCTTCTCCCACATAGTTCTGGTGTGCCGACTTCCTGTCGCACTCGCACCTGTCCCTGCGCGAACCCCTGCAGTTACTAGAGATTTGAAAATGTTGGAAAAGTTTTTGAATTTTAAATTTTGAATGTTTGTATCCTGATAATTCGGTAGCCACACTTGTTGGGCGCCATATGTCGCAGTTTTAGCTGCTTCATACTTGCAGTGATTGAATTTTGTGCCATGCTAGCACTCCAGGGGAATTCCTGGCCATGTGACTAGAAACAGCAGCGAATGAAGGATCAAAGAAAATTTGGAAGCTCACAATTATTACACAAAGAACCCTCTGTACATGGTGTTACCACAGCATTCAGCCTGTCTCGTGTCGGGGCTGGAGCACTGTTTATATACTTACAGAGTACAATCAGTACAGTTATGATGGAAGCATAAATGCTGCAGCTATTGATGGTCGGTTAGTATGCATTTAAGGCAGCAGGAGGGGGATTCGGAGAAACAGTTAAATATTACATCACATCCATGACATGGTACACGATAAACACTAATTTAGCAGCAACGCAAAGCAGATTGAAAATCAAATTGAAACATTACAAACACAAATGCAGATGATAGAAAGTTGCCGTCGTCCGGGGTCTCGGGCTCGAGTCCCAGTGTGGCTCCTAGTGGGGAAAGGCGGCTCTTGATACGTATTGTCCGGGTGGGCGCCAGACTAGCTCGGCTCTAGTCGTGAATTTGGGGTCGTGGATGTATGTGCCCCTGCGTGGCCCACTAGGGCCGGCGGCGGTGTTGCGTGAGATGATGTTTAAATAAGAGACGTGGAGTTGAGGTGGCGGTGTCGTACCTTTTATTCATAGGAGCGAGTCGTACACAATACAACACTCTACAGAGGTCCCCGGGGGGGGGGGGGGTTTACTCGTTATTCCGTGGCGCCGTATTGTTTGTGTTCCTCGTTACGTGGGCCTCGGACGCTGTTACGTCTCATACGTCTCACTGATTACGCGGGTAACGTAATTTCGTAACACAAAGGCGGGACACAAAAGTACACTGAATTAAGGGGGTGCGCACAAGTTACGTGGCACTCGTTACTCGGGTAACGTAAGTTAGTAATACAAAATACGGGACACAAAAATACACTGAATTAAGGGGACGCGCACAAATTACGTGGCACTCGTTACTCGGGTAACGTAAGTTAGTAATACAAAATCCGGGAAACAAAATACACTGAATTAAGGAATGGACGGTTGGAGACGGCCAATCCCGTATACTAATGTCTCTGCGCGGGTGTTGTGCCCACTGTGGTGAAACACGCACCGCAATTAAGTTTGTCCAAGCTCCCTTGCGGGTTTGTGGTCAGCGCCGTGCGCGTGACCTTAATTAAAGTTCTGTGAGTTGCGGGAGGCGGCCCGTGCCGTATACTGAAGATCAACCCCGCTGACCAAGTGTGGTGCGGGGTGTCTTTAAACTGATGCGGTCGGACTAGGTCCTGGACCGAAAAGGGGGACCGGGTACTCACGGAGAGGTTAAGTAAAGAAAAGGGGTTCTGTTAATTAGTGACTATATTTACCGGACGTTACTTTCGATGAAGACAAAGGCTGTTGCCCCTCCGTGGGACGTAGGTCCGCCCCGGTCCGTGAGCTGTCCTGAACTGCCGAACTGGCATGGCGTCCGAGGGAGGCTCGACCTCTCTTGCGCCAGGTTTGACCTCATTACGCTAGACTCTAAATGGGTGTGTCTGGAAGAGACTTTACTGTCGCTAAAATCCTAATTTAATGTTCCAGGAGGAATGGGTACGGTTCTTCTCTTGTCTACTCAGGTTTTCGCGGGTTTGCCTTTAATCGCTGTTCGGCTCGCCTGACTCGGGTGGGTCATGGCCAGGGGTGTGTTCCGTTAGCGGGAGCGTATACTGGCGGGTGCAGGTCGGGCTCTGGGGGGGTCGTCGGCCGGACGACATCAAAGTTAAGGTGCAACATTAGATTTTTGGCATGTGATACGACGGCTTGGATTAAGTTCAACTACTACACAGTTCGGCATGGTGACAAAGTCACATGCAGATTCTCCACTTAATTAAGTGAAATGTTGATTAGGTTGTACATTTAGTCCGCAGACATAACAGCGAATGTGAAAAAGGCATAGTTCTCAAGTTACTAACCCTGCCTGAAGGTGGAACATGCATTAATCGACCATCGACTACAGGGGCGCAACAACTAAATTTCCAAAGGGGGGGCATATACCTTTTTTTTAATAAAGAATCTATTAAAGCGGGGTCCTCCCCCGGGAAAATTTGTATTTCAAGGTGGAAAATGGTGCTATTTAAGCAGTTTTATTATCTAAAAATTTATTACACAGCACTTACTTTGCCCCTGTTTGCCCCCACTTCAAGGTTTCAGAAGGGGGGGGGGGGGGGGGCAAAATACCCTTGCCCCTCCCTGTTGTTTCGCCCTTGATCGACTGCAATAATAGGACTTACAAAAATCGAAAATGGGTAACTCGAACCTATACAATGATGTTAAGTGGTGAGTTGAAACACACTAAACCAAGGTGGGGGCTGGCCATGGGACCGATGCAAAAAGATTTAAATTCTTATGCTATGGAGTTAATATCAGTGATGGCAAGAAGGTGAAGACCCTGCAGTGCGCGATGTATCAGGCACTTGCGCCAGTAGGACGACAATTGGCATGTGTCCAGCAGCTGCAGCCTGCCGCGAGCTACGCTTTCCATGCGAAGTATGCAAAAGTGCGGAAATGACTTGTGCTGAGGTTTTCGGCTCATTCGCACAGTGAAAAATAATGGCTTATTTAAAGTTGTAAATATTTAAGACCTTATTTTATGTTGACAAATTGTTTACCAATAATAAAGAATAAAATAAAAATCAAATTCGTCTTATTTTATTGCGAAACCATGATGTTATTTATAAATTTCACTTAAAAAATCATTATACGACATATCATTACTGCAAGTGGTTGAATAAACAGGGGTTGGAAAAATAAATCACTAACTTTGTTAGTAGGCTCGCCATGAAATCCATTCAAATTGTTTGAAAATCTTATCAATTTTATCTAATACTTTTTCTGAAAAAATTTGTATTTCTTCAATTACCTGCTAGAGGTTAAAAAACTTAAAGATTGATTAAGAAAATAAATAAAACTTTACTACCATAATATACTACCGAATCCGTTTCTATTTTTGTTTATCTTTCTAAATATTGTTTAAAAACTTTGACAAAATAAATTGTTATCTAATCAACCATTATTTAAAGTTTCTTAAGTAAAAGTTCAAATCTGTTAAAATTTATTGTATAAATTGTAAAATTTATTTAAAACTTTGTCGGTGCTCCCTCTGAGAGCACAGGCCGCTATGTGTCCTCAACACCTGAGCCAGTGCTAGTGCTATGAACACGCCCGCGCGTGTGTCTTAGTGCAGCGTCTCAAATGGCGTGACGTTAGTCACGGCCAGCTAAATGCCCAAAGCGCCCGGCCGGGTGTGGCAATGCACATCAGGTATCTAGTGCACATGTGAATCAATTATCAAACAGAAACTAGAACTTTTAATAAGTATAAAAATTGTCTTTAATTAATTAATGGTTGTGTCAAATATATCCGCTCACAAAACTGGCCGGCATCGCCTTCCCGCGCTCCGTCGTTTTCCCGCGGGTTTTCCTCCCCTCCCTGGCCCGGTTGCCAGGGAGAGTAGTCAGACGCCATCCAGCACTCGCCAGGGCCGGCAGCCCCTTCGGACGGGGAGCATCCAACTTTCGCGCCAATATCCATGTTTAGCATCAATAGGTAATTATCTCCGAATCATCTTTCTACAGCTCCCCGGTCGGCCCTAACCGGCCGTACGAATTGTCGTGTGGTCCTTAGTTAAAGTGTGCGACCTGACTATGGGTCTTTTAACGTACTACATAATTATTGTGTTTCAAGGAAGCCCGCCGTGGTGCCTGCGCCTCACGCCTTAAGATCTCCCCACGGGGAGTTATAACTTTGCCCACGCAGGGCGGCATTGCGCCAAACGCGTAACTCGATTTACGAATGCCTCAATCTCTGGGACGTGCAACGGATGTGAACGATAGACCATGCTGGGTTCAGTCGCGCCCGTTCCCAGTTTAAACGTGGCACACGCCACAGCGAGAACCAGCCTCGCGTCACGTGACCATCAGAAGTCCAGGAGCCGAATCCATTCGGAGCCCGGGATGCACTCATAATTATTTAGTGTTAATTGCCGTGTTAAGATTAGTGTGTGCCGTCATCATTACGTCTATGCATAATTCAGTGTTATTTGTAAACCCGCACAAACATTAGCGGATCCACATCTCAAGTGTATTACGGACTATCACGTGTCAGGCACCAGTCTTGCCGCATCACGACCCGCCATCACCGTAACTCAGGTTAGCCTGCACCCCTCGCTGGGGTAGTCTTCGGAACACCGTGAGACGTTAATCAGTGCCACCATTCGAGGGCCGTGTGGGCGGAGTGAAGGTTGACGACGATAGGGCCAGCCACGTGACAGTGCCTTGTGCGACTATAAGTTCTGTAACGTGTGTTGCCGAAATAAAATAATCAAAGTCACGAGTGTATTTTAGTAATACGGCGTCCTGGGAGGCCATAAAAGCCCGGGGGGCCCTTTGTCGACGCGTCCCTGCCTGTAGCCACGAGGCCAGGGACCCCACCCATGAGACTAAATTTCCTTTCTAACATTTTAATTAACATAATTTCAGGACAGGCAGCGGGGACGGCGTCAGTCTGAAACAATTTCTGATAAATGAATTATTACTGAAAAAATGGAAGTTGAATAGGTCTTTAAAATACACAATTAGTGTTTCTTCAAGTTAATATTAATCAATTTTCTCGTTGAAATTATACACATTTACTCTCTTTTTCAATTTTTATTTGGCTTTGGCAAATAAGTGTATACATTTCAAGATTCGTGGCTCAGAGTTTTAAAAGTGAATTTTTTAAGTTGATATTCTGATTTGATTGCAGCAATTTTTATGTGATAGTTCGGGGCAGGTCCTCTAGAAATCGTGGCAGTACAGGCTTAATTTCTCACTATGGGAGATAGCGTTCTATATCCTTCCCTGTTCTGTGGTTGTCGAATACTGACTATCGATACTGTTCGATACAAGTACTTTTGGCCAATACGATACGTTGCCTACAACGCAACTACCATTACTCACGGTACTTGATGCCAGTTATCGATACCTAAAGTACGTGGTATCGAAATGAAATGATCGAGTAAGTACTCAGTCATATTTAATTGTATCGTTTCATCCCTACCCACCGCAATGTATTTTCGGGTTGTTGATAAAAATTGTGTATATTTAGTTTGATTAAAATATAATGATAAATGATTAAATACATCTCCTTTTTATGGTTCGCTGTGAATTAAATCTAATTGTGAATAATAGCATTGCCTACTGTACCGAACGTTTTAGTAACCCAACTCTTGAAATTAACAAGTTTTCTCAACAAATTAAGGTGTTGAAATCTGTGTTATGTTCAAGGAAAGTGAATATTAAAGTACAAAGTTACAGCTTCCTCTCTTAAATTGTAACGCACAGAAGATTTCACTTTCCTTTCTTGTAGTCTAGCGCTGTTTTCGTTATTAATCATAACCCCCTAACAATTATTTTTTATTTAACCTTGTTAAATCGTTTATTTCCTGCTGAAAGAAAGTACATTAAATGGTTGTAACAAAAAATTAGCCAATGGGAATACCAAGGGATGAATGGCCAAACAGAGGGAAGGAGTGTGTACCTACAGAATACTTTTGTAGGCCTAATCAGTTTGTGCAGTGATTAGTATTCATTTATTTGTATGTATGTAAAGTAACCGCAGTAATTGTTTGTATACGTAGGTATCCAAGTTCATCCTTCGATCCTGATGGCAAGATTGTGCATAATTGATAACTGTTGTACATGATGCTTGCTGTTTTAATTTAGTACGTCAACAGAACCTGAACATAACAGAAATATCACAATAAAAACAAATTATGTCAAGTTTTGTGAATTTTATTTTTGTATTAAACTTGTGATCATAGCCCTATTTGTAGTATCACAAGTTTTTCTCAAGTCCAGGATCTGTTGACGTACTTAACTGTTGACGTACTTAACTAAAACAGCAAGCATCGTGTACCACAGGAACAAATATACATGATCATGCCATCAGGATTAAGGGATATAAGTACATGGTTACATAATATGGAGCAGTATTATATAAATGGCAAGTCTGGCGCAATGTATTTTGTATGGGATTTGGTGGCTTACTCAGTTGTGGCTTACCGATTGGAAAGATTCGGCCATGTTTTGGCGTGTCGGCCGCTCGTTGACTATGATCGGGACCTTGTCGACTATGTACGGTAACATTTGTCCATTTTCATCAACAATCCTGCTCAATGGCTTTCTAGTTGACTAGTGTCGCTTGCGATTCGCACTACCGTCGCCAAACAATATTTTTTATTTTATTTCAATTTTGGCTACTACTATCGTAAATATTGTTTTATGTTAGTTCTTATGGTGTTTCTTTGAAATATTGAAATAATTAAAAAATATTTGAAAACTTTAGTACCACAACTTGTCCAGTTTGTCTGTTTTATTACAGCTCTACCCACCCTGGGAGTCAAAGCGCAGTTAAAAAAATATAAGTCGTGGCCACTTATTGGTTATTCTTGGTTTTGCCTCTTACCTGAGCACCTCCCCAACATAGCTGCATCTTACGTGCTCCTTTGTAAAGCTGTTCCAATTTGTGAGGCATTTTGCCCAGATACCAGCACAACAGTTTCACTTTGTAGGCATAGCACTCTTCTCTCACTCTGTAGTTCACGTGAGAAGTATTTCATTTTATGCACCAACACTTCGAACTTGGTTCCCGTGCAAAACACACGCGCAACAATGCGTGGCACGTATCCCGCTCACTGGCCAAGCCATCATTCCCGCTGCTTCCACAGACATCATGCCCTCTAAAAGCCATAGCTGAATTCAAAGTTGTGTCTCAGATTTTTACTCATAACAGTTAATACATTTTAGGACCACATAAATACATAGCACAATATTACAACAACAAAATGTTACTAAAAAAAACTGAATGAAAAATTTATTGCCAACATGTTATATTTTAAAAGCTTACACGTGACTCAATTACTAGTGACAGCTAAAACCTTGTGGAAGCGGTGGCTTCAGCCGGAGCCTATCGGCCAACAGGAAATAAAAATGGCAATAAACCACTTAACTTAAAATAATTAAAATAAAAACAAAAACACCTTAAACTATTCTGTAACTAAATAAATCAATAAAAAATAAGAACATCTGAAAACTTAATTCCACCATTAAGAGGAAGTAATGTGGCGGTAACACCACAACTGATCTTATGAAGCTGATAAGGGTCTCATTTGAAAGAGGATGAAAATTACTACATAATATAAAATAAAAAAATGGGTATTTGATTTTATATGATAAAAAGGAAAAAAATAATTATATTGCCGAAAAGTAGCATGTTAGCTCTAAATCGTTATTAATTAAAATGATTATATTAATTTTGTTATTTAAAAGTAACAAATAGCTTGTACACTTTAAAAATAGTTAAGCTTCATTGACATTAGACTAGCATTTAATTACTAGTAAATGATGTCAGAGAGTGCAGACCCACAGCAGCAGGGCTGAGACATGTCTGTACAGTGAGCCCTCTTACTTCAGTTAGCTCTCAGACATTGTAGTGGCAAGAGGAGTATAGCACTAGCAGTTCAGTAGTTTATTTCAGAAAAGTAGTATTTTTAAAATAGTTCTTTTAATAGTATATTTATACATAAAATAATACAGTGAGTTTTGGACCAGTGTGTAGTTAGAGTAATCTAATTTTGTCTTTTAAAACAAATATTTTATGAGGTTTTAGTAATGTCAAGAATAATAGCAATATGCTAATTAATTTAAACCAATAACTGTAAAAAAGAACTTAGATAAAGAGTTGCCATTATTACCTAAAGAACAGTGTAATGTCAGCCTAATCAAAGATTCTTATTGTCATAGTAAAGATTTTACAGGTAAGAAAGAAAATCGATTTGGTTTCAAATTCACCAGATCAAATACAAGAAATCCTTAGTTGGAGGTTTGTAAGAATACTGACACCTTGTTATAATGTATGTTTACATCACTTTCTGTACTATACTAATATTATGAAAATTTCAAAAAAAAAAAAAAAGTGTTGTGACCTAAACAATGTCCACAAAAATGTCATTACAGTAGTCTTAACACCAATTTCACCGAAATTGGCCAAAGAAGTAAAAAGCAAAAAAGGAGTAGTAGGCCTATTGATTTCTTGCAAAAGATTTGTAACATCTGCAGACAAAAAATTACATAAAGTTGATGATGACCAAATAAATGGTTGGGTCAGTCTCGTGAAGATGAAATTAACAATAATTCCCTTGACAATAGCGTGTTGCATGTTGTCAATCTGTGAGCCAAAATAAGGTAATAAAGTTCATCTTGATGTAATAGAAAATGTAATAGCTTTTTATGAGGATGATGAATTTAAAGGCTCATGCCAGGAACAAAAGATAAAGTTAATACTACTACCAGAAATGTATATATGTGGAAGCATTATATGCTCTGTAATCTTGAGGAACTTTACTCAGCTTAATGCCAAAATTGGATTATCTATGTTTTGTGAACTTAGGCTAAGTGGTGTGTAACAGTTAATCAAAGAGGAGTTAATTCAGTACCGGTATGTGTTTGTTATATTCATCATAATCCTGCACTGTTTGTAAGTCTGATGAATCTGGATGCAATTAAATTGAAGGAATTAACTGCAGTGTTAATGTGTGAAAATGTAAAAAGAGAATGCATGTTTAGAATGTGTGATTCTGACAAATTGGATGATTTTGTTAAAACACCACTTGAAGACTATGATGATAAAGACCAAATAATATTGAAGCAATGAACAAATACTGATTGCAGCCAGCTGCAAACAATGGTCTTACCACTGTCTGAGTACATTGAACTTTTAAATGAAAAACTTGAAACATTGATACCTCATTCTTTTATTTAAATGCACAATCTGAATACATAAAAAAGAGAAAAGAAAATGTCCCGAAAAACAAAGTGTTTTGCTTTATGGATCTTTATGAAAACTATGTACTTATCCTTCAAGATGAGATTCAAAGTAAACTTTTTTCTACCAGATAACATTACACATGACGTAAACTTGCAGAATTTGCAGTTACATGAGAAAAACAACCAAAAGTAACATTATCAGAATACATCACAGATGGCTGTGTTGCACAATGTAAAAACTTCAAGAGTTTAGTCAGTCTCCATTTTCATGAAGCAGCTTTAGTCTAAAAGCTTCCAGGACTTTATACATCATGCTGACAGTCTTAGATAGTATAGTATAGTAGTTTTATTGTCCAAGTCGACTACAAAATTATACAATTATATTGTACATGTAGTATAGGACTCGTCAAGAATATTAAACATTATGAATACACATTTAAGTACAATCATATACACATAAACAAAAATAATAGTAAAAAACAATTAATGTACATCATATAATAATAATACATTTTTAGCATAGTTTTGCTTCCATAAAATCATTAATAGAATAAAAACTGAATTCCAACAGTAAATTTTTCAGTTTTTTTTTTAAATACACAAAGTTGGTTTTCTGATTTAAAATGTGGTGGAAGTTTATTATAAAAACATATAGCAGAGTATCTCGGACTATTTGCAAAACATTTTGTACGATGTTGTAATATATGATAATTATTTTTTGTACTAGTTGAATAATTATGTAAATTGAAATTCTGCAGTTCATTCAATTGTGAATGAGCAAATATAAGTAATTCATAAATGTATAACGATGGTAATGTTAAGACACTTAAGCTTTTGAAAAGTTGTCTGCATGAGGTACGATAATTTACATGCATTATTATTCGTACAAATCTTTTCTGTATTTGAAAAATTTTAGATGAGTCCGTGGAATTACCCCAAAATATTATTCCATAACGTAAGTGAGGTTCAACATAACCAAATGAGCTTGCGATGGTATAGGCAGCTCGGTTAATGGATCTGTTACAAGAGCCAACCTCCAAGGACTGTATAAAGAATACATTTGCATACCAGCAGATTGTTCAAGTTTTGTGACTAAAACATTAAAAAAATAATAATATTTCAATTCATTAATCTAGACAGTGTAAAAAATGTAGAACCAAAGTTGACTCAACATTAACGTAAAACATCTTTCCATTATTTCTAACACGGAAATAGCAGCAAAACGGATAAGCAGTGACTAGGATTTTTTTCTTGAGGTATAGCTTTTTGCAAGAACTAAAACTTTCAAATCTTGAACCAAATAATTACTAATTATTACATATTTGTTTTTAAATCAAATTAGTTCCATTTTATTTAATAATTGTGTTTACTGTGATGCATGGTATTTATTACAATGAACCATAAGGGAGGAGGGATGGAAAATATACCTTTGAGCATGAGTCAGTCTTGTACGAGAAACAGTGACGTAACCTTGGAATTTTGATATGATTTTTTGATAAAATATTTGGTAACTTAATAACTTCCCAGCTTTTAAAAATTGCTCTCCAAACAATACTATGTTCTTTGTGGTTTAGTGTAATTTTAAAATTTTATTTTTAATGTAATGATTGATATCAGGGTAGAGATGTGTTAGTTAAAATTTGGGCACCACCAGGTGAATGGGTTGTGAACCCAGCTGGGACACTGTGCTACATGCCATGACGTGACCCGTGTGGGTGCTAGGCTCCTGTACTACAGGCCGTGATGTGACCCGTGTGGGAGCTAGGCTTCTGTACTACAGGCCGTGACGTGACCCGTGTGGGTGCTAGGCTCCTGTACTGCAGGCCGTGACGTGACCCGTGTGGGTGCTAGGCTCCTGTACTACAGGCTGTGACGTGACCCGTGTGGGTGCTAGGCTCCTGTACTACAGGCCGTGACGTGACCCGTGTGGGTGCTAGGCTCCTGTACTACTGGCCGTGACGTGACCCGTGTGGGTGCTAGGCTCCTGTACTACAGGCCGTGACGTGACCCGTGTGGGTGCTAGGCTCCTGTACTACAGGCCGTGATGTGACCCGTGTGGGTGCTAGGCTCCTGTACTACAGGCCGTGACCAGACTCATATGGGTAGTAGGCTCCAATTCTACCCCAGCATCTGGCCACAGAAACTTACCCGTTTTCAGTGGCAGGTACGCTACTTACAAATTATAGCAGTTATTCGCTAATGGACTCTCATGGTATCCTAGACACCTCAGGCCTATAATGGTACAAATGTGTTCGGGTAAAATATACTTACCGAGATATGATAGGAGCGGATTTATTGACATGATCACTCCTCAAATTAATTGTCTGAAAACACAAATTATAATAAAGCTGCTAAAAATGCAACAGCTGAGAATCAGTTTATGTGCAGGCCAGTGCTCCTCATTGTCTGGACTAGAAATTGTTTGTTGTTGTTAATTTAAAATACCCGTGATGGAATTAAAATTCTAAGTGAAATGGTCCATCCCTCGAAGCAGGTTCCAAAGAAACAGAATAGCATTTAAAAATACTTATACGAATGGCGGATGCTAACATATAGGATATGCAGAAAGGTTAGTCGATGAAGTGCGGAGGCTGCTTCATGGTTACACCAGACTTTCGAAATTCACCTTTTTGTTTGAGATAACGGTCTGTTCAAACAGCTAATCCGGGCTTTATAACCAGAAATATTTTTCTTTATTTTCACACATTTTATAGCAAAATCCTAGGAACATTTCTCAAGTATTCCTCAACGTTTAAATCGTAAACTTCTTGCAAAGCCTTTTTTAACTTCTTTAGTGTTGGAACTTATTGTTTTAGAGGATAAAACTCGTGAATTTTTCTCAGTCTACTTCAATTACTTATCTGTGCTCTGTTTTCATACCTTAGGGTGTTCAAAGATTCAAATTGGTTTTCATTTTTTTCTTTTCCTCTGTGAGAATTTATTGCAGCACTATTTATTTCATTGACATCTTACCGGTACGTCAAAATTTAACTGAAATGTGATGTAGCATTGTAAATCACCTCTTCCGTGCTTTTCACCGCAAAAGATTTAATATGAATTCTGACGTAGAAGCCATTCCATAAATTGGATTGTTAACTCGGACTGTATATGACCGATGATCTCCGCTAGCAGGCAGCCGTAGTATGGCAATGGGGTTTCAAGTCAAAAGTGGACGAGTTCATTCCCACACATAAATCACAGAGAGAGAGAGAGAGGGGGTTCAATTTACCCAATAGAGGGTAATTGTCTGCATTTTAAACATGAAGTTGTCCTAATTTTTTTTGACTTGAGGTTATGAACAAATTTTAATTATTTCCAAAACTTTTGAATCATATTTTATTTTGTATTTTTATTGTTACTGTGAATATGATTTATAGTAAAAATGCTTTCTTGCTTTACAGAAACTATTTCTGTGCCTTCTGGTTCTATATAGTCTGAGGGCACCTTTTTGGTGCCCTCCTTACCCAGTGCCATACTTCGCTTACTCTAGGACCGGCCCTGCCTGTATTCACCCAAGTGTTGGGCAGTAAAATTCAAGAAGTATGAGTTAACTTTTATTAAAATGAATATTTAAACTTTATAGAGATTTTAATAATATTCCATCATTCCAACAATTATTTTGGTCTTAAGTTTACTAAACCACTCAATTTTCCTCTTTTTCAAAGCTCTTTATAACCTTACAATTTTTCAGATTCCAGTAAGAATAAAAATAATTTTTTTAACAAATGGTAAATTTTAACCTTTTTACGTAGTTTAATTTAAAGTTTGTTGAATTAATAAATCTTCCACTTAATTTATGATCAACTATACCTACATAAACTACGTCACAGCAGAATAAAACTAGCCTCTCAGAGGAAACCTTACCTTCTTGGAAAATCCACATCATGGACATTAGTGCAAAATATCATTATTTCAGAAAACTACACCTTGTTGGAGGCACAATAATTCTTAGCTCATCTTATCCCTGCATTAAATTTTTCGGGGGAAGAAATAGATGATACATAGATACACAATGAATACAGTATATTATTAAAATAATTTTGTAGTATCATTCAAATTTACAATCACAAATCATAATTCTTCAGTCAGAAGCAAATATTCTATTTTTCATACAACCAGTAAATTCCAGCGATCTATGTGAATCTGGACATACATTAAAAAGCGGAAGCCTAACATTCCAGTATCTTGTTGAAATTCACACAAGCGTCCATCACATATAAAGTTTCACGCCAATGCAAAGTCATCAATTTGGAGCTAATAGTAAAAAGAAAATAAACATTCTAGCAGAAAATAATATTATATTCTCACTACGCTATTCAGGAAAACAACATAATGTCAATTGTGGGTAATGGAAAAAAAAAATATTTTGTTGTTTACTTCACATTTTGAATGAGCTGCTACTTCTAAAATTTACTATATATAATAAATAGGCAAAAGAAATGGTATCGAAATAGTCTTATAAAAGCCTGGATGAAAAAGGAACTCACAACATTTTATTTAAATTAATGTAGCCGGGGGATTTGTTAGCAGTCATTTTAATGAAGTTACCGGTTCCACCATGTCTAGGGGGCACAGACCCAGTAAAGACTCTAACCCCTAGGTGTAATGTTGCCATTGTAGACGTGACTCGTTTCCTCCTTGTACCTTGGCCAGACCACCGGAACCTGGCCTGCTCTCAGCGTCGGGCACGCTATAATGATACTCACGTGGAATCTTATGGTGTCCCACATGCTGATAGATAGTCGCAGACTCACACGTGATTGGGTGAATAGGAAAGAACACGAGATATGCAATAGTGATATTTATTGCAAGGCATTACGTGACATGTTCCTCATACAATAATTATAAAAGTAAAGCTGTAAAAAGCCTTGTGGCACGATCAGATTACTGATGGTCGAGGCCACCTCGCGTTAGTGACAAAGTTCCAACTCGCGGATTTCCAACTAATTAAATAGAACAACTGTGCTGTGCTCCCAAGGTGGGCTCCGGGGGTAAACTAACTAATGATTTAGAGTGAATATGAACAGAAGTACGAATATCAGTTCAGACAAAGGTTGAAGTCCCCAGAGTGCAGGGAGCGTCCTACCTCGGGTGGTGATGCAATGCAACTGGGGTGAGTTATGGCCGCCACAGTGGTTCATCAGCGCAATGGTTCCAAGCTCTATGAACCGTTAGGCGATTCTGAGTCATGCTACTGACCTGCGTAAGTTAAAAACCGAATATTACCCTCAAAATTACATTGTAACTATTCCAGGTTATAAACCCTTTACAAAAAGTATATTAGTGTATGAGTTCAAATTAATGTTCTGATTGATCTTCGGCAATTTTTGGTTTATTACGGCAAAGTGGAAAATAAAGGTAATGCACTTGTAGGTGATTTAAGGAGTCCCTGAATTAACATAAACACTTCTGATGCAGAAATAAAGTTTTACAATATTAATTATCATTTATTGCACTGTCTCGACCGCACCCTCTTGCAGTGATTCGTAGCTCACAAACATGCACACACGCACGTTGCCGGTCGTAAGTTTAAATGCCATGGGGATGGGTGGTGGGGAAATTGGGCTCTGTGGGCCGCAGCCCCGGACAACATTAAAATGCTATGGTTTGTAAATTTATAAACAACTAGCCTATTTTTATCTTACTTCCAAAGTTAGATTGCGACTCTTTTGTTGGCAATAGGAAAACGGCTGATGGGAAGTGGCCACAAAAGTAGTGTATTAAGTAATTAAATCTCTGCCCATGCAAATACTTTCCATTCAGTATATTTGTGCCAACTATTTAGAAAATCTGACAATGAATCCTGCACATTCTGACTTAGATGTCCAGGTTAAGACTATTCTAACCACTTGTTGGCTTCCGGGATGAAGCCACATTGTGGATATGATGGTGTGTCCACGTGGCCTCAACCTAGCAGCCAAAAGTGACTCTGGCCATGAAGCTTCTGATCTAGACTAAGTCTGTTCTACAATGAGTTTGTTGGCTGTAACAGTAATGTCAGGCACAGATGAAACCCGCCTTCCGGTCAAATTGGAAGGGGGGTCCCGTCCCCGACTCACCCTGGGTAACTATCAATACAAAAAAAAAAGGGAAAACCAAAAATAGGTAATTCGCTCCAAAAGTTGCACCCGGGCGGTCGAGCTATGAAAGGGAGAAAAATTACGAACGTATACAGCAAGACTTTGGCTCATTTCAAAAATCAAACAGATTAAGGCTACTGAAAATTTTATTATTAATAACATCTTTCGTAAGATTCATAAACAAAAATATTAAACCTTTATGCATAGCAATTACCTGAACCAAATAACATATAAAATCAGAAAATACAAATACTATAAAAATACTATATAATAAAAACAATTAATTATAAAAGTTCCAAAAAGAGTCCTACTGGGAGCCAGATTTATACACGTGCACGACCATCAATATTTGCACGTCTTGCTTCCAAGAATCAAACAGCTGATAACCGTGACCTTCAGAAAATGCGTTGATATAGTTCAGTCAAATGTGTCATGGAAAATATCACTCAGTCAGATCGAGGCGGCTGCACTAAAAATGTTTTAGTTCCGAGAGCAAATCTCGCAGGTAAACATAATTTAAATTATAAATCTCTTCAGGGCATAACGGCAATTTCTACAGTCCACATTTATCAAAGTCAAGCAAAGTAGCAATTCACCCATTTTAACAAACGGGATGGTCTAATCAATAAGCTTGCACAGTTATACGCAGTTTATATGAAAGTTCGCCTTGCAAAGCTATGCTTCTTTTTAATAATATATCTTCATCCACAACCCGCTACAGCCAAAGCTATGTGTCGCCTCTTTACCTTAGCGTAAATTTCGAATATCTTGCCGCTGAAGACGCCTCCGGGTAAGGCAAGGCCCCATCTCAGCAGGCCCCGGCAAGGGCTGGCCGGTGCAGAGTCGAAAAGCCGTTCAGCTTGCCTCGCGACACACGTCCGGTCGCAGCGACTCCAAAAACCAACAGACCTCGGCGCACAGTTCAGTCCGGGCCCGCCGGCACTCGGGCGCTCATGACGTCATCAGTGAATCGAAACCCGCGCTCCCAGTAGCCGGCCATGAAAACACAATTGATATATATATATATATATTGAATAACAAAAAAAACTAGAACGAAACCAAATCAGAATAAAACTATAAAAGGAAATAATCACAATAATTAAATAATTAACCAAAATAACATTAAATAAGATTTTATAAAAAAAAGAAATCATTTAAAATAGAAATAATTCGTAAAATCAATAACAACTAAAATAAATAAATAGTATAAATGTGGCCTGGGGGCCACAACCACCCCTAACAAAAAAAAAAAAAACTTGGCTAAAACAACAATTTGCTAAAGATCGTCACCATAACCACAGGTGACATAAAAGTTACGTTAAAAGAAATTTAGCAACTAAAATTATCTTTTGCTTAGCTCACAAGAGACCTAGAAAAAGGTAATACAAATAGAAAAAGGTTAAGATTAAGAAAGATAAAAGAGTTGAAAATCCTAAAATCACAAAAGACAAAAAGTTATGACTAGATAGCACTACAAATATCTACTTCACAGCAGGTAAATCTTAAAAGCTAAGACAAAAAAATAAAGTTTTAGTATTTCAATCCAAAAACAAAATGTTCAAAAAGGTTCTAGTCCAATCAGTTCTGGATCAATAAAATTACTTAGACACTTCGATCCATTCAAAGTCGATAAACTTGCCTGTAACCACTTTGTTGCAAAATGTCGAAAAAACTTGCCCATTTAAGCCACTTATTAAAAAAAATTCCAAACGTCTGACAAAAATTCTTTAGCTATTAAAACTAAACACAGCCAAGTAAACAAAAAAAATTCAAATAAAAAAAAATAAAATAAAATTAACACATTCTCACTAACCACCTTTCTTTTTAAAACAAGAGGCCTCTAAGTGCCCTTTCTTCCCACAAAAATTGCAGTTAAAAACAGCGCTCTTCCCACTACTACAATTCCTAGCCAAATGTCCTTCTCTTCCACATTTAAAACAATTACTATCAACTTTTCTCTCCACACTGTTTTTATACAAATCTGGATTGCAACGTTCAACACCCTTAATTTTCTCATATTCTTGCTTAGCATAAACAATATTATCTACCTTAATAGCCCATTGGTTCAAATCGCCCAAATTATTTGGCCTGCCTACGAAAGCGCATTCATGTCTTACCGCATGCGTAATATTCTCCAAAATCAAAGAAAGAAAATTATCATCATCTAACTGGACATCAAAAACTCTCACGTGACTCACTATATCCTGCACAAACTCCACAGTACTTTCATTCTCGCGCTGGAAACGGAAAACTAACTCACGTATCAAACTTTCTTTGACCCTTTTGGGACAGAGGTGCTCCCACAAATTATTTTTTACAGTGTCCCAACTAGCCAATTCTTTAATGCCAGAGGCAAAAAGTCTCTAGCAATCCCGCTACATCTACTTGAAATTCACATCAAAAATTGCTGTTCACTTTCAAAAATTTGGTGATTTTTCAGGGATTCAGCAACCAAACAAAATTTAACTAGTTGTTTAGAATCACTCGATTGCAAAAGAGGTATCTTGTCAAGGTCTTTTAGAAGTAATTTGCTCTGCATCATAATCGGTAAACACGTAACTCTATCGTTGACTGACTCTACTGAATTCTGAACAAACTGCTGATTTTTACCTCCTTTAATGTGAGCACTCAGTTTCCTACGTAATAAATCTACGTCATCCTCAGCACTAGTTTCTATCCCCGCAGCTTGTAAATTAATTAACAATTGCTCCTTAAATAATATAAATGTGGCCTGGGAGCCACATCACCAAGGATTGCCTATTAAGTTTTGTCAACATTACTTGAGACATAAAAATTTTTATAATTACAATTTCATATTATGAAACACATTTATACGTAAAAGAGTTGATCTTGGCTAGGAAAATGATACTTTTCAGTGATATATTTAAAAATTCATTAGGGTGGCAACATTTTTTGAAGTTACAACTGTGTATTTGTATATTGTTTTATTCTTGTTATTTCTACTCAGTGCTGATTGATTGGCTTTTTGTGGCATTTTTTTTGTCCTAAAAGTTGGATTTTATTTATATGATTATGATTGTGGTATGGAAAGAAATAATGTGAGGGTTTAGCTGTCAAAGAATATTTGACATGAAGGTAGAGAGGATCTTACCCAAATTAGGTTAGGCATATATTTGCTACGTGAGAATTTTTTGTCTTTTGTTGAAACTTTCATTTTGGTTTCTCTTATTTCAGGGTGAAGTTTTTGAAAAAGAGAAATATTATGGATAGTTTGCCACAGACAAACCAAGATGAAAAAGTCTGTGTTTCAAAAACTGACTGGTTCAGTTTTGAGCAAAAATTTATGGCTGCTGTTCAGGAACTGAAACTAAAGAGGGTATGAATTTGAGATTTTAATTTCAAAATAATAAGAGTTATAAGGGTAACACAATGTCAATTTTTCCTATTCAAATATCAATATGGTTTCTTTTGTACTTACCTAATGCTGGAATCACAATAGCATCACATAGACAATGCAAAGGTCACAAAAGTTTTTAACCTATTGTTGCATACTTCTTGTCTTGGTGTGTGTGTGGTGATAGTAATGATGATGGGGTGCCGGGTACCAGGTGCCAACTAGTGGGGTAGATGGGGTGCTAGAACTTTTGAAACTCTCATCACAGACGAGTTTACTGATTAGGTTGTGCTTTATTACATAGCATTCAGATCTACACTTTACCGATGTAGCCTGTCACAATGCGGAGCCACAACTTCTTTCTATGCGCAAAAGGCTATGATGCATCCTAACTGAGCAAGTTCTCTCTTAGGATACACACTGTGTACACATCAACACTGGGTTATGTAATACAAGTCATAAAAGCTGGTGATTTGAATGTGTGGGCACGAGATGATGCTGGTGCATAAAAGTCTTTAGCTCGCCTTATGAAATAGTTCTCACTTTAAGAGGTGAATTAACAGAAATTACTCTTAATGCCAATATGGCGAACACTTAAATGAATTGCCACATGGGCACACAAAGTGACTGCTACTGAAAGTCTTTAGAACACTTTAATTATTGAAAACAGTAGCTTAGCATGGTTGCCTGGTTGATAATATCCCTGTAAGGCAAATCAAGCAGATGAAGTGCACGTGGATGCAGTCTGATTATGATGAAGACCGGGTCGCCGCAGAGGCCGGACGAAGCAAATTACAAACTGATTATTAAAATTAGAGCCAGTAGCGTAGGAATGTATTAACTAAACAACTATGTATGAAAATGATCGAGGGAGGCTGGCTGTACACTGGAAATGAAAAGGTTTGGAAGATTCACTCTATTGCAGTAATGTACAGTTATGGCACAAAGAGATGATGAGGTCCACGGAGTGCGACACTTCTGGCCAAGGCTGGTTGAGATTGTGCTGCCACTCCCTTGCGGACGTTCATCACTAGGGTTGGCATTCCGCATGAAGCACATATTAACTCAATATTTGTTTGAGGCCACATTTTAAAATTGGAATTGGAAGTTTGCCTACATTTATTACATTAATATATGGCCTTTTGTAATAAATGTTATATCTGTTATTCTCTGACAAATACCCAAAAAACACAAAAACCTTGTATCGACTATGGCACAGGCGACAGTTGATGTGCTGGTCACGCGGTGCACTCGGCTCGCAGCGCTATTCTTCCCCAGCTACACAGCTGTGCTTGGCTTGTTGTATTGAACCCCACAACACCAGGGCACCAGTTTCAGTTTATTCAAAAACCACCAATCTCTGATACTCGTTTCAGAAACAGTTAAAGGTGGACATACACGTCACCAAATTTTGTAGTTTTGATGTCAGATGTGTGGAATATGAATGGTTGGAAAACTATTTTATTTGCATTTTGTCCATTTGTAATAGGTGTAAAATTTTTTAATTGCCAAACATGGGCCTTTCTAAATTTTTTAGATCCAGTCGCACTGTGCATCAACACAGTATTCTCACTAAGAAATCTGTCTATGATAAACGGTCCCACATAAGGTGGGATTAATTTAACATTAATCTTTTCAGCTAAATTAGGTAGCACAAAATTCTTTACAAGGACCAAGTGTAACAGAAAAGCCATGGGGCTTCCAGGAAGCGTTATATGAATTAGCCACTGCTTGACGAGCCTTCGTGAGATTGCAAGCCACACTAACCAGCACAGCCTCCAGTGACTCGTCATCCGAGGCAGCCTCCAGGGGCGGCAGTCCCCACAGGTTAAGGAGGGGGTGGGTAAGCTCCCTACCTAGAAACGGAATTGAAGGAGGGAATCGAGTAGCGGAATGCACAGCTGAATTAAGGCCTATGTTGATAAAATCAAGATCGCTGTCCCATAGCGACTGATCATCCCTGTAGAAAGCAGTAAGAATGCTCTTAAGCACTTTATTGACTCGCTCGGATTGGTTTCCCTGGGGACTGTAAGGACTACTGTAAATAGGCTTAATGGCCCATTGAAAACACATGTCTTTGAACAGTACAGAGCGGAAGTAACGTGCGTTATCACACGTGATCATGGCAGGAGCACCAAAAAATTTCCATACCTGATCTCGTAAGGCTTTAACAATACTGTTTGCTTTCATGTTCTTTAAGGGGATTAGCAACACAAATTTCGAAAAAATGTCCAGAATAACCAAAATACAATTGTTACCTTTTATAGAACGTGTTAGGGGACCAAAAATGTCAATGTGAAGCACATGCCAGGGGGCAACAGGAGCATCAGCACAATACAAGCCGACTTTGGCACACTGCGGCGGTTTTGAGACTTGGCAATCTCGACAGGTTTGCACGTGTTTTTGTACATCAGCTCGCAATTCAGGCCAAGCTAAATGTGCACTAATTCGACGGAACGTTTTGTCGATGCCCAAATGTGCACCCAATAAGGAATCGTGAAAATACTTTAGAACCATAGGGCGTAGGGATGCAGGAACAACAGCCTTCCTTTGTCTACCAGTTGTCCTGGTATGGTAAACAACACCCTGTTCCTCAACATATGGCACTGCTTTACCGGCACTCAAATCCTTCTTGATTTGAACACACAAAGGATCCTCCTGTTGACACTGATGAATGCTAAGGAATGATTCCGAAAATATTTTGCAAACAGCTGCACAAATCGGCTGTGTTTCATCCGCGGACGAAACACGAGTCGCAAATTCATCGGGCGAAAACATTCGCGAAAGCGCATCTGCCACAACGTTGTCACTACCCTTAATATGATGCAGTTTGAATTTGAAGCGGGACAGTCTTAACACCCAGCGCCCTAGTTTACCGAGCTGATTCGGATGGTTAAACAGCCAACTGAGCACTTGATTGTCCGTAAAAAGATCGAACTCGTGACAATCGAGATAGGACGCAAATTTCTCGACGCCAAACAAACATGCTAAGGCTTCCTTTTCATAGGTACCCAGACGTCGTTCCCCGTCAGTAAGTGTTCTACTGGCATAGGCAATAGGGCGCAACCTATCGTTTTCAATATGCCCCAATACAGCACCTACCGCGATGCTTGATGCATCTACCTGGAGGGCGAACCTGCGTTGAAAATCAGGTAGAACCAAGACAGGGGGAGAAGAGATTAAGGCCTTAAGACTGTCGCCCCACTCAAAAACAACATTCTTTTTACGTAAAGTATTAAGCGGACCACATACTGCGGCATAATCGGGGATGAAACGAGAATAATATCCCGTCATGCCGAGAAATCTCTGAACTCCTCTGACATTCCTAGGAGGAGGAAAGTTTACGATGGGGGAAACTTTATCGGGATCCATTATGAGTTTGCCTTGCGAAATAATGTAACCTAAAAATTTTACGTAATCTTTTCCCAGATGAATTTTGTCGGGATTAACTGTCAAATTAGCGGCTCTGAGACGATCAAACACCTGACACAAATGTTGCTTGTGTTGTTCCAGGTTATCACTGTAGATGATAATATCGTCAATGTAATTGAAGACTGACTTAAATTTTAAGTCGCTTAGAATGTGATCTAGCACTCGGCTCATAGCCTGGCTACCAAAAGACACACCCATAGGCACCCGATTAAATTGAAATTGCCCCCACGGGGTAGAAAATGCAGTATATTTACGACAATCATGATGCAACAAACATTGGTGGAAACTAGCATTTAAATCAATGACGGAAAATATTGCTGCTTTTCCTAAATGTTGAAGGGCACTCTCTACGGTCGGCAACTCGTAGCTGTCCTCCTTAATTATGTCATTCAGTTCCTTGTAATTATGTACCAGCCGGAATTCCCCCGCTTCCTTTTTAGGGACTAAAAAGGAAGGCGAACAGAAATCGGAAACAGACGGAGCAATAACTCCTGCTTCTAGGAGTCGATCGATAATGTTTTTCAGCTTTTGCAATTTGGGAGGAGAAATTTTATGTCCTTTAGCCCTAACAGGAGTCGTGTCCTTTAAATAAAATTTATAGGGCATGACGTCACACCTGCCTATCCGGTTGTTAATTACGTCAGAATACCTGTTCATGACGTCAGCAATGACCGCGTCCCTACTAATGACGTCAGACTTGTCGGCGGACGACATGACGATAGGAGCGGAGTCATGATGAATAAGTTTAATTTTACGTGTAGGATGAAAACCAAAAACCAGTTCCTGGTTAGCGACGTCTAACAAACATCGCGTCTTTCCGAGAAAATCTAAACCTAGAATAAGCGGGTGACATAACCCAGGGACAACTTTAAAGTGCCAGTTCCAAGAGAAACCCGCGATCTTAATGTGCATTTCAACTTCTATGTCTGACGTAACAATTACGCCGTTGGCTACACAAATTTTCACGTCAGAGCCGGTACAAACACGGCTTATTAAATACGGATGTTTGATGCAACATGCATCGAACAATTCGGAACTAATCAAGGAACGGGTAGCACCGGAATCAATTAAGGCCGGAATATTATTTCCAAACAGACGAACGTGTACAAAATTATTGTACGAGTAATGAGCGGCTTTCCTCAAGCGACGACCGTGGCGACCACTCGCACGCCCGGTCAAGGCCCGTTTCCCGGACATTGATTTCTGTAATGCCCAGTGCGCTTACAACGAAAGCATTTTCGCTGCTCACGGCTAACAGCGGGCTGCGTGCACTCAGACACCGCGTGGCCGTAAGTACAGCAGTTGGCACACCTGGGACGGTTGGAGGACGGGCCGGGCGCATTAGCCGACTCATGACGTCTGCCGGCGGCAACACTCGCCCCGACAGAGGGATCACTTATACTAGCCGCACACTCAACGGGCCGCGATGTGCGCACTGCGCGAGCGGGTACGGTGTTGACGTGAGACGTTAACTGAACATTAGGAGAATTGAATTTAGGAGAATTGAATTTAGAATTAGAATTAGAAACAGGAACAAAACTACCTGGAGAGGCCTTGAAGTGAAAATCCTCGTGGTATTTTTTGACAGCTAACAATCTATTTTCCACTTCTGCGCTCCACTTACGGAGAGTACTCAGATTGGAGGGAGGGCTAAGCATGGCGCTATGCTGTAAGACCAGCGGAGACTCGTTGCTAACAATAGTTTGCGTTAATTCCGCCTCAGGGAGGTTCAACTCCAGTACCTCAGCATAGGCCGCAACAGAATTAATGAATTGCAATAAGGGCTCCTCAGGCCTTTGAAACCTGATTACAAGTTCACGTTTACACGTTTCTAGCACACGAGGCGGACAGGCAAACTGTAGCACAGACGTCTTGAACTGTGCGAAGGTCTGATTCTGATTCATGACGTCAGTGAGCAGTGGCAAAAATGCCGGCCCACACAGGCTCAGGAGAGCTTTCAAAAACTCCGCCTCACTGACTAACTTTAAACCAGCTAAACGTGCTGCGGCACTCAGAAAATCAAGAACCGCACAACTATCAAGACGTGGGAGAAGTTTCAAATTAGAAAAAAAAAATGTTTTCATTAAATCTGGAATTATCCTGAACTGGATTAGCGGGGGTGGGGACTTGCCGAGACGGTACCTAGTTTGACGACTCCCAGGCGCCGCGCACGTGCCTGACGAGCAATCCACGAATGGTCGCCACATTTGCGTCCTCCTCGAAAGGAACGGCTTCCTCCGTCAAAACCTGGATGAGGTCGTCTCTCCGCAAACGGTAAATCCACCCGGTTGCCGGAGTCCCCATGGTTCATGAAAAAAAGAACAGAAACACGTAAGTACACACAGTCTTGCAGCAGAGTTGCGCAGTTGTAATAGGTGGGGGCCTATTAGGGATTGAAGGAAGACCAGAGCCTGGCTAGGACTGCGGATTACGTGATTGGAGCAGTTGGGTAATCAAGGTAAAAGGTTTCAGGTACACAGACATTTTATTCAAATTCAATATTAATTCAAAATTAATATAACGTCAACATTTCTGACAATGTTGAATACAAAAAGCATGAACAACTTCAATATTAATTCATAATTACTATTACGTTAATATTCAGATACAGTTACGTTTAACCAATGCAAAGTTAAATACAAAAAGCAAGAAAAAATTCAATATTAATACACAATAAATATTACGTTAACTTTCCTGACAAAACGAGTTAGTTGACAATTATAATTTGCATGGGTAAGCTGGCTACACAGTGAACGATTCAATCAACGATCGTCAAAAAGGGACATAATTTCCACGTATGAAGTTATATTACAAAAAAATTACAATTACCAAACTACTGCAAAGTGCAGGTACACGGAAGAAAGAAGTTTCATTATTCTTTAAAAAGCATTAACAAACAAATACGTGCGACGACGTCTCAGGGGGAGACAGTTACAAACAGAAATACGCAAGTTAAGTTAAATTTAAATTTAAGGCAGAAATCCAAACAATTTTTGATGGTGGCGGCCGAAAAGGAATTTAGACAGAACAAATTTAAACATAACTGATTCTACATTAGGGTGAGGGCCACCGCCTCACTGACGACTCGATTCAACTTACATTTCTCCCCTGAGGTCGCACACGCACGAAGACTAAGTCGAAGCTCTCGGACTACATGCTAGTGAAATTAACAACTGGTCAGCTACTGCTGACAACCAAGCCTCACAAAGGCTACTAATAGAAGAAGACCCTCATCATGTCTGCAGCAGATTTTATAAACTCGCGCGCATGCGCATATTGAAAGGGTGGGGGAAACGAGTACAAATTGAACAAACACTAGGAGGGGGGGAAAAGGAGGGAGAAGGATGAGGGGAGCAAAGTGCCGGAGGCCCGCGATGACGCGCACATTTCAAATCGCTACACATTTCATCATGCTTGTTGTGCTGTTGTGGTTCCGACATAGGTTACTTATGCATGGTCAGATTTATGATGTTGGGTGGACACATTTCTAGGACCAGAATGTCAAACCCTAAATTTCATCTTGTACTATGACAATGGTCAGACATGTAATAAGATATATTATTCCTGTAAAACCTACAATGAAATTAACAAAGGAAAATAATGCACACTAACAGATATTACTGTAGTTTCTTTTAACATATATTGTGAGATGTGTTGGGTGGTTATGGAGATATATGAACCATCCTGTAGTCAAGTGTATGATCAGTTATATTTGATGTTCTACTCATTCCATTCTCAGATAATAGTAAGTGGTTCTATTTAATATTTCAGTGTTTTGTCTTGACTTCTTTTTTTAATAAGTCTACAGCTATTATATTTCCTTTCCTATCTCCAAGGTTGGAAATTCTGACGATGCACATTAAGTCCATCTGCCATCACAGTGAACACTACTAAGCTACCTTCATTCCCAAACAGAAGACAGAGATGGCCAAAAAACCGTTTAATGCACATCTCATTCAATCAGTCACAAAGCTTTACAGTTAATAGACATGTTTCAAACCATTTCTTAATCAGCGGCTTATGCGATGCCATGATTTTATAATTGTTAAGTGTGTCACACATTTCACTGTGCGTGCCTATGTTAGTTTCTTTTTTTCAGCTGGAAAGTTGTAAGGTATACAGTTGTGTTGTATAAAGACCTGTTTTGACCATGTTTATGGTCTTGGAATATGTTTACAAAACACCAAATGTATTAAAATAAATGTATCATGTCTGGTCTGAAGACTTCTCTTTTTGCAAAAACAGCACCCTAAAAAGGTCAGTTTGTAGTTCCCTTTTCAAACACCCTACAGCATATGTTTGCACCAGGTAGGCAGACCCTTAAGAACATTAAGTATGGAGTGAGGTGAGGCAGTGTCAGACACTGTACTCCTGTTCCAGAGGATGGGGGTCACCTGGTATGGCCAACTAGGTTTAAGTTTTACATGGTTTCGTGAAACCACTCCAGGCAAATAATTCCATATACTAGACCTTGGCTGATTTCTTTTCCAGTTTTCCTGTTTGGTTTGGGTGTGTGTTATCTTTTCTTATGACCTTGCGGTAAACGAGACGTTGAGATCAAATAAAATTGGGAAGAAAAATTCAGTATGTTCATCCAATCATGGGTCATTATCAGGCCTCTACAAAATCTAGGAGCCAGTGAAAAAAAAATTACACACACACACTAGTTTAAATAACATCCTGGTTTCTTCGACCCAGTCATTTATGTATAACAAGATTTTGTAACAACTAAATACTGTACAGTTGTATCTTGTTTTCTTGGGACAAGTTAGTCGCCAGCAAGAAAAGTTAGGCTTGTCATGGCGACTGGGTGCCCAGAATTTGTTATCATGATCATTATGCTTTTCCTTATAAAACAATTAGTACTAATTCTATTTGCAGATTGAAATACCAGGGCATTGTTGTGTTCATAGAGGGGGGCTGTACCTGGCAAATTACAGAGTTAGTAATGTGTGATAAATGTTTGCGTGCAGGTACAACTTACAGAGGCGAGACAAGATGTGCAGGAGATGATGATGCAGAATCACGAGAAAGATTCTTTGCTGGACCAGGAGAGGCATGCGGTGTGTGAACTACGCATCAGCCTCTCAATGATGACTGAGACGGTTCAGAAGTGGGAGGAGGAACGCAAAGCTCTCGCCGATGCTGCGACCCGGAGCAAGGCATCTCTCGACATTGCTGTGGCCGAGAGGGACCTCCTGCAGGGGAAAGTCCGTGACTTGCAGGTTCGTCTTTGATCCATTTAACTAACCTTGTATCAGTTGGTTAATGGCTGTTACTGAGATTTTATGATGATTGCATTAGCTGTGCATTAATTCAAAACAGGGGTATTCACATTTTATATAGTGAGATTTCATAAATAAATATTAGAAAATAAAATACTTGCAGCTCTTATGAGTATACCTATGATAGAAATGTTTAACAGGACAAACAATATTTATGTATCTTTGTCTAAATATTGCAAGCAATTTGATATTGTGATTCACCGATCAGTGGTTAGTGGATATAGTGATCTTGAACTAAACTAATATGTTTGTTTGCGCATAGGTAGTATCCAGTCTGTCTGGGCTTAGTGAATACTAATACAAATTTTTTTAAGTCCAAAAAATTATTAAATCGTCTCTACACAACTCCAGCCTGCTGTTACTGCTTCCTTGCTCTCCAGCCTCCTGTCTTACAACTCCTGAAACCGATCACAATGCACACGACTGAACGACCTACAAGCCGCCATTTTCACTCGGCTTCAAATGCAGGCCTACCAACCTCTCTATACCACACGTTGTATTGACACTTCCCCCTCTTAAGATTGCCACACGTAGTCGTGCAGGCTTCCTCGTCCTGCTCAAACACCGGGTCAGCTGTGTGTGTACCAGCTCCGTACGCAGTTCCTCCCGTGGCTCTCGCCCAAGGTCGTGATGGGGCTTGAACCCTCCGAAAGGATGGTTGCTGTGATCTGGTGTTGGTGGTCTCATTGGTGACAGCCTTGCTAGCTTCCTTCTGCTCCTCTGGGTTCTCTGCCAGTTGCCTCTGTATGGTCCCTGAAACCTTCACCGGCTTCATCAGAACTCCCGTCGGTCGGCATGAGCTGGCGTGGGGAGGCACCTTGGCTGGTCCAAGCACAGGCATCGGTACTTGGACAGGATGGTCACAGACCGGGAAAACCGGGAAAAGTCAGGGAATTTGAAACTTATCAGAGGAAACCGGGAAAAGTCAGTGATTTTTTTTGATGGGTCAGGTAATTTTTTGAGATTAAGCTTGTTTCAGCATTGTAATGGTTTCGTCATTGACCATTTGTTATAAAAACATAAGTTAGCTGTATTATTTTCTAAATTGTGTCTGCATATTTCCATATTCATCCAATATTCCGTGCAGAATTTTTCTTAAAATGTGTGTTTAAAAGCATGGTGTGTGGCTTATTCAAAAATTGACAATGCTGCAAGCAATGCTGCATAGCAAAAGTTCCTTTAAGCTCCAATGTAGGTTAATCTGCTGTTAGTTTAATGTCAACGGACATCTTGCATATGGTTTGAAACAGGTGGTGGCCACGTCTGCATGATTACATAGCAACCAGGTGAAACAATTTTGTTTCCACCTCATGGGCTGCACCATGTTTATTATACGCCCAAAACATTGGATTGCATGTGTTATATTGTGAAAATGGTTTTAAATGACTTTATTTGATAGACATGATCATGTCTGATGTTGGAAATTACATTTCGGGACTTATATTAGCTATGTTTTACAGTATTAATTTGGAATGAAATTACCTCGTTCTTATAAAGCTTGTCAAAAAACAGATCATTGTATTCGAGCTATAAATGAAGTTTGTGTTGATAGGATTTTTACCCATTCATTTCGATCATGTTTCATAATATTAATGACTTGTTCCTGCTTGCCAGTAATTATATTAATGTGTAATAAGTTTTAAAAACCATCTACATGAGTCTGTCAATATTAAAACGTCTTGAATAGGAAATACAGTTTGTCACAAAAACAGTTAAGTACTTTGTAATTTTATGACGAAAAAGAAAGTTCGTAGATAAGTGTTTTTGATACTTGTTAACACATTGGAGACTGGTTGGACATGACCTACTTGGACTAGGTCGACTGCACATTTTTCACGAATTTCAAAAAAATATTTGGTATCTCTATTTTTCTAGTAAATTGATATTATAATATACGAAATTAAAATTCATAGTTTTTTCTACTTAGATACATTAAACCATTTTTTGTTACTCAAAATTAAAAAAAAATGTTACAATTTGAAAGAAACCATGTTTTTGGAAGCAAAAACTGTTTTTACGACAATATCTTCCATCATGATCATGTATACCAGACTATTGTCGGAACACCATAGCATTTGTAGACATGTGTAACATACCATACAAACTGTCTAATATTACACATATAACATATGTTACCAAACATATATACTATATCCGGTAATAATGCCCCTCTCCCCTCTTTTTATCAATAAAAATATCTCCACAAATTTCACATTACACAGTTTGAGAGAGTGAGAAACACCTTTATAATGAGAAGTCCTGATGAATATCAGAATGATTGTAGTATTGTAAACTATAAAGGAAAACATAAATATATGGAAAAAAATTATGTACACTACTGTACATAAAATGTATAGTCACACTGTACAAAAAGTTGGTATGTGCACTTGTGTCTTTAGTTCATTTTGTGAGATGTTCTCACTGTAACACAAAGTAGTCTAAAGTGATTGAAGTAGGTATCCTAAATGATAAAACATGCCAAAAATATAAATAAACTTATTTCTGTACACTTAAAATGTTAGTCACATTTTACAATAGTTGACCTTTTCACTGCAAGAATCTTTAGATAATTTCGTAAGAGGTCCCTATTGATAACCAAACAGCAAAACTATTGTAAATACTAAAATATATCAAACATATTACAAACATTATTTCTGTACCAGACTGTACGAGAAACATATACACACATTTTACAATAAGTTGGCCTTTAGACTACATGTGTCTGTAGATCATGTCACACTAAAATTATGAGACACATTTACAAAAATAAAACCAAAAACCTATAAAAAAATCTAGTTCTATACACAAAATCCGTAGAAATTTTTCTACTAAAATGGTCTTGTATGACTATCAAATAAACCTATTTCTGTACATAAATGTTTAGACATGTACTATACAAATTATCCCTTTACACTATACACCTAAAGTTTGGCAGTCATAGTCATATTGTTTGATATGCACTAATAATATTACAAAATGAAATGTCATTTTGAATATTGTAAAACGTTCCAAATCGAAATAGTCCAATTTTCGTTCAAAAGAAAGTGCAGTCTCATTTTACACAAGATTGGCTTTTACGTTGTGTGTAATGAAACATTTTGGCAGTAGCAGACACTTTTATAAAAATATTTATGTAAAACACAGACGACATAATATGATAAAATATTATCAAAAACCATTGTGATGTTTCACTGAAACTAAGCTACACATAATTAGCAATTGTATGTTATACTTTTAAACAGTCTGGCACACACAATGCATCACTGCAGTCAGGACACCACCAAGAAGTTTCCTTTCTAGCTAGTTTCCCTGTCTGGTGCTTGCTTCTATCTGTGCAGACTTTGCAAACACGTGTAGGATTTGCCTTTTTTTCTGTAGCAGGAATCTTTCCTGGAAAGTGCCTTCCGTTCAGTCTGTTTGTGCTGGGACCTGGCTGACAGCTGATTTGTTGTTCCTTGTTTCCTTCTTTCACAAAGGCGTTTCCCAGCTGTATCAGAAACTGCACCAGGCTGCATTTTTTCCACTGTTCAGGATTCCTCGTCTCCCGATACAATACAAAAGCATTTGTTGCACTCATGACAAACAGGTGGAAAAATAATTTTTTCCACCATTTCAACTGCTTCCGTTTGAATGGATAATATGCAATCATTTGGTCGGATCTATCGACTCCAGTTTTGTGGACGTTGTAATCAAAGACAACATCTGGTTTTGTTTTTGTAACTGGCCCGTTCTGAGCACGAACAACAACATCACTTGTAGAGGCTGTATGGCAAGTTGACAGCATCAACACATCTCTCATGTCTCTCCATTTCAGGCAGAGCAAATGATTTCTCCGACTTGCAATTACTTCTCCTTTTTTTATTATTTTTTTTACAACAGCACTTTGCGGAAGTCTCTTTCTGTTTGCCATGCATGTCTCTACTGCCTTCGTTTTGTGTTCCCATAAATAATCAAACACTGTTGGTGATGAATAATAGCGGTCCATGTACACAGAGAAGTCCTTATCAACATAGTTTTCCAAAAGTCTCTTTAGTAACGCCATAACACCCGGCTCTTCTGCTCCCTTCCCTGAGTATACCTCTATTTTCAACACGTATCCGTAATAAGCATCACATACCACAAAGAGTTTTATGCCATATTTGTCAGGTTTATTTTGAACCAGCAAAGGGAATACTAAGTCAGAACAAGAATGAAACACGGTCTTACGCCCTTCCTTATTCACATCTATTATAGTGACGTGCCTCAAAGGACTCAGCTAGTTCATAGTTGCTTGTAAAGAAACAAAAAGGGTTCCATGCAAATAGCGTTATATTTTTTAATAACAGGTCACAACACATGCACTAAAGCACATCTGCACAGCAGACAAAAGCAAATTGCACGTACAATTCAAATCTCAGTCCTGAATATTACGAACGTGACTAATAACAATATTAAGAGCTGCAGACGTTACAATCCCAAATGATTAATACACAAAAATTAAGAGTTTTAGAAATTACAGAAATGATTACTAAACCATGAGACCTTATTAAAAAAAGGAAATATAAATCATAAATATAGAATGAAAATAATGCAAATATTACTGATTCATGCTAGGCCCAAGTTAATTTACAGGTCCCTTTTAGACCGCGCATGTCGAGTCTCACCAAACAATTTAAAGTGTCAGGCCTCTAAGACCTTGCAGCAACTAAGTCAAAATGAAAGCTAGCCTTTCCGGCAACGGACAACTGAGCAGGTGGAGGTTTTGCATGACTAACCGAAGACTGAAGAAACATGGCCCAGACAGACATTAATCCGAAATGGAATTTAGAAGGACGGTGCCAAACGAAAATTTGGAATAAGGCCGCATGGCAACTTACATGGCACGCCGTCCTCGTGTCCACAGTCCAAAAGGGATACCCTGCTGCTACCTCCACATGTTGGTCCGTTCCCCGCTCGCTCAAGAAGACCCCCATACCTCTCAAGCATCACGTTCACAGCTCGGTGAACTAACAGCGCAGGCGCGGAGGGGAAGCGTTGCCACGCAACCAAGACACTACACAAGGGGAAAGAAAGAAAGAAAGAAAGTGGATCCTTTACCCCTCATAGCAGTCGCCCTCCGGTGTTTTTCATGTCTTTTTATTTAGTGTTTCTTGTTAATATGATTTTCAACTCATTATTAACGGGAATTTTTTCTTTGTTGACTCGGCGCCTGAGTGCCGTGCCACTCAAGCCCCGGGGCCCCCACGGGCGTGGGTGCGGATCACGCTGCACACGCAGTCAGTAATCGGCTCACCAAATAGTTGACTGAACCCCTAAGCCTTAAAGCTCAGTGCTATTGGCACGTCATACCAACCTCCCGCCTCATTCTGGGACCCCTCAAAACACCCAGAATACCCGCGGTCCGGTCGAGGCCTACCCTACCTCTGGTAACTCACCAGGTTACCACCGGAGCAATTTTGCATCTCCCTGCCACGACCTTTCTCAGAGCTAGGGAGCCCTACTCAGGTCTGCCCTAAGCGGTAAGGGCACCACTGCCAAGTACGAAGCCGACTCCAATCGTGGTCCAGGGCCGAAAAGGAAACCTCAACGGGGTCCTTTACCAATAAAAGGGGACCACCCCGTACTAGCACCAATTTCGGTGATGCTGTCTTACGTGATGATCAGCTACAGGAGGACCTCGGGGAGCGCATACCTCGGTCTCTCCACCGATCTCCCTATGACCTCTGGAGATTTACAGCATTTCAGTCCGGGTGCAACTGGTCACCAACGACTAACCAGTGTGAACTAGAAACATGGGATGGCCTCATGTGGGATCTAGAGAGTGGGGGGACCCCACATGGGTTTTTCCACCGATCCGCTTGCTAGGCGAATTTACAGCCGCATAGCCCGGTTATGCTCCTAGTCCACAGTGGCAGACAGAAGCCATTCCATTAGGCAATGTCTCTCGACGGAGACTGGCCTTTTTGGGCCTCACCACCAGGGCTCCGCGGTCGAACCCTCCAGAAAAGGCTTCTTTTGCATCTGTTGCTGCCCACAGATTCAGCTTTTCCACCATTTCTGGTACCCAGCCAGGTAATTGAGGATACCTGAGGCAGGGGTCATCCCGACAGGGTCCTCTTTTGCTGGTTTTACAACCACCCATCGGTGCCACGAGGAGGCAGAGGATTGCCATAAGTGCGGAGAGGCTATATATTCGCATCCATGCACCCATTCCGTGGGCCTGTTGGGTCATGTCTCGGATACTAGAACTGGCAACAGTTCCGACACCTCAAAAGAGCAATCACCTTCTCCATAGAGGCCATTCCCGTTACCTTCTATGGAGGCAGGCGCGAAGGGGAAGCGTTGCCACGCAACCAAGTCACTACACAAGGGGAAGGGGGAACAAGGTGGGGAAACGAGGTAAGGAAACAAGGAAGGGAAACATCTCAGTCGAGGCGGATCTCTAAAGCATTTTTGGCACGCCGTCTATGTCTTTCCTTGGCGACCCCGGCGCCGGCTCAATTTTTCATGTAGACTCGAAAATGTATTCGCCCTCGAAAGCCACACATGCCTTCATCAACTGTCAAATTGCCATAAGGTGCAAAAGAAGCTGAAATATAGAATTTAGATGATCAAAGAAGGGACGTATTTTGAAAAGAGGGTCGTAATTTGGTTGGTTGCGTGGAATATATTGTTCGTTGTTGCTGATGTGCAGGTTTGACAGGAGGGCTTTGCTCATTATGGATGCCGGAAAGGGGGTGTGAAGAATGGAAGATTTTGACCAGTAGTCGTTAAGTTTTGGTTTTTTGACTATACACATGTGTATGATTATGGCAAAGAACAAGTAAATATCCTGCAATTTAGCTTTCTGCCACTTCCCCCAAAGTCTGTTTGGTTTCAGTTTGTTTTGCCTTCTCATTTTAGTAATGATTGACCCACCATAGCAATTTGATTCAGTTTTTATCAACTTCATGACTTTTAGTGGCATGAAAACAGCAAAACAATCAAATGGTTTTGATGTTTCATCTAATGGTGCTGTTACACCTGTCGTTTCTTGAAAGACAGGCGAATCAGGAATAATGTCTTCGGTATTCAAACCAATATCTGTATTGTATAGCTGGCTGGACTGTTCGTCTTTTTTACGCCTTTTAGGTGTGGGGGTAGATGCCATCTGTGAATCTGAGTCATCTTCATCGGCTGAAAGTAAATAAAGAAATATATAGGTAGTACAAGTGACTTTTTTTTTCTGTAGATCACCCATAGACCGGAATTTCCACAAATGGAGTTCTTAATAATGCCATAAACTGCACGATTACTTTACAACAGATGCCAGTGTCAGTTTGTTTGCACAAAACTGTACTTGTCCAAGAGATTTGCGATGTGTTTGTGTACAGTACAATGATGATTTTCACACAAAATTACCAAAAATATTTATTTTATTTATTCTGTCTGGTTTGTCAACTGAATGAATGATACCAGCTTCTATAGTGTATCTTCAACCGTATACAACAATGAATAGCAAAATAAAGTACAGTGCTGTACAATATAGAAATTGTGGTACGTTACATTTATTTACAAATGTATTTGAACAAATTATAACTTCTTGTCTGCATATCATTGGTAATTATCTGAAAACAGAGCATAAAATGTATCTTCTGAAGTACCTATTGTAATATACACACTGTAGACAGCTATACTGCAACATCGAAAACCATGCTCATAGTTCAAGTACAGAGTGTGTGCGTGTGTGTATTCTTGTGCTGCGAGTGCACTGTGCCGATGTACTGTGTGTTATGGTAACGACTGTCCTCATCTGTGATAGTTGTGTATGTAGAAAGGTTTATCAGTAATACAGAACACTTAGCCAGCAGTGGTCGAAGTGATAAGAAACGTAGTCAGTCGCCTGTAAATGAAGGTCATTCAGACAGTACTTGTGCCGGGATTAGCACAAAATGTATTTTATTTATAAAGTTTCGTATCGGTGACCACAATTGCATTTATTGCCCTTATATATGACATTTTGGAAGCTTCTACTAAAAATATGACATTCAATTACGAGCCAACAATACAATTTTCACCCGAAATTTGTGCTTTACAGAAAAGGTTTCTCGACAATTTCGGTTTATAAGTGCTTTTTTTTTTATAAAATAAAAAACAAAAAAGCCTTGCAATAATAATCACATACCTGCATCTGATGCTTCAAAGTCTGGGTCCTGGTCGGAATCATCAACTTCTCCTTCTGATTCCTAGTCAATGACAGGTTCATCAACAATGTCTTGATTTCCACTATTATCTGAAGTATCCATTGTTTTAGTAAAACGATAGTAAATATGAAAGCATTATTACGTAAAAACCGCACATTTGACTAATAAGGATGTTATCACATAAAACTGCATAGAACCAATGTATATGGTAATACCTATACCATACAATCAGAATTTATATAAATATTATATAAACATTTCAAAACTTCATACGCATGTCTAAATTTGTAGGATGAAATAGAGAAATTTACGTATTGAAAATCACAGCACTCTTTTTATAATTTATATTACGTAGTTTCCGCTACGTAATATATAAACGCAGATTTAAAAAATAAGTAATAAAAACGATTACTTCCTGTTTTTTTTACGCTTGACAGTGTAGACAGATAGTTGGTAGAAAAACGCGGGACGCAAACTGCTACACAGACCCGATTCCGAGATGCGCGTGCGCTCTTGTGACATGTTTTCAACCAACATCATTCAGTTGTAAAAATACTCGAGAGATAGCAGCTCATCACAGATAAGGTACCTAAACGAGTCGGGTGAGACGGCGACCGGGTCTGACTCGTGTAGCGATGTGTAGGGATTTTTTTACGCCTCGCCCGAGTTATACTCGGGCTTCGTCCCGTAGTACAGTTGCCCTTGCCCGAGTTATACTCGGGCGTCGTCTCCAATGTGTTAATTTTGTTTCTGATATTAATTATCTCTAAATTATTTTGTTTTCAGAAATCCTTTATTTTACTCAAAATAATAGGAATTGGTGATTTTGTAGAGTAAAATAATTTAAAAAATAGTACTTTTAAGCACTACTTGTTACGATAAACGTTTAGTATTTGCAATGTCTCTAACCTAATCAGCCATTTAATCCTTTTTAAAGTAGTTCTAATGTCGCTAACCTAACCAACCATTTAATATACTTTGAAGTAGGCACTTTTTTCTAATGTAGCCAACCTAACACAAACTGTTCATGCCATTGACACTATTTCAAATGTAGCTTATCAAATCAGCCATTTACATGATTTTAACACTATTTTAAATGCAGCTGCACTAACCTATTGGAATGTTTTAACTGTTAACTACTAGATATATAACACCACCTCCTTACAAAATCAAGAATTAATTTTTTTGCAAGAGCACTTACTTAAGAAAATTACTTATGTTTTAATGTTTATTGGAAAAATTGTAGCATACAAAATTAAATAATTCTTAAGTGCACAAAACTTTTCTGAGAAAAAAATTAAAATTTTGAAGTTTTATAGTTTTTGTATCAATCTCTTATAGAAAGTTTTTATATTGAAGTAGTTTACCATTTTAAACATGTGGTTACATTATACTAATGTATTACAAATCTGTGTTAGGTTTTCCATTTATCCCTGTATCATGTCCCGCCTGTTTTGTTTTAGACCTTGTATCAATTTTTGTATTGACAGAAATATTTGTGACATCTGGTCAGGTTCCCCCCCCCCCCCCCCCCCCATGACCACAACTTGAACAGGCCCTTTAGGATGTTACACGTTTCCTGTCTTTGCCTGGGGACATGAAAAATCCTGACCTTCTAACAATTCCAAGTTCATGTTGGGATTGTGTCCCAAATTTTTCGAGCTTTCTGAAAACCCCCCAAAATGTTACCCTTCACTAGTTACTACCCACCTATTCATGATTCTTGTTAATGTAAATAACCTCAAACGACAAAATTTTCTTAGTCCTATTATAATAGACAAAAAACAGCCTCAATTAAATTTTTTTTTTCATATGTTGTCCTTATTTGACTTACTGCGTGTCGGCGTTTGTCCCACGAAGTCCCGCAACATGAAGATCTATAAGTTCTACGTTTGGCGACGCACCTGACCCACGAAGTCCCGCGTTGTGCTCGTACTGGGTACTGGATCCCGCTGCCGGCTTCACACGTTCAGCTCGTACACCTCAATCTCTCGTACCTCCCACAATGCGTAGATAATGTACTTGTTCACTCAGCTTGGCGGTGAACAGCACAGCTGATGATCCTGCGTCACGTTCACAGCAGTTCAATTTTACGCAACCTTTTTTTTTTTTTTTTTCACTTGACCATTAAAATGTTTTCCTTAACTATTTTTTACATATTTCCATCTTGGGTCGTAAATTCGCACCAGCCACACTTAGGCTGCCAATTCTCACACACCCGAATTAAGACAATTGGGCTGAAATGTTCACTCGAAGATTCAGAAGATTTCAGTTCTCTGAGAGTGTATAAATATGAACCACCAAACGTTGGCCCGCCAATTGTCACACCTCAGATCGCCTCGACTAGCTTAAAATTCTGTCTGAAGTGGACGCACATCAAACTTGCAAAAAAAAAAAAAAAGATTTGGGTGCAAAAAATTATATAAGTTCTCGAAAAATATTACTGTCAACAGTTCGTTTACTGCAATAATGTGTCTCAGACACCAAACTGATTTTAATGTATTTTATTGATACTTGAAGAAAATTTGCAGTCATTGTGACAGCCATCTTGCAACAACAAAAAAAAAGTACAGGAAAAAATTACAAACACGTTGCAAATAACTGCATCCCTGTTTTATAAACAAAAGAAACACATAAGTTACATTGATTGTCTGCAGGTACGGCAGAATAATTTTTACTTTAAAAGATAGTTTGCACTAATGTTCCGTAGTTACTCACAATCTCACGGTACTGCCAAAAGACTCTGACCTTGGAACGACAACGAAAAACGAAGTTTAAATTCTCGTTGCGGGCTTCACTGAACACTGTGGTCAAGATTCTAGTTGAAAAAATTCCAAAAATGAAAATAAAAATATAAACGAAAAAAGTTGATCTTACTCGGTAGCACCCAGACTACAGCCTCTATACACTCACATATTTTTATAACTGTGAGCCCTTGCCTGGCTGTGACCTACTTGGTAACTCGTCCAGACAAAGACTAAATTAGTAAATTGGCTAGCACGCAATTGTGTAAGTGCAATCTCTCACTGTCCAATCAAAAAATGCCATTAAAAACAACCAGCCAATCATGGTGCATGGCAACAGTGGCCTGACGAACTCTAGTGTCTCTTCCCATGGTTGCTGAACTTTCTCTGTCTCTCTCACTCTTATATTTTGCAACCATTCTAACTATTGCATCAGCTTTCAAACAAAGCATCATGGCGAGAACATAAAAAGCAAAAGAAAACTACGTTACCGTACTTTTTTATGATCCAAGAAACACAAGCAATAATTAAAAAACTATGTTGAAGCACATAAATTGGGAGAGTAGGAGGCAAATTGTATTACTTAAAAATTTCCATGACTTTTCCAGGTTTTAAAGTAATTTCCCTGATTTTCCATTACCAATTAAAACTTCCCTGACTTTACAGAATGTGTACACCATGTGTGAAATACTTACTTCATAAAATTACTAGCAATTTGCCCCGGCTTTGCAAGGCTAACAGAGCATATACACCTACATTTTTTATTCTGTCGTAGTTTGGTATCAGCCTGTTGCGTTGAGCTAATGGGTAGTATAAACACTAATAACTTCTGCAGGAAATAGTAGCGGTAATAGAAAAGATTTGATCAGTATGCATAATAGTTTAACAAAGTTTATGTTAGAGAATTTAGGTGAAAAACAAATTTGTGCCAAATATTTCAAATTAACGGCACAACATTCACAGACAATTTACACAAAACCTTAATAAATTATACATCTAAACCTTCCTCATGAATCACACCGTCCATTGGTGAAAACTGTATGAAAATCTGTTTGGTAGTTTTTGAGTTTATTGCGTTCAGACAGACGCAGCAGGAGGACTTTATTTTATACATAATATGTATTTATACCATGCCAACGTAAAAAAACATTTTTTAGAGATGTCAATAATTTAAACTTGTGCCAAATTAAAATTTTACTGACATTATACAACCTCTACAGCTCCAGAAAGTTCAGTGTTCTCAATGAAAAGTAGTCATCAGCGCTCATCAACATTATTGAAACAATAACTATTGTTGCTGAAACCAATGGCCAGTGAAATCTGTGAATATCAGAAACTTACATCGCAGAAAGCAACCCCCTTTAAATCTTATTGTAGACTTCACCTTTGTTTACACTTTTGAATTCAGAAGTAATTTATTACTGCAGTATTCTTTTTTATTTAAGCTGTGGATCTATACAGCTGCATGCTATTACTACTTACTGCATGTTGTGCAGCATCGCTGTTCCGCGATGAGCTCGGAACCATTATATTGCATTGGCAAGTGCTGGGTGGTTTTTGATGAGGTTTTCCATGATGCTGGCCATATTTGTCCTCAGTGCAACTGAGGTGTTGTCAGTTTTAAATATCATTTGAAATCAGTTTTTAAACTACAATTTCCTTGACCATGGTAAAGAAAATGGTGTTACAGAATTGGTGTCTATATTCACAATTAAATTTGGTTTCTGTAGTACTTGTAACTTATAGAACTTGATACTTTGAATGAAAAGCATTTTTTAAAGTATCAATTATTATGCAAAAATTTTATTATATTTTTTTAAATTTGGATTTCCCTCCCAATTCCAGGTTTTTCATACTAAACAGTTGTACAGTAGTGGCTTTCTTGTAATCTAGTATCCAAACTAAATGTGTTCAGAATAGGTTCTTTTATAATTACAGTGAAAGGTCTTTAACATGGTATGTTCGGGACAACAACCATGCCGCCTTAGCGATCTTACCGGTTTATAGACGGTCAACATAGTTTTAAATGTGAAATGTAACTCGCTAGAAAACGGGAAACACTGTACTGAAATGTTAACTGACAGTTAATGATAAACTCTGACCGAACTGAAGATGCAGGCAGCCTAGTAATGGGATCTAGCCGGTGGCAGAATTCACGGGAAACTATCTGAATGCAAGCGGCTGGACTTGTGCCGGATGACAGAAAGTGCCGTTAAAGACAGTTCACTGTCTCTGAGATGGGGTACTGTAAAACAGTAGTGAATGTTGATGATGTGGTTGCGCATGCGCATGGCAGCTGGAGGTGGTGAGGCTGCGTGGCAGAGCGGAGGAGCAGGAGGCCAAGCTATGCTGCCAGCAGGACCTGCAGAGCAGCAGCACACAGGCGTTGGCTCTGCTGAGCACCACCACGGACCAGCTGAAGGGGTACACTTAGGCCTGAATTCAGAGTTGACCTTCGAAAGCGCATCCAACTCTCATTCATCTGGCAGACTCTCCACCTCTCATACTTCAAAAACGCCTTTCGAATGACTGCCAGCTGAAAGCTTGTTCCCATCCACTTTCAGTGAAGATCTGGCAACATGGCACAAAAATTTTCTTAGATCAAGTACTTGGAGTGTGTGTGGAAAAGCGCCCTATTTCATTTCGATTGTATTTTGTTTGCTCTCCCACTGAAAATAATATTTTGTTTGGATTGGGTTAGGGTTACCAGACACTGATAATGAAAAAGGATGACATTTATCTCGCAAAAGGAGGACATTTCACTAAAAAGGACAATATATATTTTTTTTAAAAAGCCATGAATTAATTACAATGGAGTACGATATTTTACAATGTTTTGGCATTTAATACAGTTTCAGTATAAAGAATCAAACAAACTACGCATATACAGCATATTGAAAACACGTGCTTCTGCATGTGCTGCTACCTGTCAAGCTGTCGTAGTACTAAGTACTTCTAGTGGGATGACTCTGCGGACAGCGCGCGCTTTGCCCAGAGTGTAACTGCAGGAATTATGTCACTTTATAAAAAAGCCGGACATTTTGGAGCATTAAGGAAAATCCGGCCGGACGCAAAAAATACATAAAAAGGAGGACATGTCCTCCTTTTGCCAGACGTCTGGTAACCCTACACGAGGTTGAGAAATTTTCTTAAGATGGATACGTTGCCTAAAATTATAGTGTTTTCTCCAAATGAAAAAGCGATTATTTTTTATCTCGTGAGAAAGCACAAAACCGTAATCGAAAACAAAACAATAAAAACAGATGCAGTTTCTTACAGAGAAAAAAAAATTGTGTTTCGAACTCTTGATCCCGACAAAAATCAAACGGGTCTGCTAAATTTCTTATATACCTTCGCGGAACTGGATTTTCATTTTTAAGATCATCAAAAAATTCAAAAACCTCGTCAATGTGATTTGGAAATTCATCCATATCTTCTGCCATCGCTACAAAACACGTGTCTGATGCACACTTTGCGGGCGAAACGATTTCTTTAAAAACGCATATTTAATTCCAAAACATATTTTACATATCTGCCATATGACAAAAATGTTTTAAACAATTACAAACATACATGAACACGTTTTTATGTGGGAATTATATATTAAAACCATCAACTGCTCCGCCGATTTTCAACTGAACAGGCATTCGAATGAGCTTCAGACCACATTCACTTTCAAGTGGTTGGCTCTCCTTATCCAGCAGTCAACCAACCACTGAAAAACGTCTCTGCCGAGCAGCTTCAATGGAAAAGCCTTTCGGTGTGTGGATAACCGTCGAAAGAGCTCTCTGAATTCGGCCCTTACTGGCATGCTCCATTCCCAGCTTGTCATCCGTGTTTGGTCTCTAATCACCCTAATGTTGACGAAATGTTACGCATTCATGCATTCATTCATTCTCTTATTTATTTATTCATTCACTCCTTCATTCTTCCATTCATTCTCTCATCAGTCCTTTATTCATTTATTCTTTCTGTTATTCATTTCTTCATTCTTTCATTCATTCTTTCATTTATTCTTTCTTTCATTATTTCTTTCTTTCATTATTTCTTTCTTTCATTATTTCCTCTCTTTTTATTCTTTCCTTCTTTCTTCATTCTATCATTTCATTCATACTTTCATTCATTGATTCTTTTATTCTTTCATTCTTTCTGTCATTTTTTTTATTCTATAATTCTTTCTTTCATTATTGCATTCTTAAATTCTTTCATTTATACTTACATTAGTCATTCATTCTTTCATTTCATTCCATTTTATTTTGTTTTCTCTCAATTATTTTTTCTCATTTTCTCTCATATATATAAAATGTTTTAATTTTCTCTCAATTATTATTTTGTCTCATTTTCTCTCATAATGTTATTTTTTATTTTCATTTGCTCTCATAATATTTATTCCCCTCATTTTCTCCATGATTATTTTTTATTTTCTCTCATAATTTTTTGCCTTTTAATTTTCTCTCATCATAACTTTTTTCTTCTCATTTTCCCTGTTAATTTTTTTCTTTTCATTTTCTCTCATCATAATTAATTTTCTTCTAATTTTTTCTCTTAATTTTTTGTTTTCTCATTTTCTCTCATAATAATTTTTTTCTTCTTGTTTTCGCTCATAAATTTTTTCTTCTCATTTTCTGTCCTAAATTTTTTCTTCTTACCATTTTCTCTCATAATTTTTTTCTTCTCATTTCCTCTTATAATTTTCTTCTTCTCATTTTTTGTCATAATTTTTTTTCCTTCTCATTTTCTCTCATAATTTTTTCTTACACATTTTCTTTCATAATTTATTTTTTCTCATTTATTAATTTTCTCATTTTCTTTTATCTAAAGTTTTGTTTCTTATTTTCTCTCATAATTTATTTCCTCTTTTGCATTCATAATTTTTTCTTTTTTTTTCTTTCATCATAATTTTTTTCTCATTTTCATCATACATTTTTTCTCATGTTTTCTCTTATTTTTTAAATATTGTCCTATATTTTTTCTCTCAATTTTTTGTAATTTTTAAATTTTAAATTTTATTTTAATTATTAAAATATTTTCAATTTTTTCATTTGTTCAAGTTTTCAATTTTAATTTGACACCTTTCATTCAAAAAGTAGAGTACTAAATAATGGTTAATTACTGAAGATCTGTAAACATACCTAAGACCTAATTACATCTTACATTATCCTATTTATAGTTACTCACAATACTCACACACTGACACTGTAATGTGTAAGAGATATGTATACCTTGGAGAAAAGCATATCATGAAGCACAAATATTAGCCTACTCCATAGAGATGAGTAGAAAATGGTAGTGTAATAATAGAGTAACATTTTAAATATAGCTACATAAGTGGAACATGCTTTAATTATTAAATTAAATTTTTATATTCATCATTAGGTGCTTTATGAATAACTTTGCTATTAAATACTAAAAAGGCTTATATCTTAGAAAGTTTAGCTGTAAACAAAAAATGGTGAAATTTTTCCTTTTTTGGAAATCTAAGTTTTTCACTGGAAGTTTTTTTTTATTGAGAATTTGAATTTTGTACTTAAGCACTTTCAAAAATCATTGTTTGAATTTTTTTAAATATGCTTATATGAATTAAGTACAAAAAATGTTCATAGCCCTCATTTTTGGTGTTTCTAAACCACTATTTCCCCTCATGTTAAAGCTAGAGGGAGAAGTCACTGTTCGTATGATAAAAGTTACATCTTGATGGTGCCTTCGCTCCCTGCCAGCTTTGGAGGGATGGAGATCATCATGAATTGGAGAAACTGCCGAAAAATGGGCCCAACATTGCATGGGCCTGGGAAGCACAGGCCAACACAACAGATGGCGGAATTTAGATTTAGGTCCTGTCCAAAGGGATGGTTCTGGGTTGAAGTTGAACACACCCTACGCAAAATGAAATGTGTGTAGTAATACAAACCTTGAAATGACTCAAACAAGGTAAAGTTAAAACTAGAAATATTCGCAAAGGAAAAAAAAAATTCACTTACCAAATGTGGTAGGCAGCACTGAATTTAAACCATAATTTCGGTGGTTGAAAAAAATCAACACCACTACAGAGAAGTTAGTAAAACTATAAGTACTACAGCACTACATTTTGTAACAAGAAAGCAATAAAGAGGATGGCAGCTCTTACGGTGTGACAAATTACGTAATCAAAAGTTTTGTGGCAGAACAAGAGACATTGGAGAAAAACTCGGAGAGAGCCGAAGAGGTCCACACCCGAGAAGAGAAAAATGGCAGATCTAAGATGGCCGATGTGACATCATTATCCAAGATGGCGGATTCAAGATGGCCACCTTGACAGAGTAATCGGTCAGCTCTTCCTCCTCTCCCAGAACCCAGGTGCAGGAGCCCCATTAATACACTACTCTTCTTCAAACTAATAGAATAAGAAAAAATCATTTATTCAGATGATTTAGAAGAAATGTTCTTTAATTTTTTAGTAGATTGTATGTTTATTTCCACAACTGAAGTAAACCAATTTTTGAACAACTTAATCAATTTATATTTTATGTTTAAAATGAATTTTAAGAGGTTTTAACACGATTGTGTACAAAATAATTTTTATATTTTAGATTTCTTTACCCAGAGTCTTCTGTAGTAACTGCTTAGCCCACTTAACGGAATTAACTAAAAGAACCCTTAGAATGACGCATACGTTCAGAGCCAAAATGACAAATAGTAGTATCTTTATTTATTATTTATAATTTACAATTGGGGCCTTATTAGTTGTATTATTATTTTACAAAAGTTCCTATCCTCCTAAGTATCCACCTCAGGGCTAGACTATCACTCGTCGATCCAACCTCAGTACTAGCAGTATCCCAGGCTCCCGGACGATGGTTCCGTTGCGGTTGTGTTGTCGACGTCACTCTTCTTTGGCGCGATGGCGTCCGGTCCTGGGCTCAGCTCCCACCTCGGCGCCGCCCTGGACGTAGCTCCACGCAGATTCCTAACCAGAGACGAGACGTCAACGACCTGTAACCCTTACGAAGTTCCTCTTGTCGTCGAGTCCTGCTGTGCGGCGAAACTGAGTTATTCCCGGAACACTCCGGTGTAGGCTGTCCTACTCGAGTCCAGACTAGCACCAGCCTCGTCTACCGCAATCCAGGTAGACCTTCCTCATCATGCTGACTCATGACCATGTCAGCCCGGCACCTCCAGTATCCTGGGGATCATCCGATCCAGTGGCCTACTCGCCGGCGACTGTTCTGTTACACCCCGCTTTGCCCTTAGGCTGCAGTCTCTCATGGCATGCGCATGCGCCGTCCGTCCACCGGCGCGCTTCAAGCGGTGGGAATCCGTTTTACTGCATCCAGATAATATGAGAATTTAAGGGTAAGTTGCTGTCATCTGGTACTTAATTGTACTTTTTCTGTGTAACACACAAAATATATAGCGGTAGAACTTTGGTATAGTGTTAAGCACATCCGACTCTGCCGCTGTGCAAAAATTCAGTTTTAAAAAAAAAAATTTAACAGTTTATTTGCTTTGTTTCCACGGCAAGTTAATCACTGTTGAGGTTTCCTCCAAATTTATTATTTCCGCGAACATCTCTAACTTGCATACAAAAACTATTTGAATTACTTTGCTAAGTACAGGACGTGATGAATCACTAAAGCTATTCCAAACATGTTTTTTTTTTTTTGTTAACTGAGAGAGCATGTTTCAGCTTAAATGCTTTTTTGTTTCTGAGAAATATCTTTATTTTCACACAGAGTTGTCAAGAGAAACTAAGGTTTGGAGAGAAATAAATTTGTCTGTTCCCCATGACTCAGTGTACAGCTATTTAATCCCACAAGACAAAAAAAAATACTGTAAACATTACAGTGACCATAATTGTACGTGTGATCACTTAACTTGTAAGGTTTCCTAAGAATAATATTATGATAGACTTGTAATTTTTGTCTTATCAGAGTAAACCCAAGTATTAAAAATAAATCTCAACATGTAACTGAGTCACTCCTGGTGTGTCTGGCTCTTGGGGACATTTCCACCTATCCCCCCCCCCCCCCCCCCCTCAAAAATCCATCCACACCTTTGCCGTTGCTACTTGACGGCTCTTTTCTCTCGTCTACCCTTCGTGTTATCAAAGCCCTGTGGCTGAGTGAAAGCAGACAGAACATGTGTTGTAAAAGTTCGGAAAACTGTTGAAAGGTATCACTACTGTCCAGCGCTATTGGTAATTCATTGTATGCGAGATTACCCGCTCCTAAAACTTCAGTAGGTTCTTTTGTACCTTTGGTCCAATTGTAATAAATTAAAACCTAAAATAGTCAATCCTTTAGATGACAGATTGTAACATGTTTGAATTATAAATGAAACTTGAATGCAATTAAACTTTCAAATGAATATGTTATTTAATAACAGCTCATTTATTAAAATTAAATTTATTAAAACATTAAAGTAATAATTATTACAGATAAAATTATGGTTTTAATCATATGTCTCATGTCTGAAGATTTATTTACAAACGTTTTACCACAAAATTCTTTATAGGTTTTCTCTAAAACTTGGAAAATTTAATTCAATTATACACAGAATGCTTCAGATCTTCTCTAGCAGCTGAATCATTAACAAATGTATTCTTTTGTTGACTATGATGCTGGTGCACCTTTTCTCTTAACAGCGCAAAGCTACAGCGGAAAAAATGGCTAAAGCTACAAGGTATCATATGGCCAGGAATTTTACGCAGTATAAGCTACGAGAAGATGACTGGGAGTTATGGTGCACAAGACTTTAACAGTATTTTAAAGCCAAAGAAGTGATTTAACTGAATGGTTTGCCATTATTGCTGTCTTTGGATAACTAAAAAAATACATATACATTGCTACGAGATTTGTGTTTGCCCATGTAACCACCAGAATTGAAATATCCAGAAATAGTGACGTTCATGAAGAAGAAATAAGCAAGAAGAGCTTGTGAGGATGAGACAAACAAGTTAGCTGTTGCACCAATTGGAAACAACTGCATATATGTTGCTGGGGATGAAAGAAAAAAAATGGGAAACAGAAGATTAAATGTTAGGTTACAACTACCACAAACTATAATGTTAGTAGTGTTGGGAGCAGAACAGAACTTTAACTACTTATTCCTACAAAATTCGTTAAAAATTGGGCAGTCTAATGATTTTAGTGCAATCAGTGATAACAGAATGTTAAACGGCATGTAAATCAAATGGTAAAAGCTCAGAATCATCCCTCTATAATGGAGGAATCATCTCTGATCAATGTTTGTATTGTTAGCAGTTGAAATACCAGTTAGAATGACATTGATGGTTGTGGAGTAAATTTGCAGATTCACCAGTGGGTATCGAGGAGGAGGCCAAAGTTAGTGGAAGTTTGAGTGATGACTTCAGAGGTTTTGAAGTGATGAAAAACAAGGTAGTAAAGTGTTCAGAAAGGGATTTGATGGTAAAGTCAGACAAATAAGTAAAACCTACACTAATTCTGAATTTGTTAATGCAGTGAGAGTAGGGTATGTGATTGAAAGAAGTATACGAGTATACTATGTTAAATTTGTTTAATAAGTTGTAGAATGTTAATTTTGTTAATTTGTAATGATTAGGTTGAATTAAGGTAGGAGAGTGTGGTATATGTAAAGTTATCAGGTTGGTAGAAGGGGTAAAAGAGAATTCTGCATGCTAGGACAGAATGTAATGGACAGATGATAGGTAAGCTGCAAGAAAATAACATTTATAATAATAATTAAAGAATGTTAGATAGAATGAATAATTGAATAAAGTGTTAAAACATTATGCATAGACCTATGCCTAGAAGCACAGGAACCAGGTGAGTCGGCGGTACAGTGGTAAAACAGCGGTTTTAGGAACCCAAGTTCATAGTTCATATCCTATACAGAGTTCTGTTTTATTTGGTTTCCCAAAATCACTTCAGGAAAATTTTGGGAAAGATGTGATACCAAAATAAAACAATAGTCGCTATTCCAAATGACATGGATGTGTAATTATGTAAGTATTGTCTGGTGAAAAACATTGTATAGAAAAACTATAGATTTTTTAAACTATTTGTGTCAGTATTGCTTCTTACATTAAAATCAGGGGAACTTCCTCTCGGTGTTACTCAGCCAGTCAGTTCAGTGTATTTTGAGGCCAAATCAATTTCTGTGCAACTGAGTGGCATACATAGAAACAGTTCTCTTTGAACTATATTTACTACTTAGAGATATTCAATTGTGAAAATGAGTTAAAAAAAAAAGCATTTTTCAGCACAATTCCAAATTTGAAATTTGAAAAATAATTTTGCCAGTCATCTTTTTTGCTGCTAAAACTTAAACTTTTTCCGCCTTCTGTACAATCCCATTTAGTCTTTGTCAGGCCAGTCTCCCCAATGCTGTTCCCAGAGGTAAATGTGATTTTTGCCGAGCCACTGTGAATCAGACTGTGCGCTCATTTTATCCCTGCCTTGACGCACAGGCATCGCTTGTAATTCTCCTCCGAGCCGTGACAAGAAGTGTTATGTCCTGCAAGCTATTAGAGCAGCTATGTTCTGCGAGCCAGCCTTATGCGAGCGATTTCAGACATGATCACGAGTTGTTTTGCTCAAGCCCTCGGCACGTTGCAGGCCTCTGCCGAGAGAACTTCCCACAGCAGCGCAGTTTCCACCCCACCCCCTCTCTCCAGTCTTTCCAGGGAACCATGCCCTGTTCACTGACCGGCCACCAATCCCGGCCTGTCTCAAGGTCTCAACACTAGTCTGCGAATGTACTGCCTCTGCCCTCTCGTGGCAGATTTGCGAGTTATTTCCCCTCGGTGTTTGAATGCCCGCTAAACGCCTGCCCCCTGGCGCCTCACGCAACAAGCAGTGCCCCGTAGTTCATTTCTAAGTCACCAGAGTGCTGCATTAGTTCTCTCCATAAGCTCCATACTTTAGCAGCCGCCTTGTGCGAGAGATGCATGAGTTGATCTTTTCTTGTTTCGGACACCCCACAGTAGGTCGCGCTGACATTGGCCAGTACCACCAACTTCGAGATATCGAAGTCAGTATTTCTCGACCCCCCTCGTAAATCTTCGGAACCTTTCGATCCGGAAGTCTCCCCTCTTTCTTTTGAAAGCCGTCGGCTGTTTTTAATTACGAGTCGCTACCGCCACAAAACTTTTCGCGCCGCGACAGCAGACTGACAACATTGTATCCTCGGCGAGCCGCACAACAAGACTTCAGTCCGGTCGTCGTTCAAATATGTAGTTAGCTAGGCAAGGGATGTTGTCCCTATAACTCATTTCATAGTTAGTAATTAGTCAGTCTGCGTGCCTCGTAGAAATAGTCATGCTTCGCTAATAATCCTTACTCCTTACTAATAATATAAATGCGAAAGTAACTCTGTCTGTCTGTCTGTCTGTCACGCTTTCACGCCAAAACTACTGAACCAATTTAAATGAAATTTGCTACACATATAGTCTAGATAGAGCCTGAGAAAAGACATAGGCTACTTTTTAATGCGAAAAAAGGGTTGTAAGGGGTTGAAAGGGGGGGATGAAAAGTTGTATGGAAGTATCGTAATTTTTAGAGCTAGAAGCTTGAAACTTATTTTTTGGGCTGTTGATTCGATATAAATAAATATGACATTCAAATTTTGTAAAAGTTTTACCCTCAAGGGCCTAAAATAACAATAGGGAATAGGGAATGAAAATTTGTATGGAAATATGTAAGGTTTATGTGAATGTTTCATAAGTTTGCGACAAGAGACAAAATGTTAGAGCTATTCTTTACAGTCATTACAAAATGTGAAACTGAAATTAACGCGAGTAAGAAACTTAACTTGCCAAGCACCGCGCCGTACACAACGAGCGCTATGCAGCTGCATGGGAGGCGGGGGGGGGGGGGGGGGGGCGGAGCGCGGCATGGTACGGCGCAGTGTAGGTAGGGAAATATGCAGCGTAAGTGTGTTTACCCGAACAGGCAGACACGTGAGGGCAGACGACTGTGCCACACGCATGCTAATACTGATTTTATCCGCTGCAAATTCATTATTTTGCACTGCAAATTGATTACAATTCGATTTGCTTACACAATTTTTTGTTTATTTAATTAATGTTCTTCGTGAAATACAAATAACTTTAAGTTTTTGGGTTGGGTTATTAAATTTTTTTTTTTCTTTAGTTGGGTCATTCTTTTGTTTATTTCATTCGTCAAAAGTAGATTACTTTCGAATCTAGTTAAATGTTATTACGTCATTATTATTTGTTGTACATTTGGATATTAGCTAGGTACTTGAGAACGGTAACTCCTTTTGTTTATTTTGTAATAACGAACAATCTCAGTAAATTTTTTTTAATAGATTTTTGTTTGTTTTTGTGAATCATACATAAAATACCATTTTTGTCATTAATTTTGAAATAGCTCATTAAAGTATTTATATGTATGTTTTATTTGTAAAATAATTAGCCTAAATAATTAAAAATGCTACCCAATTACACTATTCCACACCGACGAAGTCGCGGGCACAGCTAGTACTTAATAATATTTTACTAATCATTTTAAATTATGGAAACGTCCGCGACAACCGCGTATTCGCGAGCTTCGCATCCTGGCAAGCAACTTTGCTGACGCTAGAAGCCACCTCCCTGTCTGGTGAGTTTTTGTCAAACTTTATTCCCTGACCATCCCCGTGGACATTTTCTGCCTATTTTACTGACTGTCTGTGAACTAGTTCTGATAATGTCCGATTTGGGGCTTGCTCACAGACAGGGTCCAAGGGCCAGATGTGGACTTAACTATACCACCCTCGACTCCTTCCTCCAGCAAACAGGACTACTAAGGTGCCCTGACACCATGTTAACAGCTTACCTTTGGCCAGCAAACGTCAAATCTCAAGCCCTCCAAATTTTTTGTTATCTCTTCAGCGTAACCATTATATTACTGAATTGAAAAGATTGGAACATTGGACATTTTTCGTTATGGGACTTTAATCACTGTAAGCGCTAACTCTGGGATTTTTTATGTTAACATTTTTATTGTTTTTGATTTTGTTTATCTATGCCAAATTAAACCTAAGAGTAATCTCTAATTAGGGCTGCCCCATACTTTTAATGATGTAATTTTAATATATTTTAATATAATTTAATAATTTAAATATTTTTGTCAACCAATTCATTGAATGTTATAATTTTAATATTTTGCCAATATGCGTACATAAATTAAATTACTTTTGAACCTGTTTGTGGAATCCATGTTTTGTTTACTGATGTTAAAGTAATTAAGAGTTAAATAAACATAGAGTCATTTATATCTAGACATAATCACTTGGGTTATTATTTTGCCTTTAAAACTAAAATATCCACCAGTCTCCCAAAGTCATTTTAAAGGGACATTTAAGTTACACAAGTGAACAAGAGAGTAAATGTGTAGCAGTATGAGAATTCCAAGACAGAGTTATGGTGAGCTGATTGGTTTTCTGGGGAACTCGTGTTTTCTCCACAAGCTGCACCTGGTCCGTCACTTAGGTCAGGCAGCTCTCTCTGACCTCATGCTTATAGTTTGGGTTGACAGCTGTGGGGCACAGTATGGAATATCACCCAGTTGAGTCGTGAGTTCGAAATTTTAAAAATAATTCATTAAAATTCATTTTGAAAAAGATTTTTTTTTAATATTAAAAAAATTAATATCACCATGGTAGCACTAAAACATGAAATCATAAATTGGATAAAATATTTAACCGACTTCTTGAAGATAATATTTTGTTAGTAGGTATATTTGGTAGGTCCTGGGGCACCGGGTCCTGGATCGGGATTCAGGGATTCATGGCAGCAATCTTGGATAACTTCACCTCCGGCGGCCATCTTGGATTCCGCTATTTTGTTTTCTAGAACATTCTAACTTTTTGAATTCTGATGTCGCGTTCCCCATCTTGAAAATTCACAATTATCAATTTATAAAGTCGGAAACTTTTTTTAAAATTTATACAAAAATATTCAATTAAATTTAGTTTTAAAAACTTGATGATTTCATAATCGAACATCCCACTCCTATGCGTTACACTTTTCGCTACATCCACCACCCTAAAAATATATTTACCATAAAAATAAACAATAAAAATAAATGAGTTTTAGTTAAATTATACAGGCATCATCTGAGGAGGCAGCTATCTTGTTAAGTAGAGTCCACCATCTTGATTTCATCTGATGGTTATCACCATTGAGTGGTTGGTTCCTAAAGTACGTCAGTGCATGTAAAGTATATGTTTATATTTCCTACCAGTGTTATGAACCTTATAGATAAAAAAATCCACAAAATCCACAGTCATTTTTGTTTATGATGGTGGTTGTAACCACCATTTTTTTCTTAAAGACATAATATATAAAGTTCAGATGCATAGTCTGAGATACATATATAATTAATTGTCTCATTGTTGCGGATGCGATGGTTATAGTAATAATACTTAATAACTTTTCTTCCACCAAATATTAATTTATAAACTTCATCATAGTCGTCACAGGACCAGACATTTTCAGAGTCCTAACCCACAAGTAAGTATCTCTTCTAAGCATGATCATGTTTGCGTAGGTATTTGTTTTCAAAAGTTGCATGGAAGCAGATATATTAATGTTTGTGCATATATATTCACACTTCTAAGCAGAAACATGTTTTTATATTCGTGTTTAAAAAGCGGCATGGAAGCATATATTTGAAATGTTTGTGTATGTATCCGTTCCCCTAAACGTTTTAATGAAAGAAAAATCACATGCAGCCTTAATCTTGCACAATAATAATAATATGCTATAAACAAATAAGACGATTCACATTTTTACAGTATTAAATGTACTCCCTCTTCATGAGAGAGACCATATCTAACACATAACATTTCACGTTTCAACTTGATGTCTGATCGTTATAGTGTATATGATGCAACTACAACACTCACCTCAGCCATTACCGCCTCGGTGAGATGCACTTCATATCACATGAAAATAGTGTATGTTTTTAAAAGTTGTGACACGAATTAAAGGTAAATAAAATATGAAGAAAATTTTTAAAACTATTTAATAAAAAAACACACACACCTTCACACTATCTTCGCTAACACAATGCCATTTAGAGGGCATTACCTATCCCCTTCATAATAGCCCACCTCACAGTACTTTCCATACTAGCCATCAAATACTCTGTCCACACAACTATTTGCACACACAGCTCCAAAGTTGATAGTTCAGGATACGTGCCTATTATCCCTCCCACCACAGCAGCAATATCCTCCTCAGAGTGGAGGTGTTTACAGGTACATCTGCAATGTCTTCCCTGGACTCTTCGTCTGCGTCCATCACAAGAGCTTCTTCCTGGTTGCTAGCCTCCTCTCAGCTCGCATAGGACTCCTCCTTAACAATCTCCTCGTAGCTTGCACGACACATCTTACTAGCTCTGTTGATAATTACGAATGATAACATCCTAAGGGTGCAATGATTCAACTGCCCTCACCCCTCTACCCTTTCTATTTCAGTTCTGTTCATGCGTGCCAAGCGCGCGCACCACTGACGTACAAACTTTTGACGTCACCAGACCTACCTCCTCTTCCTCACACTGACTCTCCCCAGCCCAAATAGCTGTGTCATTTAGACCTGTCGCTACGCATTCCCAGCCTCCTAATAACTTTTTAAGCACCTTCAACAAGCAACCCAGCTTCGTGTAACTGGTGAAATTTTTAAAACAGTACTGGAATTATTTATTTATTTATTTTAGACTTGCATTTATTAACCCAAAAATTTACATTACAATACATTATAGTTTACATAACATCAGTAGATTTTATCCAACTGTTTCCCAATTTATCGAATCCTAGCCAGTTCACAAACAAGCAATCTTTCCGATTTATCACTTTTTCTACTAAATAATCGTTTGGGTACTTGGTAGGCTGAATTTCTTCCCCATTGATTATCCAAATGATAACATCTCGGGCAGTAATTATGTTTTTTATTAACCCGGAATATTTCTGTCTACCATTTAGAAATATGTATAAATTCTTCAATTTTAGCCTTAAGTTTTCTAATGCATAGTTTATTTTCATTAAAATAAACAGTTTTCAGGCGTTAGTTATCTTTTCCATTAACAGACACTATGCCAATTTTTCGGTATTTTCTGTAACATACCAATCGACACATAATCCACAAAAAATCCACAAAATCCACACTCAATTCACAAATAACTCCTTTTTGCTGTGAACCCCTACACATGGCTTCCTTTAGAGTACAATTAAATTGTTCAACCACCCATCCTTTTATCTCTGTGAACGTAAAATAATTATTTATTCCGAACATAGCTAAAAGGCTAAATGGCTACAAAGATACATCAACCACATAGAAAAAGAAACTCTTTGTATAAAAACACCAACTCAGAGAATTTAATGCTTACTGTAGAGCCGAAACATCCCTAAAATATGTATTTTATTTTTACTACTAGACTAACGAATTTTTAATCATTTAATATTCAGCCCTGGCTACAGAATTTACTACAAACATTTAATGCAGTGGACACACATTTGGACGACACATTCATCTCTGTAGGATACGATTACTAGGATACATTTGCTAAAAACCAAAAGAAAACTGTATGATCCAGCTCAACTTGGCTACAATGTCTGCATCCACATTTGGCTCCAAATGATTTCAGTTACAATGTTGCAAGTACTCGTCACAATTTCTGGAATTATGTTATTATTTCTCTCCATTTAGTTAGTTACAATGTTTATAACTTTAAGTTAGAAGTTGTACTACGATAATCCAGTCTTAGCTAGAAATTAGATTACACAAAATAAAATAAACTTTTTTCATCCAAAATGTAATTTCGTTTTACACTTTTATACACATGCAGGCAAAACAAGTTATTATTGTATGTAGCACGCACTTCTTATTTCACCAAGTATAGAACATGTTTGTTTGGTATTGGATAAAATTTCATAATCTTTGCGAGGCAAATAGAAGTCTTAACCTACCGACCATTATGTTAGAATATTTACATGTGGTGTAATAAATCTCTTTGGCTGCTACCATCATACTTAAATTTATATTACTAATACTTTTAAGATCTTTGATGTCTCCTGTGTTAATACCAGCCTCAAAGTCATTAAAATTGTCAAAGCCCCACTGATCATTATAAGCCTGATCAGAATAATTTATTTTAAGGAGTCGTTTACATCATTTTGGTCTCAGCATTTTATCACAGTCTTCAATCTTCTGAGCTTTTAAGTTCATCATAGTCTTCGTTCTTGTCAGTTTCAGGTGTTTCATCGCAGTCTTCGACCTGAAATTGGGGTAAATATTTTTTTAATTTCCCATGAAGATGCTAATTTCTTCGTTAACTTTCAGTTCCAAATAATTAACAAAACCTGGGATAGTACTGTTAGAACCAACATTTTCACATTTCTTGTGATCATTATAGTCGTCTTTATATTTTGCTACCACTTCACTTCCTTCTTTGCTTTATATTATATAAGGTGAGAAATGTAAATATTTATGCAAACATTAAAACATCTGCTTCCATGCAGCTTTTAAATGTGAATACACAAACACGATCATGCTTAGAAAAGATTATTAGGTACTTGTAAGTGTGGACTCTGAATGAAAAATTTCGGCTCCTATGATGACAATGATGGAGTGAATAAATTAATATTTGTTAGAAGACAACAATGAGACTGTTAATTTGATATATGATAACATATATCTCAGACTTTGCAGATAAACATAAATGATTATGTCTTTAAGAAAAAAACAACATTTGAACACTTAACATTTCAACCAGGCTATGGAACATCATAAGAGAAATCTAAATAATAAAAAGTAATGCAAACCATTTTCACAGAAAACTAAACAATACAAGTAAAAAAAATGGGGGTTGTCTGTACAGTCTGTTTACGGGCTATAATTTTACGTGATAACGTCATACGAAAACATTGATGAAAAATTGAATACTTTTTAGTTTTCAAATATTATTTACAGTTTTTTGCAAATTTAATTTAAATAATTTGTTTAAATATAATCACAAACAATTAGTTAAAAAGCCCACCTTAACCTGATTGATATTATAGAAGATTTTCTTGCACGGTGGTTGGCCGTTTCTTGCACGCTCGGCTCAGGCGTAACGTGACAATTTTTCGTGTGTGCACCCGGCGTTCATTGATTTATAAGACGATATCACGTCAAAAATGGTTTTCATAAACAAAATGACTGTGGATTTTTTATGGATTATGTGTGGATTGAATGTGGAGTTTGTGGATTTTTTGTGAATTATGTTGAATTGAATGTGGATTTTGTGGAATTTTTAGGTTAGTAAGGTTCATAACAACACTATTAGGAAATATAAACATATACTTACATGCACTGACGTATTTTAGGAACCAACACACAATAGTGATATCCATCAGATGAAATCAAGATGGTGGACTCTACTAAACAAGATGGTGGCCTCCTCAGATGTTGTTTGTATGATTTAATTAATACTTCTTTATTTGTATTATTTATTATGATAGTAAATATATTTTTAGGATTGTGGATGTAATGAAAAGTGTAACATACAGGAGTGGGGTGGTCAATTATCAAGTTTTTTAAACAAAATTTTACTTAAGATTTTTTTATATGTATATTAAAAAAAAATCTGAATTTCAGAGTTAATAATCGTGAATTTTCAAGATGGGTAACATGACATCATAATCCAAAAAGGTAGAATGTTCTAGAAAACATAATAGTGGAATCCAAGATGGCCGCCGGAAGTGATGTAATCCAAGATGGATGGCTGCCCCATGAATCCCTGAATCCTGACCCGGGGCCTGGTGCCCAGGACCAAGATAATATACCTACTTTTGTTATGTTCGTTTTTAGTTGTAAGAGTATTTGGGGGGGGGGGGGTGTTAATCACCCCTTCCATAGGATTGCCACTGGCTGACAGTCATGACAATTTGATGACTAGCTGTGTTTCTGCCCAGACATATGAATAAGGTAAAAGAAGATCACGGCAGAATATCGAAACGGTTCCAGAAGACTAACGAGCTTGCAGGGAAGCTTAAGCTAGTTGCTAGCCAGCTTGCAAGTCTTGATGCGAACCACACTCGCCAAGTGAAGATCTTGGAGGAGAAGCTCATCGCAAGCAATGGTAACATTACTTTTGGAGTTCTCGTTAGTTTATTAGGCATTGGAACATTCATCATAAATTTTGTTATTTGATTGGTCATGTTCAGAGCCTAAACTTGCGCTAAAAACTACGTAAGTTTTGCAAGGAAAGTTGTGCTGAAAAAAAATGATATACCATTGCTTAATAAAGTAAATAAAATCAAATTTCATCAGTGAAGCTCTATGATGCTCTCTGCATGGTAGAAAGACTACAACTTCAGATGCTTGTGCTGAGTTGTTACCTCGTGGTTGGAAACATTTTATATACTATTACTATTTATTTAAAATTTTCATGTCAAGAATGACCAGAATCTAATTCACATTGTATCTGTGACAGTGTCAACCTGTATCTACATCAAAACAGCTTTTCTTTTCTGCATTTTGAATTTGCATACTTATGTATTATAGTTCAAATAAGTATTTTTAAAACAATATGGATAAACTATATTGTGAAATGTTAAATAATTTCGTGTTACTATATTTTGAATAGATCTTGAGGTGCCCTGTAAAAAATAAATGTGTAAATAACATACAAGTTAACTTAATTGAACTGTATTTTCAGTGATAGTGTCTCTTGTGAACATCATATAATCATCAAACTCATTTAAAACGTATTCAATAAACTGTGTGTTTATGTTATAATAAATAGTAATAATCTAGTACAACACAAAAAAATAATGTAAATAAATTTAACAGTTACGGACAGTTTCTCACATAAAGTACCAAGCCAAAATTAGTTCAAACCAATAGTTAACCAGTAATATTTAAAAAAATTCTAATATTCAATGAACAGAATTTTGATATTTATAAACAGTACTCTAGGCAAAATATTTGCCAGAAATAGTTTCTCTTAGCGGAAGTAGCTACAACCATTGGGTTTAGTTACTAAAGTTTCAGGGGACAAAGTCAAAGTGAAATAATAATAATAACATAAAATTTAATCTTAATGACAGATTGTCTACTTTTTCGTTAGACCTATCATCTTGAATAACTCTTTCTATGATTTGTTTCATTTATAGTTGTATATCTTTTTTCTTTGGCATAGTAAATGTATTATCAGCTCGTCTGTATAGTTGTCAGATTTTTTTGGATTATGTATATTAATACCCCTGTTACTACAGTGTGGCATTCTTTTATTTTTGTACGCAGTGCCTCGGATAATTCAGCACTTAACATTTTGCTTGGGTAAGCAGCTTCTCTAAAACAAATTTTAGTTTTGTTTCAGCAGTTAACAGGGTTGCATCTTTTCTGCATAGTGCCTCTACAGCCAACTTAAATGGCTGCAAACTGTTAATCAGGTCTCTTATTTTCGACCATTTAAGTTGCTAAATTTTATTTCAGATCCATTATCAATCAAAGCTTCATCTATACCTAATTTCAGCTTAAAAATCTTTCTTTCATAGCCAGAAGACTGCTCCGTGTGCGGCAATCTAAAAAGAGGCTTAATTTCTTGCCTGTATCTCCTTTTACATTAACAGGTACATAATTGTATTTAGTTGGCGATCATTGAATAACTGAACCACTTTCAGCACATTTTGAAGCAGATCACTCTATGAAGGAATTTCAGCCCTTGAAAGATAAGAATGACGAGGATCCATTGTTATTGTTACTATCACTCCTTGTTCTTCGTAAGTATCAGTGGTGTCTTCTATGTCTGTATCTGATTCATTAGAAGTTAGGTCTTGTTCTTTTTCCTTTCCCATATTCTTTGTGCATAAAACGTTGACTATGGCTAATTGCAACCAATGTGCGAAGCACACTTGCTGGTAGCAACTCATGAGTCTACCAACTTTGACGATGACCCTTGCGCCATCAGTAGTCGTGCCAATAATATCGGTATCTGAATTAAGACCAAAGAAATCACTTGGCAGGTTTTTATCAAACTGATAGTATGTTCCGCAGTACACGAGCCATGTATTCTAATTCAGCCCATATTTTAATGCTTTTCTTGGTGGTGTATGTTCCGTTTCAAATATTGGAGATTTTTCTGGGAAATCCATTCCTCAAAACTTAAAGCCAATTTGTTGTTTTGTTTCGTAAGATATTCAAACTCAATAATTATGACAACTTTAACAGTATTTGCAAAATTTTTAACTATAAATATTATTGTGATTGGTGGATTAGGAAGTTGGACTTCGCTTTTCGAAAAAAAATATCTGAAATCTGACAATGTACAACATAAACTGGGGGCATACCTCCTGTACAGACCATTCTGGAGAATATCTCCTGCATAGAGTTGTCCTTTTTAAAATAACTGTCACTTGTTTTAGACCTTTTCTTGGGTATTGGTTCTTCACATTTACAACTAATATCAGTTGAATCAGTTTTTGATGTGGATGTTTTAGGAAATAAATCAGAAGTAGTAAATTTTTGATTGGCTATTTCCAGAACTTAGATCAATGCAGTGCTTTGTTCTTAAATGTGTTTTTAAACCTTGTAAGAACCTTTATTAATTTTTGACATGACAACGTCCAATAAATCGATGAACGCTGGCTGCACACACGAAAAAGTGTTCTGTAATGCACATTGTCCCACTACAATGTGTCCCGTTACGCTCATTGTACGCTTGCGCCGCATCTCTCTTCCACTTGATTGGAACAACAATCGATCTTACTTTTCAATCATGTTTTCATCGTTTAAATGATTAATATTATGTAATTTAACGATTGTCCACCGATTTTCAGCACAATCGGTACGGTTATTTAAAAGTATTGTTGAATTTTCAAATACGTTTTTGTACGAACAATAGTGTTTTACAGTTACACATAATAATTCAAATTACACCCGAGATCTTTTGCACAATGTTTTAAAAAATATTGTAACACATTATAAATAAGTTTGGTGCATTTGGGATGCGTATTTGTTATAAAATCGTATTATAAAAAAATAATATAATTCCCCTATGGTGCTGCCATCTATGGTGACGGACGCAAACCGAACAAATCGCGGCAACCAGGCATTTGTTAATACATATTTTCCTTTGTTTATCGCGAGGGGCATTATTATTAATGAATTATAAATAAAATTTTGTGTCTGGAGGGGCCACAATTGCATATCATTTTGAGCACTGGAAGACATAAAAACGTAAAATATTCTCGATGAATTTGAATCTTGGCCCCAGCGCACCATGAGCGTCTGGGTTGGAGATTAAAGCCGAAATTCTTTCTTAAACTTACTAATACTTATTTTATTAACTGCAAGGGCATTTTTATTAAATTCTACGTTTAATTTCACGACGAACAAACTTTGTTATTAAATGTGTAATTGCGAAAAAGCGTAAAATATTCTCGACGATCTTGAAGTTAAATAGCAAACATGTATAAAAGTTATAGTTAAAATAATCTCTTCGTTAAAGTAATAAACATATTTGAATTAATGAGTGCAAATAAAAGTAAATTTATCAATTAAATTGTATATATCATTTCACTCCTTCTTTGTATCCATACAAAATAGTGATAATTTAATAAATATGATTAAATTTTATTCATAAAAGTATGCAATCACTTCATCAATGTTTTGTTATGACGTAACGTTAAACTATCATCTGTAAACCGACTTTACAGACAACCAATTTTTAGTATATCAGAGCATAGTGAGCATTTCGTGGAGTTGTCTTTGTACATTTTTGTAAAATAATGCCGCAAGTTTTTCTTATTATTCTTCTCATTTTTAATTGATTTTGAAAGTGACATGTTTTATTGACTAGTAGTATCTGCATTGAAATACAAATAAACATAGTTACAATTTAAAACTTTAGTTCAGTCACTCACTCACAAAGTAGGAAGAAATTCATATTTTTGCGGTTCAAAATTTTACAGGGTTTTTAAATCATATTTGGGGACTTTACTGATGGGACTCTGGGCTGGCTGCTCTGTTCACTCGTCGGCACAATTGGCGATACCAAATAATTGGGGTACGGGGCTGGTGCGGTGCACTACTGGCTTGCAGATTGCACATTCTTTTGTAGTTTTTGTTTGTCCGGCCGCGTGCTGGGGGCACGTTGTCGCAACAGGCCGCGCGGAGTGGCCGCACGTCTGGGTGGAGGGGGTAGCCTGCTCAGCTGTCCTGGTTAGTTGTTTGTAAATTTGGTTTCAATAACCATGGATTGTGCTGGTAGGCGCAGCGGTGCGCAGATATTTATGCGCAGGCTAGAGAGAAGTCGTAGCTCACTCTTTCAGAGGCTATGTCTCTCATCAGTGGTAACGAGTAGCCTTAGTTTGTAATGGAGTCAGTTGAAGCTCACTGTTCGTGATGCTTCCCGACTTGGTAATGAGTTGGTAGAGTCATAATTAGAAAATGTAAAGTTCGTTCGGGTTTTAAAAGGTAAGGGAGGCCTCTTTGTTAGTTTTAAAGTGATGGATTAAGAATTGTTCAGGGTATTTAAAAATGTGAGTATTGAACTATCTTTTCATAACTGTAATAATAAATTCTGGTTTTAGACACTCTTAAGTTAATGCATAAGGAAGGATTAGGTAAGATTTTGGTGAAGCTCTCTCTCTCTCTCTCTTGTATGGTCATTTAGTAGTTATTACATGAGTCTTAACTGAGAGATACCTAGTTGTGAATTTTAATTATATTGTTAATCATTACCTGTAATGACTACCTTTTGCTAGATACTGGTTTTGAACATAAGAAATTTTATAATAAATGTAAGTTGGTTTTGAGTTTAGTGTTAATTTATTTTTAAGCTTCGCCACTTATTTATCTCTCTCTAGACATCCCGTACGAGATGACGGACCTATTCGTTTCGATCCTTGAATTAAATCTATTTTAACAAGTTAAGTTGTATTGTAAGAATCAACCTCTTGTTAACCTAAGCGAGTATGTCCTCTGAGTTACAGTTTTCTCCCCCAATGAAGTTTAAGAAAACTCATGATAGATCTTGAGTGATTGCTTTCTTTTATTCAATTCATTAGAATTTTTTTTAAAATTATAACCACGGTGTAAAAACTTATGCTTAGTTATTTACTTAAATCATTCTCGTACTCGTTAATGAAACATAACTATACTTCTTCTTATCAATTGACCAATATAAAGGTCTATTAACTTACATTTATTCAATGAAGCAGCGACAAAACACATTTTGTTGATGTGAGTGACTTACTCGGAGTGAGTCAAATAACATCTGACAGCCGCAATAAAATGTGGCTCGTGTGGCACGCACGCGGGTCAGGTCAAGTGGGGTGGGGCAGGCTATAGTTGGGTAATTTTTTGTACTGGATCTGGTAAATTGGTACCGGATCCGGTAGACATCTAATAATGCCTGATCCGCCAGGTTACCGGATCTAGTTTTCCGGATTGCAATCCCTAAAATGAACACAGCTGCAGGTCACACTATAATGAGCAATAATACATTCAAGCTTTCATGTCCAGAGGAACCCATGTGCAAGATGCAAACCTGGTGCTCCACACATATTCCCAACATAAACTGAAAGTGCTGGGATCATTAGAGGTATATGTAAGAACTTAATTTGCATCAGCTAGGTTATGTTCTTAGTGGTTGATGGGAAGGGCCTAAGACTGTTGGGTCATAGTTGGATGGAGCTCTGGGGGATAACCATTGAAGGAATATATAGCTTATAGATGGGAAATGCCGCAGAGGTGATCAGGGAATACTCAAGGGTATTTGATGATGTGGAACTGGCTCACTATACGGGGCCACTGGTGAGCATAGAGGTACTGTCAGACGCCAAACTGGTGTTTCGCAAAATCTGTTCTGTAGTTTTTTCATCGGCAGAGTTTGTTGGGAAAGAAATTGATTGGTTAGTTGAACTTGGGATTTACGAACGAGTGGCTTATTCACATTGGGCAACAGCCTTAGTACCAGTTTGCAAGTGTGATAGATCAGTACGAATATGTGAGGACTATAAGTGTACTGTCAGTGTGGTATGTAAGAAACATATCTACCCACTATCCATAATAACTGAGGCATTTTTCAACGTATCAGGGGCTAAAGTGTTTACCAAGTTGGACTTGGCAGAAGCATACTTGCAGGTGGCTGTGAATGAGAGTACAGGAGAACTCTTAACAGTAAATTCCATAAAAGGGTTATTTAAGGTAAAACAATTACCTTCTGGGTTTGCAGTGTTTAATGTTAACCTTGCTGTCAGGAATTTCTGGCGTTGTGGTCTTGTTGGATGGTGTTTTATCACATAATCGTTGCACCGTTATTTTGGTGAATCAAAATATGGAAAAAAAAAGAAAAAAAGAAAAAAAAAAACAATTCTCGCATAATAGTCGTATGATGTTTGTGGTCCTGATGTTATTCCAATAAACCACGTGCAACAGCATTTAGTTTTCATGTTGCTGTCAGGTAGTTTGGTAGTTATAATGGAAAAATACAGTTATTACAATACTTGTTTAAGTTATACCTGCACAGTACAATTTCCCTTCCAATATGGTCAAATGTTTCGGTCCCGCCATTTTCTCAATAATATAAACGTTACTTTTTTCCATGTAAGATGTTGCCCATAAACTTCTTTTCCCGTATTAAACTATGTATTTTAAAGTGGATATCTATTGTTCTTTCGAATATTACCACGTACTTATTTAATTAATGTAATATGAATTTCATCTGTAAATCTTCTTTTATTGATGTTTTAAAACATTATAACATTTATGTGTTTGTATTTTTCGCTTCTGTTTACCACTTATAAAACTGTAGCCATCGCTAGTTGGCATCATTCATGTTTAATTACGTTGAAGCCCATATAGAGTGCATGCGTGTAGTTGAATATCAATATTGATAGCTCTCTTATTGCATGCAATGCACGCGCTCTGTGTAGTGCTGAGTAAACTACATTTAATAGCCCGCACTCTTTCATGGTTAGAGTGTACTATGACGATAGCTATGCGTTAGTTCCGGCTCACGTTAAGGTCACAGTTTGCGATTTTCTATTTAAAGTTGAACAAATATGTTCTTATTGCATGATTTATTAAATAAATTTTTTTGGCATGTTTTTTTATACTCTACTTTTTAAAAGATGTATTTTCCATGAATAGGTTTTGTTTTGATAAATAACTTCACTTCAAAAAAATGCTTTTTTCGCATAAAAATCACATAACTAATTTATAAACTTATATTAGTATAAAATGTGCAATAATTTTGCAATAAAACTCAGTGTTTGTTACGGGACCAAATGTAGAACAGTACTGGCTATGGGCGAAACAGGTGCTACAACGAATTGAGGAAGCAGAGCTGTGGCTTAAACCACTTAAGTGCATTTTGTGGTCACTTCAGTAACATTTTTAGGTTACATTGTAGATAGCACTGGTATATGCCCGACAGATTATAAAGTGAAGTAAATTCACAAGGCTCCATCACTTACCACAAAGAAAGAACTAAAGGCCTTCTTGGGCGTTTTGAACTTTTAAGAGAGATTCCTACATCAGCTGCCAGACTACGGAAAAGTGTGGGAATGGACGGAAGGACATGATAAGGCTTTCAGGGCAGCTTCTTACATACATTCTACTGTCAGAGGTGGTGTTCATACGTTATGATGCAAGGAAGCCTATCATATTATTTTGTGATGTTTCAGAATGGGCTGGGTGCTGTATTGGCCAGAGTCACAGAAGATGGAATGTGTAGCACCCATTGCTTTTGGTTCAATGACCCTACAGAAAGCTGAAAAGAATTGTTCCCAGATCGATAAGTAGGCCTTGGCTATCAAGTTTGGGGTTACAAAGTTCAGGCAGAATGTGACAGCATGGCCATTCGCCATTGTGACACATCATATTCATTTTTGTTCGGCTGTTAGACCCTAAGAAGCAGACTCCTGACATATTATCGCTGAGATTGTTATGTTTAAGCCTGTGGTTGTCTATGTGATTATTATATCGTCCATAAACCAGGTACACGGATAGGACAAGTTGATGCCTTGAGTAGACTGCCTATAGCTGCTTAGGCTATTAACATCTCAGCGGCAGGAGATGTCCTAATGCTGGAAGCTCTTCCAGATCCTCCTATTGAGGCTACTAGATTGGCCAGACTGACAGATGAAGATTAAAGGTCTCAGCAACGTGAAGAAAAATATACACTATCTGGTTGGCCTGCAGACAAGATTACTGACGAACTTACCCCTTACTAGAGTTGTCAATATGAACTATTACTTTATAAAGGTTGCCAGCTGTGGGGAAGTTTGTTAGTTATACCTACAGTGGTGTGGTGAGCCTCCTGAAAATGCTTCATACAGGCCACAATAGGATTGTATGGCCATAATCAGTGGCAAGAAGCTACATGTGTTGGCCTAGAATGGATCACGACATTGAACAGTTGGTGGGGCAATGTTATAAATGCCAGAGCTTAAGAGAAAATCCTTAAGAGAAAATCCACTAAAGTTAAGGACATTACTTGGCCTCCTGAAGAAAGCTTTGGACCAGACTGCACATAGATTTCTTCGAACCCTTACAAGGAATAGTTTCTTTGATACTTGTGGATGCATACTTAAAATGGCTTGAGGTGAAGTTAGTACCATCAGTGTCATCTGCTGGAGTGATAACAAAGTTAAGAGGAATATTTAGTGTTCATGGCATTACGGATTGTGTAGTGTCAGACAGTGGTACCGCTTATTGCATCAGACTTGTTCAATCAACACTATTCCACCCATTAAGTAATGGGCAAGTTGAGTGCATGGTGCAGACAGTTAAAGGGGAGTTTAAGGTGTAACGGAGATTGCCAGACAAGGTTAGCCAGGACACTTTTTGCACTTCACACAACAGAGAGTGCTGGAATACAAACTCCAGCTGAAAGGTTAATTGTAAGGCTGCTGCAAACGGTATTGGATCAGATTTGTCCTCAGACAGGTGATTAAAAGAGGCTTCCAGAGGACCAGATTTGTGGCAGTTCCTCGTCAACGATCCAGTGCTGTTCATAACATAACTGTAGTGGGAACGGAAAGTGGCTGTCGGGAGTTGTGCTGGCAGCTTGTGGGAGACTAATATATTGTTATGGCCGTCGTCTTCCTATATCCTACAGTCGATCGTAAAGATGGATATGAGAGGGAAAGTGTAAATTTGGTATTGCAAGAGTGAAAGAGGATAAGGACAGTTGCGCAACTCACTGCACCAATTTTTTTCCAGACTTTTTTCAGTACAGAAACTTTCCAGTGCAGTCTGTATTTCTTACACTGGGAAAATTGGATGATGTTCTTTCTCACAGGAGACTGTAATTTTGTTATTTTTTTTGCCAGCCAATCTGGAATAACTTTTTAATTGTTTGTTTGTTTTCCACAGATATGCCTAGATGTAAGAACAATGTATTTTATATAATATTTTATTTTTGTGCGAGAAAGCTGTTTTGAGAATGGTCGGTGAGGTCATGGAGCTCGCTCCTTCCTGCATGGTGGTAGGCTGTGGCATCATCTCACCAGTTCCCTGCTCGATGTTGAAGAAAAAGTCGCGTTCGACAGTGGCTCACGCCAAAAAGTAATAGTACGTACTAAGTAACAAACTTCACTGCTTTGGTCCGGGCTTCGCCTGTAATAAAACCTTTTTTTTTGGGACTTTTAATTGGAATTTCAATGACGCAGTTGTCAGTAATCAGTCTAAAATGGGGCTTACGTAATTTATTTTAGCAGTTACACCGAGGATACGTTTGTCCTTGGCTAATTTATGTGAGTGAGTATTCAGAATATTTGGACATCATCGAAATTAACAAACAATATTTGGTCTAGCACGGAAAATTCTTGTGTGTCTTTATGGAAGCTATGTGAACTGTTTTGTGAGCATTGTGTAGTAGTGGATTTTTGTTTTTGTGCAATAGTAATAAAAAATAAATCTACATAAAAATTCTACTAAATCTTTTTCTTAAGTAAAGACTGCCCAACTAAATTCGTACATAACATCAAAATTTAAAAACAACTACAAGCAATTTTCAACAAACATTTTCAATGTTTTTGTAATCGTTTTGACTTAGGTCGTCTTTTAACCGGGCCGATCTGAGTTGTAATATCCTGAAGGCCCTATGTAAATGTCAGAATATTGGAAGGGGGCAAATTTCTCCCCCATTCATCTTTTACCTTTTCCAGAAAGAAGGGTGATAGTGTCACTTTTCAAATGCTGAGAAATTGATACCTAAAAAAAGGAATAGGTTGATTTCAAAGACGAGAAGTTCTTATTTACATATTAATACAGGACATCTGGCTGGTCACATAAATTTTTGACCACAATATAAATTGATAATCATTAAAACATCTGTTTAAAAACCATAAATGTCCTATTGGGTATAAGGTGTTAAATAAACATGTCGTGGTGTGTCTGTCAATTTATTTTTCTATATTCTTAACCTCATTTGTGTTGTGGATTATGTTTTGTCTCTGAGTTTACAGTCCTACCAACTTTGGGTAATATTTTTGTCTCAAGTGATGTTATATTAATTTTAACCTTATCAGTTAGCAAAATAATTTTAAATTATGTGTTGATCTGTGTTTAAATTCTTTACCAAACTTTATCATTTACAAATTTTAACTTAACTTATAACAGTGTGACAGTTTTTGCCTAGTAGGGAAGTTTTTCAGAGAAGAGAATTCACTCCTTTCTTTACTCTAGACTCTACATTGTTTTACTGGATGTTGCAGTAAGTCTCTAGCACTGAAGAATTACAACGGGTTATTCACAGATAATTGCTCCTGGAGGCGGAGTAGCATGGCTTTCCACTGACTGACTTAAGAAGACAGGTGAATTGACTGAGATTGTTGTTGTTGACCGTAACAACACCAACTCTGCTGTGGTTTTGATAACTATTTTTCCTTGTTGCTGATTCCCTGCCAGTTATCTACCAACCATTCTTTTTTCTTGTCTTTCACTTGCTTTGTCACTTCTCACTTCCTCTCTGTTAAATGACCTGCTAAACCAGTACACTTCAGCTGTTCTGAAGGTCGCATACTGCTGGTTGCGCGTGGCAAACATACTTGTCATGATGGCTTGTGTTATGCTATCACTTGGAAACATTCTTACCTCGACTCCCGCTCCTGATGGCCTTGTAAACTGTTTCTCGGTGACGGTGTGTTTCCTCCTCGTGTGTCTTGCTGGCTGTGTTGTGCTTAATGTCTAGATACTAAATCTTTATAAAAATTTAAAAAGAAGAAGCATTCCCTGTATCTTTAAATATTACTCAGTTAAGTATCTCTAATTTTTAGGGCCATATCAGTGTGAAGGATAAGATGATGGAGAATCATACAGGCAGCATGTGGACCGACTGTTGCACAGAAAAGAGATGACCATCCCACAACAAGGACAACAGAGTACCAGCAGGCACTCTGCTGTGACAGAGCCCAGAAGCTTTAGGAAGAGGACTGCCAACAAGCAGACTGGCATTCATCAGGGGCCAACGATGATGAACACTGTGGGACGGACAAGCAAGGGAACCAGAATGAGCAGCTGCCACCAATGCTAGATGAAGAAGAGACAGGTCTAGTTGTGAGTTCAGGATCAAGTCCATTCGGAGGATTTGCTCAACAGGATCCGGCAGGGGAGTTCAGTGTAGGAAGAGAACATTTCATAGACGTGTGATACAGCAGCCAGCTAGATTCAAGGACTATGTTTTCGAATAACTTAAGTGGGAGGAGATGTTGTGTACTGTTGTAGCATTGTATGTGTAAATATTGTTAGATGGTTATCAGGCCTGTTTTTGTTGTGAGCTGAGCAGTTGTTATGAACATAGACTGGTGGGAACTAGGACAATGTAAATGATGTGAATGATGAGCAGTTTGGTAGTAATGTATGTGGGAGGAGGTGAAATATAACAATATGCGTTATACGTACTTCTAATTGTTGTGCTTACACTGGAATTTGCACAAATTCATTAGGGGTTATTTGCACTCTTGTTAAGCTATACTGCATTATTATATATCCAAATAAATATGTACTAAGTTGTGGCTCAAAGCTTATGTCATTACTCTGCCTACTTAGATGTGGAGATATGTTACAAACCCATATGAATGATGGTGTTTTTAATTAAAAACATTTCAAGAAGACATATAGAAATAAACTTTGTATATTTACTGTTACACATAATTGTTTGAATGCACAAAGATTTTAATACCTGATATTTTTATTTCCAGTGGAGTTAGATGCATTGAAGGCCGGGAAGCTCCAGAAATTGTCCAGCGATGATGAAGTAGTGAAGGAAAACTTTGTTAGAGAAGTGAGTTGAGAGGGTATCTAGAACATTAGCCTATTTAAAAACAAGGCTTTATAAGCTTTCCAATATCAGTTTTTAAGTATCATTCAATATTTTGTCTGTATGAAAGTATTTTTTTAGATATTTGAGTTTTTAAGGCAATAATAATTCTTTTAAATGCATAAAACAGTATTTCTTAACAGAGAGCAGCATTGTCAATACACATGTCCATTCACATCACAGTGCATTCTTCCAAGTATCACTTTGGAATAGTGAAGCTAAATGCTTCCTTGGGTGTTTTTTAAATTGATTTGTAAACATCTTGGCTCTCAATATACTGCATTTAGTACGAGTAATTTTGTAAATGGAACGGAAGTCAATTGGAACAGTAATGTGTTCTTAAACACGGTGTTACCATCTGTGGAAATCTCAGAAATCTTGAAAATGTAGTGAAAATTTTGCGAAAATCGGGGGAGTTACTAAGTGTTTTGGTGTGCCTAACTAAACTTTATAGTAGTACAACTATCATTTAATACTTTATGTTATAATTTATAGTCACAAAAAGAAATAATGACAACTTAATAAATATGCATTACAATTTTGACATCCTTAGTTAACATTGAAATATAGAGATTAGTACAGCTTTCATCATACTTTAGAGACACAAGAAGTTGTTAGCCTACATACATTCAACTCCATGTTTAGTTAAAGAAGTTAGTAATGAAATTTTAATGTTGAATTAACTCAAGGTTAAGTTTGATTTGTAGAAAGTATTTACAGACAGATGTCTATCGTTAAGCAAAAATGACAGTATATGTACATATACTTAGTGTTAAATTATGTTTAAAAATATTTCTGGTTTTAATTTATCTATGTTTGTTCCAAACCAATTTTCTTGGCTAATGAATTTGAGGTATTTTTAAAGTTGTGATTATATCTTGTTATGATTATTCAAGTTCACAAAATGTTTTCCAAGATAGTTTCACTACCATAAAGTTTACTTTGGCACACCAGTACGCTTAGTACATCCCCTTATGTTCACAAAATATAATATGTGCGGGTGCATGTTGCCAGTATGGGTCCGCTATCTTTACGACTTGGGCTCGTGGCAGTTTCTGCATATGCATTGGACTTTCAACCTTTTTAATTTCTGTTGTGTAATGCGTGCTTATGTCATTGCATTTCTGGTACTTACTAAAATTTCACCATCAATGCCCCTAAAGAAGTATAACCTCAAAAATGTAAGGTGATAATAATTCTGGTCTAGGGGGAAATGTCACAAGTTCAGCGTTGAGGCATTTACATGCTGTGCGTTCGGTACTCCTGTTGTTCGAATATGCCTGAGAAATCAATAGTACAATCTTGTTACACAGAATTATTGTTAAGTTTTAAAAAGGGAAAATTTTTTTACAGTTATTCCCTAAAATGAATACATAAGTGTATTTATCATGCTCGGCATTACTGCAAAGAATTATACTTTAAATTTTGTGACCGAGTTTCATATTATAAGTTTATTTGCAATATAAGAACACATGAATTTGCTCATTACAGAGGATAGATGTTTACTAGGCCTGTTTGAATATTAGTGTTTTAGTTCGAATCAAAAACAAATACCAAATTATTTGCATAAAGAAACATTGAATTCTAATAGTAAGAATGATATTTAGAATCCCACTAAAAAAATTTTTTTACATCAAGTTACAACTTCTGAAAAATTAGACAAATAATTACTAAAGTAAAAGGTTGGTTAGATCAAGTCAGCTACAATAATTGTATGGAAAATATTTATTCAAATATTAAAATTATGAAATACATTGTGTTTTTTTATATATGTTGCTAACATATAACCTAACCATATTTAACCTGACCAAACAACGTTTCATTTCAGTTCCTATTCCCTTATTTTCTAGAACTTGCTAATTCTACGTGTTGACCTACATACATTTTTTGAACTGCAAAATATCATTAAATCCAATGTAATCCATTACACAAAAAAGTGATTCTTTTTTAAAATGCTATGTTTGTAAATTAGTGATTAAATGAGCTCATATTTACTTACCTAAACATTACTTAGTTAACACTAGTTTTCATTGTTAACACAGACAAGTAAATTGTATTTTAGTTAAGCAATATTATAAACACAAATTCTGCTAATTTCATCTTGAATCTTAAACAGTTACTTAGATTTTTAAAAATATATTTCTGTCCCAACATTTGTTTTGTCATATATACTTACAGCAAGTAAGCTGCTGCAAGAGGTGGGTCGAAAAGTATCAACTTGATATTTTGTAACTGATACACGCCTGTATCAGGTACTGCAAACGAGTACACTTGAAAAGTATCAAGTACTTTAGTATCAGTTTTTGAATTCGCCTGGAACAACACCACGGCCAATGTGCGCGTGCGCAGAACCCGATCGCAGATGACGGTAATGTAGGGGAGAAAGGGCAGGGGAAGGCGTTGAAGGAGAGGCGCAGAGCGAAATTGTTACGAGTCGTTTTGTTTATTGTCCCACATCAAAGTATGCTCAGTGCGCAGTGCGTGCACCGTCTCGTTCAATAATAAAACTGATGAAATTTTAATATTAAAAAGTACATTAATACAAGATATAATATTTATATTTGTGCAGCTAACAGCTATGAAAATGCAAATAAATTCTCAGTTGACACTAATAACAGATGTAATCAACATATGGACTTTCTTTTTTCTAAAACAATTAGTAACTAGTGTTTTCATACATTAAAAGATTACGATTTTATCAAAAATTAAAAATAAAAAAAACATAGGAACATTAGTGAGCATACTATATCAATAGACATTTGAGTTAGGTACATCAGGCAGATAGCAGTGCCAATATCGATAAAAAAAACAAACACTTTGCAAGTTCAGTCACTATTTAACAAATAGTATTGAATTATATTTCAGTTTTTGTTTACACAAATTACACTTAGCAAACTCATTATTTTCCGTGAAAAAATTCCACACAAATTAAGTCTTTTTCTTGCACTTATCCATTCCTTATTTCACTATAAAGATACTAACTACAAAGCAAGACAGCCCGCAACAATGTACATGGTAATACACGACCAGGACGAACTGCAGTGAATGTTGAACTGATTGATACTGGCTGTATCAGGCGGGCATGAGAGTAACAGAGGTAGAGAATTACCGGGCGTGATAAATAATGTATCAGAGACACAGATACCTTTTTACGCTGGTGATGACGGCACGGAGGATGTGTAACCTGTAACGAGAATGCTGATACCTCGTTGCTTCCTGGGACCGCTACTGCTCTTTCTGATACAAAAGTATCAGATACTTGCAGGGACTGGAAGTAACGCGCTACTAGTAACGACGTTATTTGTAACAGTTACTTTTCATGGTAACGATCATGGTAACGCAATATATTAAGTTTTCAGTAACTGTAACTGTAACTGAATTACATTTTTCCGCCTTAAAGTAACGATAATTGTCGTTACTTCTTGCGTTACATTTTTTAAATGTATTTCTCATTGAACGAACAACGATTTGTTGATTTTTTTCAATCCCAGAACGAAAATCTCGACAAGCGTATTATTTGCGATGGTATTGCTTGTACTTATAAAACTGCTGTTGGCTAGCCTGCGCTCGTATTTTGATTTTCATTTATTTAATATTTGCGAAATGCGGGTTTACTGCTGTGCTGTTTAATTAATTAACCTACCTGTGCACATGCGCGAAAGCAATAACAGAATATAATGAAGCGCGAAGCCGAGAAAGCAGTCCAGAACTTTCGTTGCCGTGGCCTTCATATTCTAATTATTTCGAAGTTCGGTCGGGTGATCAAAATAACCTTATTGCGAAGTGCTCGTTGTATGGTGCTGCAAACTTGACTGGCTAGAAGAAGGACAAAATGATGAAGCCAAGCATCATTTGCCCAGTTTTTTACAGAGGACTGCATTGGAATATCCAGGTCAGAGACAGAGTGATAAGGAAGAAGAGGATTTCTTTGGCTTAAATAAGAGGAGCCCAGTGGAGGATTCTGGGAACAAGAGCTACAAAGGTTTTTGGGGTGTAGGAATAAGGACATTTCTTCACTCAATGACTATCCTCAAATCAAAAAAACTTTTCATTAATTTGAACACAGCAATGCCAACAAGTGCTGCAACTGAAAGGTTGTTCAGCTGTGCAAGTTTAGTTTTACGCCCATATAGAGACAATTTACGCTATTCAAATTTTGAGAAGCAACTCCTACTCAAGATCAATAAGCAGTGGTTAAAATGTGGTGATTTGCTATTAGTGTTATTATTTTGTAGTGTGAACTAATTATTCAATGTAATTTAAGACCTAATTTAAAATTTTTCAGTTTAAATAAACATATATCTTTACTAAACACAATATGTTTTATTAGCTTTTAATTATAACAATATTACGTATCACATTTTTAGTTTTTCACAAAGTAACTGTTAAAGTAACTTATAGTTACTTTTCTCAGAAATGTAACTGTAACTGGTTTATTTTCAGTAGTGTAACTTGTAGTTGTAACAGGGTTACATTTCCAATGGAGTATTTGTAACTGTAACTGAGTTACTTTTTTAAAGTAACTTTCTGGTCCCTGGATACTTGTAACTAGTACATTACTGTATCAGTATCATGTTGGTACTGATACCGAAAATTGCTGTAACAACCCACCTCTAGCTGCTGCTGCATCACATGTGTTGGATCGATTGTGACCATAGATTTATATATGCTGTTGAAATGGCTATTACAACAGTGTGTCTGTATTTTGTAGTGTTGTAGTCCATGGTTGTTGATGTTTATTTTTTCCCACTTCTGTTGCATGTGACAAAATAGATTCAAGTTATATTTTGTTTTCAAGTTTAAAATGACACATATGCCATGTTTTGATTTATTTACATGATATTTTCGTTACTGTTTAGCAACACAGTAGTGAAAAAAAACTTTAAATGCTTGTTTCATGTTTAAAACGTCGCTTATTATTCATGTTTTTACTTATGAAGTCCTATTAAAACATAAAAAAAGGGTATTTATATAGCATAAATGACTTAACCTCAACAGAGAACATTGGTATATGACAAACTCACGAGGTATGCAATGTCAAATATTCGTATGGAACGAATATTTGTAATTTTGGAGTGTAAGTATTCAAGACGAATCAAATGCAAATAGTTTATTATTCATGTTCGTATTCAAAAATTTGAATGTTCGCACAGGCCTCATGTTTACACATCACTGGCAAGTACTGACAGACAATCTCACTTCTTTTTTCCTACCATCTAGAGCACTAGTGCATTGGCTAGGAAGCAGTTAGAAATTACCGAACGTGAGAGGTAGTCAGGTTGGCTCGTGGAGTAATGCTGACCTTGGTTTGAATTTTGTGTCTTGTATGGTAGTTGTCTTGTTAGTGTAAATTTAAGCAACATATTGACATTAATATGTGGTTTGTTCCATTGGGGAAATTAATACATTCCGGGCAAAATTAAATATAAGACCCCATGACAGTCTAATGTGTTCACAATTTTTATCGTCTTTTTTTCGAACACTAGTTACATACTTATAACAAAAGACTGTTGCTGTAGTTGATGGCACCAAAACTGAAAAACTAAAAAAAAAAATTATTTATCATATTTATACCTGGGCTCACTGAAAATGGTGGTATTGATCAATACTGTTTATGGTCAATACTGTTTATGGTATTTGTTAAAACTTTTGATATTTGACCTTTTAGAAGGACATGTGGGCAACATTTCAAGAGCTATTTGAAACACATCAAAAACAATATGTCTAAATTATAATTAAGGGACTTGAGTCATTATTTTTTAATACTGATAATGTTAGTTTTGGAACTGAAACACCAAAAAAAATTGCAACTTCATAGCAAGAACATTAGTATAATTATGCAATTACGTAAGTCAACGATTGGAGCTTGTAATTGACCTTTATAAATTGCATATCTAAGGTAAGAGTTAGGCCTGTGCAAATATTCACATTTTTGAATACAAATACATTACAAATAATAAGCTATTTAATTCAATCTCAAATTCTAAGGCATCAAAATAAAGAATATTCATTTGCTTACAAATACTTGACATAGCATACCTCGTGAGTTTGTCATATACCAGTGTTTACTGCTGAGAGTAAGTCATTGACCAATGTTCACTGTGTGATTAGTCATTTCTGCTATATAAATAAATTTTTTTTATGTTTAATGGGACTTCAGAATCAAAAACATTGACAATAAGCGAAGTTTTAAACATGCAACAAATAGTCAAAGTTTTGTTTTTGCTACTGTCTCTCTAAATGGTAACAGAAAAATTGTGTGAATGATTCAAAAGACAGCATATTTGTCATTTAAAACATGAAAACAAACTATTATTTGTATTCTATTCATCACACACACCAGAAGTGGCAAAAATGTAAGTCAACAACCATGGTCTACAACACCATAAAACACAGACATTCCATTGAGAAAGTCATTAAAAGAAGTAATTGGCATAGTTTCATAGGCGTATAATCAATCGTCACGATCAGTGTAACACCATATGATGTAGTAGCAGCTTACTTGCTTTATACATCTAAGACAAAACAGACTTGAACTCAAAAATATATATAAAATACCTTTCAATAATGGGTTAAAATTTCAGATAAAATAGCAAAAGTTGTGTTTATAATATTGCTAAACTTAAATAAAATCTACCTAGCTGCAGTAATAACAAAAACTCGTTAATAAATAAGTTTAAATATGTAAATATAAGTTAATTCATTACTAATTTATGAATAGAGCATTTAAAAAAAAATAAAGTTTTCAAAAAATGTAATAGATTTCACGGTATTTTGCGGTTCACAAAAATTTTCTGGATCAATACATAGGTTGTGGAAAACACGGTGAATAGGAACTGAAATGAAAGATGGGTTGGTTAGGTTAGGTTAGGTTAGCTGCATAATTAAAAAAAATTAATAATTTAAATATTTAAAAAAACATTTTCCATGTAATTATTATGGATGACTTAACTTATCCAACCTTTTACTTTAGTATTATTTGTATAATTTTCTAGAAGTTGTTATATCGTTATGTCTTAAAATTTTTTTGTGGGATTCTAATTCTCATTCTTATTCAAATTCAATATTCGTACTTGTAAATAATTTGATATTCGTATTTGTATTCGATTCAAACTAAAAAAAGTGATTTTCGCACAGGCCTAGTTAGAGTTCAAGTATTTCCATACCATTTATAACATCCTTAAAAGTGATATGAATAAAATTTTAAAATTTAACAGGTATTGACTAATTTCGGGCAAAACTGTTCCTTCATCGTTCCTTTATTGCTTATATGTCATGTGTTTTGTAGTCATAGTGAGATTTCCCCTGCGCGTTTGTCCTGGAATTGCAGACTAAGCGTGTCTGGATTGACTCCAGCGCTAGCTGCAATCTCTTTGGCTAGTGCTGCGAGCATATTACAAGGTCTGTTTTGAGTGTACATGTGGGCCAAGCTCTATGTCATCGTGTCTCATGTTCACCTGATGTGAGCACACTGGGATTGTTCTTTAGTGGTTCGTCAAAGGAGTATACATATTTATTTTTTTTAATAATACCACATTAGAGTTATTTATTTGCTAAATCCATGAAGTACCAGGTGCAAGTTCAAGTCCTTGGATTACAAATGAAGTGGAAAAACACTAGAAATAATTGCAATGTTTGTGTTAGTAAAACGGTGGCGTGTTCTCGGGGCGTGCAGTGGGAGGAGAGCTTGCGGGAGATGCGCGACCGTGTGGCGTCCCAGATGGAGACGATCGCACAGCTGAACGCCACGCTAGGCGTGGGCGTGGAGGCCCAGCGCGACCTCCAGGCCTCGGACGCACGGCTCCGCGCGGAGCTGGAGGCAGAGAGGGCTGCCCACCATCGCCTCAAGGCCAGGTCGGAGACGTCAGCGGAACAGTTGAGGTGCGCTGTGAACTGCGTGGGTCTATTGAGTTTCTGATTTTTGTATTCGAGAATTATCTTTCTTTTGGCTCACTGCATTTAAAACAGTAGTTTGCCTTAAATAGCCAGAAAAAAATTCCCCTAGTAGGTACCATTATAAAATGTTGCTAAGATAACCGTAGAATTTAAATTGACTTTAAAGCTAGAAATTGTAGGCACTTATATTCACAGGGTTTGGGGGTGAGGTTTAGTGAATAAAAGAATGCTGTTCATTTATCACTGCAGGTTTTGTTGAAACCAGTTTTTTAAGCATTGTGGTTTTTTATAATCTGCTTTAGAATACCGGGCCAAATGAAATTACCCATGGAATGCAGTATTGTAGAATAATACCATTGATACAGGTTAGAGAAAATAACTTAGGTAAATCACATTGTAACAACTCAGGTTGTTAAACACTTCTCCACTTGTTAAACAGTTTATTAAACAATTTATTATTTTGCCTGTTTAGATTCAATACTATAGTTAGGTTTTGTGGTATTATTTAAAGAACAGCTTTTTATTACTTTTAAGAAGTGTTTGTGTGTTTACCATATGTATACTGATCATAATTTACATTTTATAAAGTTTTTAATGATTTTCTTCCTTTATTTCTTTATGGTAAATAAGCCACTTTAAGTTATTTTTCCTGTTTGTTTATTTGTGTATTTGCAGTCAAACTTTTTATGTATTGGTTGTTTATTTATAAATGTGTATTCACCTAATTTTCTATTGTTTTTCACTTTGTTTGCCTTGGTTCTTTGATGGAAATTGAGCTGATGCAATAGTTTGCCAGGTAAGAATTGGAGAGATGGACAGAGTTGGGTGAGTGTGGGAAAGACTCAGGGATTTTAGTTGAAGTGCTATCGCCATGCGCCAGGATGGGCTGATATTTTTCAGGTGTAATTTTTATGATTGGTCTGAGAGTATGTCACATGAGCATTTTTTATTTTTCTTCATGACAAATTGCGGCATAGCAGCGCAGTCCGAGTCTGTACAAGGCACCGGTAGTGGTGTACAATACAATAATATATTAATGGCGCAAAGAGAGAGTTTCTTGGCAGAGTCAAGGCGCTACCTCTTATATTATATATTTTTCATCTTTTGCAGCTTTTATGTAGAATTTTATGACTACAGTTATAGATATTAGCTCAAAGCAATGAGTGATTTTGCCATTGTTACGAGGACCGAGTTCTTTGGCTTGTAATGTAGCTTCCAAGCAACCACTGGATTTACTTGTGAACAATTTTTTAATATTAGTTTTTCGGTACCTACGAACAGTAAATTTGTCTTCTGTAGTCAGTGAAGATTTTTGTGTGACCAATTTGTATATTCTACCTACAGGTATTCTTGTGGTCACAAGATGGTGGCCACATTGACTGTGAATTTTCTTCAATTATTAATGAAAGTATGTTAATATCAGTTAATGTCTGAGAGATGTTATTTCAGTAACCAATCGTCGATAGAAACATTTCTTCTGGGACTTACATATTTTTTCAGCACCCAACTAATTTGTTCAAATGTTCATGAATGTGCACTCAGACTAAACATTAAGCTAGCTATGTGTTATACAGTTTTAAAACATATCTTAAGCTGGAAGTAAAGTGGAATACAGGCCTGAAATAGACAGAAAAGCTGGCGCCCACCGTGTGCTCTGTGTGCAAATCATAGAAGATAACATTCATCAAAATACCTGAATTATAAAAATTGCTTTTTATCGGCAGCATGACCACAGGACAGAGAAATATTACTAAACACATTGTGACCAGCCTGGTGCCATCAGCAGCTCAGGAGCAGCAGTCTCCTTTGCCCTAATGGAGCAGGGCCTTGCATCATTTTGATTACAAACATTTATGTATAATTTTTGCATGAAAAAAGCATAGTTGCACATGCACAGCACACAATTTTAAAGCTACATGTGCACACAACTCAGTACATGGTGTAGAAATGGGGGGAAGGGGGAGGAAGAGAAGGAAGATAAGGAAGAGAAAGAAGAGGAAGAGTAAAAGGGGGGAGGAGGGTATTAAAAAAAACCTCTCAGTGTGTAGTATCTGTGGAACAGGGATGATTAACATATAAATAATGTCAAAATAAGTTTTAATTAAAACTTTTGTATTTTAAAAAGTTTTCCTTTTATGGCATGTACATAGGCCTAGGCCTTAACCCCATGCATTAAACCCATAGGCTGCTGATTCCTCCCGGCCTTTGTGGTTCATTGCTGCCCCAGCAAGCGGTGGAATGCACCTAGCTCTGTACAGTGTGGCATTCATTGACAGGAGGCTATTTGTACTTTGTCATGTTTTCACCCAATAAATATAAGAGAAAACTGGTAGGCCAGTATTGAGATACAATATACCGTACTGTTAACCGTTAACTTAACTTTCATGTAGTCTCGACCTTTCTCTTACCAAACGCAACTGCAGTGGCGATCCTCTGGGAGGTCATAGAACTAAAAAAAACTGTAGAGGTAACTAACACCTCGTAACCTTTGAAGTCACTTCAACTTTTTTAAATGAAAATATATTATTTTACATTTAGGCTATTTACTACTCCTGTACATTTTTTTTGGACATGGTTATCTTAAAAATCAGATGAAAAAAATAGTTTTGATAACTTTTGAAGGTGTCAGAAATGCAATAAAATAGTAGTTTAAGGACTATTATTTTAATATTTTGTTTTTAAATTATGGTTTTCCCATTTAACTGGGAGGTGTTGAATGCCACTGGAAACTATCGGAGCTCATCCTCCCCTAAACCACTGCCTAACTGGCATAATCTGCTGGACTTTCTCCCGTTTCATCTGCAGAGGGCAGGTTATTATGTGGCACATCCACCAACACTTCACTTTTAGTTATTATGTGCCAACATTTAACTGACCCACATGGTACGTGTCTGAATATTCAGCCTAGTCTCCTTAAACATTTGTCAGCAACCTATGTTATATTTGTACACTGACCAAAACTAATGGCATTTTATACAAATTTACTCAAATTTATATAAGTATGTAAGTGACTTTTCTTTATCAGATATAATTAATGTAAAAAAAACTTAATATCCCATATTTTATTCACAAATTTTTAGAGAGTAATAAGGAAATGTTATATTGTGTTTTCTATGTTGTTTAGCGGTTAATGTCCTAATGTTATCATGTTGATGTCTTTGTTTCTGTAGCTGTATTTCTTGTAATTTTTAAACCTAATTATTTGTTCTTAGTTATTATAAAAAATGCACAGATTATGGATGATTGCCTGTCAACAAATCTTTGATTGGTTGTAGCATCTCCTGCATGTAAGGGAAAACTACTTAGCCTACAGCAGAGCACATACCATTTGCTTCATAGTTCCATTTTTTGGTATAGCACATAGTGCATATTTTGGTCATCTCTCCAATTTCCACAGTACTTTGCCGATTAATATCTATATTTGGATCGTAAATGAAAGCTGATGTATTCCCGTGAGCTTCAATTTGATTATGCACTCAGTAGGGTAAACATGATGGTACTAGAGCCAAACACAAACAAAGCAACAGTTAGTACTTCCCGGCTCCAGAGGTGGGCGTGGCACCATGTGTCTGCGAGGTGAGCAAGGTCGCGTGGCCATGTGGTGTTTCATCAGGTAGTTGTGTCACGTGGCATGGAGCTGTCTGCCGTTTACGTCACGGCCAGCAGTGGCCATCTTGGCTTATATTTTTGAATATAGGGAGCGCTGGTGGGGAGTACTTGTGTTATTTTTAATAATAAATCTGAATTGCGGCTTTAGCGCCCTGAACCCGAGTACGCGGATCGGTAGCCATGACTCTAGTCACTGGACCAGATAAAGTATTATATAAGAAATGTATATTATGGTTGGAGGCGCCAAATTAAAAAAATACCGTAGTCTGTAGTGAGTCAGAGGCCGCAAGTTTTTATATATATATTTAAGATATTCTAAAATACCGTCGTCTGCTAGGGATTGCCGTATTGTGTACCGGCGCCAAGTTTAAACACCACCATCTTTTCTTCGATACTAGCGACATCTAATTTTAAAAAAAAATTCTTCCAAGTCTTCCAAAGGCTGTAATCTTGTGTACTGGTGCCAAATTCAATACCAGAGGCCTCCAATGACTTTTTGGTCTGCTGAAAACTGCCATCTTTTTTATTGTACCTTCAAAATTAAAAAAATGTATATACGTATTTGTTTAAATACTTAAGGTGAAGCTAATTGGAGACAAGTCCAATCGACTACAACTAACGTAGACAAAGGCAGGGGGGGTTTTTACATTAAAACCCAACGACAGTGGGAAACTGGTGCAAAGCAAAGATATAAAATACCAAAAATAGAATTTTATTCATGCAAGTTTATAAAAGTTTATAAAAGTTTACAAAAGTTTACATTTTATAAAACAGCTTATGAATCCTCATAGGGGCAAATTCATATGCGCTCCCGCGGGACGCGAAATAAATACAATCATTCACACATATAACACAAAGTAAGCAAGAGTAAAGCGGACATGGTGGCAAAGCGCTGTAAAGTAGCAGAGCAATTAATATGGGCCGCTAGGCGAAAAAATTGAAGGCAGAATCAAGAGAGAACTTATAATGCGGCTTGACAAGAAGTGTCCAATGCCATAGTGGCATGCCCATATACAGCCGCAGAAATGTTACAACATGCTACGGGCAGTACTCGGCGTGAGCAAAACAAACCCAAATCAAAATGACCTGAAGGGTCCAACATTGGTGGCGATTACAATTAACAGGGCAGCAATAAAAAAATGAAGGCGCGGCCACAACGTGCAAGCAAGAAAAAAACCTAAATACAGATGTTAAGTTTCACAGCAGAGTACATACCGGAATGCAGAGCCATCACCGCAGTGACAGCCTTCGAGTTCAGAGACCGAACGACTGCAAGGAGTGCGCTAGGAGCCGGGCTATATAGGCCGGGAAAACACTCCCACAGAGAGCGCTGGTGAGGTGGCGGGGAAGAGAGCAAGAGGGGGGTAGGAAGGGGAAGTTGGAGAGGGAGGGGAAAGGAGGAGAGGGGAGGGGAAAGTAGGGGAAGGAATGCTGTACATTGCCGGAAAACGGAGCAACTGCTTCAAAGGAACAATCTTGGTTCAATATGCTCTTTTATATAAGCTACTGTCTTAATCAAGCTATTTGCATTATTCGAGTGATATGTTAAAAGTTTGCTTATTTTGTTATAGTGCTCTCGTACAGTCATATTTATTTATTATGTAGTATTTAGTTACTTTTAGTATTCCTTTAAACTTATTTTTTATAAATAATATTTTATAAAGAATTTTAAAACAAAACGGAAGGTATTATTTCATTTGAAGTATTCTTCCTCTTTTTTTAAAAAAAAATATTTATGTAACTATTTTAAAAAAAAGTGAAGACTAATGAATTTTTAGTATTATTAAATGCTCTTTATATTTAAATAGTGGTAGGTAGTATTTAAAATATGTATGCATATAATCATTACAAGCCTACTGGTAGTGTTAAAAAGTTTCCCAAGTCTCTGCATGGGCTCGGCGGTGTACAGACAGAGTTGCGTTGGGCCGTCTGAACCCTGTGGGGTGGATCTATCTTTAAAACAGACACGGCGCGCAGGCTGCTGTGGCTGCGAGCCAGAGTTAAGTTAGTCACCGTATTTCATCTAAGCTAGTTAATAGTTACTTTACTTCTAAAAGTAACTTACAAATGAGCCTCTTTTGAAACACTCATTTGGTCATTGCATGTTGCATGATGCTACGAGTAACAAGTGAAATCAATGTAATCTACATACTTTAGACTTGAGACTGAGCAGACTGTGTCATTATTTAGCAGCTAGGCTTTGATATCTTACTAATGGTAATGCCTTGCTGCTAAATAATGCTCACAGACTGGTTGTTTAACCCCTGTCTCTAACTTGAAACTCTTTTATAGTAGTTATACCTGACTTGTTTTCACAGGTAACACTAATTTTATTACAATAAAATAAATAAACATTACTTGTGCTGGTTTTTGCGACTAGGGCAAAAGTAATTTTCCCCAAACAAGAGATAACCTATCCCACAAAAAAAAAAATACTCGTTTGCAGACTTACTCACCCCACTGTCCGCATCGGACACAGCCTCTTCTTGGCCATCCCTCAATTCATTTTCCTCCTTCTCTTCCTTCTCCACCGCCTCCTCCTCCTTCTAGACCACCTGGAAATTCTGCAAATTTTTGAGGATGATCAGGGTGACATCATACAGAAACTGCTTGAAGTCAGCCTGCTCTGGGTCCTCGTCCACCGTGGCGGCTGTTTCATCATCGAGCACTATGGCGGCCTCCTTGAGCTCCCAGTCGGCATAGTGCTGAACCTTTACGACTTTAAAGATCCCATCAGATTTGTGATAGTAATTTTATTCCTGTTATGACATGATTTCCATAAAGATTCTATACCTGTGCAGTGATGAAGGCAAAGATAGCTGCTGTCATGTTTACTGCAAGAGTAGGAATGAGCTCCATGGAGACACAGCGTACCCCTTAGGGAGCGTGGGAAGCCAGCGCAGGAAGTCACCCCAGGCCTCTCTGACATAATATCAGGCTTCCAGACAGCAGTGTGACCATCCCAGCAGTCCTTCCAGACATGCCCCCGAGCTGTGTCCCAGCAGCCCACAGCCTCCAACAGTTAAGGCACGCTTACACCGAAACTAATTGGTTAAATTTTCGATGTCACTCTGTTTTACCCAAGTTTTTATTGATTTTGGAAATCCTATCCAACTCACTAGATGATGTGTCGGAAGTCTCTTGTTGGCGCCCGTATACCAGGTAGAACCCAAGCGGAGGTTTAAATTTGTATTGTATAAGAAATTGTCACTATCAAACACTCCCAACATGTGACAACAGTAAATTTATAACATCAGCATCGGAATTGATGAAATGTCTATGTTTTGATATCTCTAAGTATATTTTCCTTCTTAATGATTCTTAACGTTCTAGACATTGTTCACTGTGAAATGAAAATGCTGTTGGCTGTTTTGTGTGTGCAGAGTCGCTCAGCAGGCTCTGCAGCAGGAACGTGAGCTACACAAGAGGCCGGACTGCATGGACTTGAGCACGCAGACTGTGGTCCAGGGTTGCGCTGATAAGATAGTCATGACGGATGCTCCAGCACTAAGTGCCACTACCACTCAGGTTTGTTGCTTGTGAAAATAGTTATTTGGGTATTTTTAAAGTTGTATGATAGCATTCCTATTTGAAGGCCATAGATATTCCCTAAATCAGTTTGAGCTCATTTTGAAGTATAATACCTTATTGTTATGACCCTTTAAGTTTTTTCGGAAATAGATTTGTAATAAACATTTGGACTGACTGACTCCCCCCTCTCAATATATGTCTGTTCAGTTGCCTCTGGCAAAAAAATTGACAAGTTTTCAAATGCAAGTATTAATTAATTTTAATAGAAGCTGTCTTCTGAAAGGAAAGTTACCCAAGAAAAGCATATTGGATCAGCTACTCTCACCAAACAGAGCAGTAACATGGTCCAACGTGTGGTGCAACTTTATCTTTTAATGAGCGTCAAGTCCATGTGACACTGATTTCACAAGGAAAATGAAAGGAGTGTTCATTAAAATGTTAATGTATTAAACGGGTTGTAACTATATACCATGCCAGAGAGGTCAGAGCTTCTGTGGACATTGCTTTGTTATAGGTCTGTGCCAATATCTTTTTTTTAGTTCAAATCGAATACGAATATAAAATTATAAGCAAATACGACTATCAAATTTGAATAGTAAGAATGATAATTAGGATCCTACAAATTTTTTTTCACCTCATGTAACTTCTGCAAAATTATATAAATAATACTTAAATGAAAGTCAGCTACAATAATTAAATGGAAAATGTTTGTTAAAAAATTTACATTATGGAATAATAGTTTTTTTAATTATGCAGGTAACCGAACTTAAGTTAACCAACCAACCTTTTTATTTCAGTTCCTGTTCGCTTTATTTTCCACAAACTGCTACTTTACATATTGATCCAGAAAATTTTCACAAACCACAAAATACCGTTAAATCCATTGCAATCTATTTTACAAAAAATTTTTAATTTGCTGGCTGTAGTTAAAATGAACTGCGAAGGGGCGGGCATGCATCTGGGTGATCGCTGTGTATATCTTCTCGAAAATCATGTATTATTTCAGGATAACAAGTGTCCATATGCATTTTGTGTATAGTCTGATGTTTTCTAATTGATCTACACAAGTTTCATATCCACAGTTTGAACGAAACCAACCACTGGCGGCCAGAGTTGTGCACTGTTGTACGGACACGTATAAAGCTTTTTTAAGTTTCCTGACAGATCTAATATATTTTTACTCTCTTCTTGGTAAAATTAAGTAAGACTATAATGCAGTTTTTATGTCTCTGACCAACCATGTTAAATTGGCCTTTTTCTGTTAGTTTTCTCTCAATTTACATCACCGAATGTAGTGAAAAATAAAAACCCTCCACATTCATAACCATAAAAAATCGTGAAAAATTATTTCTATTGTTGAACAGAAAAAAAAAATTCTTAGCGATCCTGAAACTTTCACCAAATTATGGGATCTTGCACAGCTTTGTTTTCTACTCACTTTACACAAATCAGAAGTCCGTATCATATATAAAATTGTTTTGTGGGTTGTCAAAAATGTTTTACAAAACTAGCAAAAAGCATGGCTTTGTGAGAGCTCGCGAGCTTTTAATTAATGCCCGTTCAGTACAATGATGATTTCGGGATGCTGTTGGTGTTGCCGCCCTGCTGTAGTGCTTCGGACATGTTTGCAAATGCTCATTTGGGCGGCTTCTCTGTCGATGATGCATTTAAGTGAATGTAAATATAACCAGTTGTTTTAATATAAATGTAATATATTACATGGATATTCAATAAATTTGTTATATAGTAAATTCATATAATAATAAGAATTTTTGTTAATGTATGGATATGGACATTGTCTAAAACAAAGAATTTTTATTTTTTATTTATTTAATAAAAATAAGTAAGTAGGTATAAATTTCAAAATACTTTATACTTGTGCTAATTGTATAATTTTAATTTCCGGTATCCTGTCATTTGACAAAAAAATTACTCATGTAAAATTTTTTGGAAAAGTTTAATCTTCCATTTTACAAATTATACTTTGGAAAAAATATGATTTCTCAATTCATCTACTATATACAAACAAACTACTGCTTCTATAAATTATTGATTTGAAAATAATTTTCAGACAAATTTTTTATTTTATTAAAACATTAAATTCCACATACCGATTTATTCTTATCTCCTACATTTTAACATATATGAGTTTGTAATACTGCTTAATCTCTTATAGGCAAATCTCCTATTTAATGCAAAGCCTTCTAATGTTTTTACTCTTTAAATACGACATATGTTAAACCAATAGAAGTTTCTTTTTCTCCAATATCTACAGCAGCTTTATCTAAAGTTAAACCTTGCGACTTATGAATCGTAGTTGAGAAACCTAATTGTAATGGGAATTTTTTCCTGGAACAATAAGTATTTCCAATTTTTGAAAATTTATTTATGGGAGGTATTGGAACGCAGCCACTATTTTCATAAGTTGAATGTGAATAGTTTTCTAATTGAACCTTTATCACTCGTGGAATTTCATCAGGGGGACTATAATTTTCTTCATAAATTATCTCTTCAACATTACCCCAAGCTCCATCGACTAATCCTTTTTCTACCCATAAATTAGAACGTACATAACTTTACATCTAATCCATAAAATTATAAATGGTTCAAGTCCACAAATTATTTCTACTCTTGCTGATTTTGTTTTAGAACAATTGTGATTGTCTTGAACATAAGCAACTGGTTGATTCAGTTATTTTAATTTTTGATTATTAAACTCTTTTACATCTTTCTTTGTTGCAAATAATCTAACGGCATCATTGAAAAATATCCGTTAATTTGGTGATAATGTTTGTATACTACGTGTGATTAAATTTTTGTCATCTTCAACTGTACATTCACCATTTATAATTTGATCAAGTACATCTTGGAAAACGTGTTGAGATATATTTTGGCGAAATGATGAGGATAAAAAGACATGTTTTTGGATACTTGATGTAAATAACAATTTTCCTTCTAAAAGAAATTCAATTTCTTCAGTTCCATCACTGTAAAGTAGCCTATCATTTACAATTGTAAACTGTAAATAATATGTAAATAATATACCAAACGATTCATCTTTCCTTGAAGGAAAAGCTATGCGTAAACGTAGATGAAATTTTCTTTAAAAGGCTACATCCAGTCATACTCTTTTCATCAATAAATATAAATATACACCAATACATTTCCTCTTGAAACTAAGCAAGTGAATTTCAGCTTAGGTCTTTGAAAATTTTATTAACAGCAGCAGCAGAATTAAGGATTTTGTAAAGTGAAATGTAATTTAATTGCAATTGTGTATGGTAAGTAGTACATTGATTTGTTGGATGTATGTAGAGTTGATAATAAGTGAAAGCAATTGATAAAATAATTTTCATTTATTTAATTTTTAACATGCTCACCAACATGCCGGTCCAATTCAAGTTCTTCTATTTCCCCCTCCCTGCCTCACCCCTACTCCCTTTGATTTAACGGTAAGTATTACACATAGCTGTTTTGCATTTTTTTAATACTTGTTTACAGAAATGATGATAGATAACACATCTAGACATTACTTTAAATTATTATGTTAACTTTCACATTTATAGGTGTATTAGTTTTTTTTTTCATAAAATGTATGGATTGTGGGATTTGTTAGATTAGGACAAATGAAACTGTTTACAAAATCAGTTGCACAACAGAATCTGAATAATAAGAAATGTAATAAGTTGTCAAAAAACAGTATTCAAAACCAGGAGGAATCCAGAATCACACAAATATAAGTCATTATAACAGAAGGAAATGAGAGGCGAACATGTCCAAGAAACAGTGGTTGGCGGCCGGCTGGCAGAAAGACATACCTGGCGCCATCTGTAGTAGGAGGGAGAAAAGGATCAACCAGTAGGATGGGGTGTGTACTTTGCTACGTGCAGTACAGCGCTCGCCAAGAGAAACTCAGCACTATGTGCTTCAAGCAAATATTTGGCTGATTAAGTTCAAATTTTCAACGTTCTTAACAAAAATGTTTCAAGGTTCATTGAAAAGTGGTTTAAATAGAGAGGTGTCAGTTTAGTTTTGTGTAAAATAAGTTATGCTGTGGTTTGTATTAAACGAAGCAAAATCGTATGACTGAAATGATATAAGGTCTCATGGACCAACATTATAAATGGTCCCAGACTTTATATGTTAACATATTTATAAAAGGGTTATTATAAAGAGCTAATTTGTAAATAAATGATTTATTAAGGATTTATATATTGGGAATGTAATATACCTAAACCTCTGTAGTGGTTTTGCCCTTGCATTCTAAGAGTATCTGGGGGAATATTACCTCCTAATATTCAGTTTTCTTTCCTGGAAAGAAAATCTTTCTATCTAGAAATTTGCAGCAGTTATTAAAACCCAAGACCTTTGACCAACCACCTTGAAAAACATAACTGTTAACATTCTGATTGTTTATACTATACATTCTGAGTCCACTGAATTCTGATTGTAAATGAATGTGTTACTTTCGTTGACACCTGTGTTGCTTGTGAAAGGAACAAGTCACGGGCGTGGCAGTCATGGAGCCAGACATCAAAACTGAGCAGGAAGAGAGAATGGTTCACGTCGACTGTGAAGAGATGTGTTGCCAGCCAACACAGGTGAAGCACTAGTAATAATAGTCATCAGCTAGAAGAACCAGTACAGAACAGTGTGTTGTAAAACATAAAATGACAAACTTTCGGAACATACCAACTGAGTAACCTGCCTTAATGCAGGAATAAGACCTCTGCTTTCATAAGTGTTAGTTTTGGTAGTGATTGTCCGACACACAATGTCTGCTTTTAAATGGGCTGTAGCAAGTCGTCACGGTATCCACACAAATTGGTATTAAAATTTCCTTTCCAAAATTGATAAATTTCTTGATGATTTTTTTAAAATTATGATTCAGCTATTTTGCAGTCTTATGAAAGAAATAAATAAACTCCAGCCTCTGCCATTCCCCAGAGCTGGTCTAGTTCCTGGTTCTATACTTTTTATATTTAACAGGAACTTGAATACTAAAACACTGTTAAAAAAATGCTTTCACAGGTTGGATGATGAGGCATTTCCCCCCTCATCAATGACGAATGGCCAGAAATTTTTCAGGGTTTCAAATTGTTGTAAGTTTCAATAAATGATGTAGCCAACCTTTTGCTTTTAACTCACTCTCTGTTTACTAGTATCGCACAGTACACACATAGCCGACATGGCTGCAACGATAACAACATTCGTACACATACAAAAACAACATAGCACCTAAACAAGGGAAGTCAAATCAAAGTCTGTGTAGCAAATACAAATAAACTATTATTACTTTCGTGACTTATGTGTCTCACAAAAAATATCCAACACAAATAACATAATAACACCAGAAGATTGAATCGAAAACCTTACACCACACCAATAGATTTGCAGATTCCCACACATGATATACTCAAGTATCATTTTCTTCAACTTTTGAATTAATAGTACTCAAATTAATAAAATGTTCATTTTATTCTAATAAATCATCTATTTTTTATTTGCATATTTTTATTACAAAAATTTAAATCATTAATTTTTTTTGGACTTTTGTCTTGCTAAATGTGAGCCATTCATGTTCTCAGCTGATGACTGTGCAAACAGAAACTCATGTGTTAATTTAAGTTGATTTATGTACTCCATAAAATAAGGTAATGAAATAAAAATATATTTCCCTATTACCTGTTTTAATATTAGAAATGTAATTTTTTATTGAAGTGATACAACTGACTTATATTCATGGTTGTAATATATTATTAATGCAAATAGTATCCAAATGCTGGGCATGTCAGCATTATTTCTGCACACACAGCAAAAAAGACCTACTACAGTAAAACCTCAGTACAGCAAACTTGAAGAGACTGATTTTGGGTGTGTGTGTTATAGTGAGGTTTCTTTATACCGAGCTGAATTCAAAACTAACAAGTTATATGCACTACAAAAATAAATAGCTGTATTGTTGATAGAGTTCAGTTCGGGATGCTAAGGCCGCTTGCAGAGTCAGGTAATTAAAATCTAAGCAAAAACTTTGTAAGATAATCAAATGGACAATACTTTAATTTGCCTTAAGTCAAGACTTTGCAAAACCGTCTAAATCTTTTGGCTAGGTTGACCTTTTTTCCCCTCTAACAGCATACACAATTTTCAGTCTTGTGGTTAAATATATTGCTTTCTGTTTTTTTTTTTTTTATCCAGTATCTGTGAACAAGAAAATACATTAACCAAAATTAAATCTCGTCATAAACTATTGCAGATAGTTTGTCCAAGCATAACCTACTTTGTGAGTAAACAAAATTAATCAACTAACCTCCAAACAAGAAAACCCCTAAGTGAGATTTATTTCATCACAATTTGGAAAAAAGTCTTAAACTCCTGAGAATTTTAGTTGAGTAACACTTCCATGGAATCTAGATTGTATGTCGACCTTCATTTCAACTATCGGCTATCGCACATTTTCACATGACTCAGACGTAAAGTGAAAATGGGATATGTAAGAAATTTTCTAGGCGATTTTCGGAATATTGATTAATCTATGTGAATTTTTTCGTTAGCTAATGTTGGTACAATGTGTTTAACTTCACTAATTTCAAAGTGCATTTCAGTATGTCAATAGTTCTGTGGGCAGCCAGTAAGATGGCAGCAGCATTTTTTTTATTTGTTGAAACGTAATATATTTGTTGTGATATGTTATGTTAGAATCTATGGCAGCAAGTTGTAGATGGCAGAGTCAGTCATCATGAAGATAGAGGACAGTGAGTGTGATGGAAAGAGGAGAGCAATCCATATAAATGTGTATTAGTCAAACATGTAATAATTAGTTTATGTCTGATTAAAGAAGTGAAAACACAACATGGCGCAGTCGGTAGTTCGTTGCAGAGTGTTCGCAACGTGACCTTAATGGTGTTGTTTCGTTGTGTTGTTGTGCCACGTGGCGATACAGGTTATACACGTTCGGGCGTGGTGGAATAGTTCAAACCACAGATGGAAACCTGTGTGAACACTTTCGGCGGTTCAAACAGAACTTTGATATTTTTATGCTGGCGACCAGATATGAGTCCAAACCGTCGGCAGTCAAGGCAGTGATGTGGTTAAACCTCATAGGAGACGAGGCTGTTGAGTTATTCAACACATTTGACCTTCCAGCGGAAGACCGTAGGGATTTTGAAAAGGTGTTGCGAGCATTTGAACATTATTGTAACTCTGTGAAAAATATAGTAGTTGAATGGTACAAATTTAATTGCAGGTCTCAGGAAGAGGGTGAGCCTTTTGACTAGTTCGTAAGAGACTTAAAAAAGCTGGTACAAAGTTGGGAATTCAAGGACCAGACGGACAGTGTTGTGCGGGACAGAATAGTTCTGGGCATTCGAGACAAAGGGATGCAGGAACGTTTGTTGTGCGAACCGGATCTCAGGTTATCACGGGCACTGGAACAGTGTAGGGTAGCTGAACTAGGCAATCAGTGTGTCGACACAATACAAACCAAAGCTATTAATCCTGTTAGGCGGCGTGAGGAGTCGTCGGAGGATGAACTTCACCTGAGAGGGCACACAGTTGAAATGGTGTGGCGAAAGAGTAGATAGGAGAAATAAACTGAACAGCAGCAGGTGCCGTACAAAGGGAGTGCTGAACAGAAGCAGTTGCAAAAAGGGAGCCCTAAGTGCGGAAGGTGCGGGAGGGTACTTAGAAAAAATTAGTGCCCTGACTTTGGGAAAAAAAAATGTTACAAATGCATTTAGCTCAATCATTTTGCAACCTTATGCACCAACCAAATTGAAGAGATTAGGTTAACTGGAGGTGAGATGGAAGAGTTTTTTGTCAGCACGTTAGAAGTGGCAGAAGCAACGACAGGGGTAGAGAACGCCAAGTCAGGCCACAAAGAGTGGATACAAGAAATGTGGGTTGAAGGTAAGACTGTGTATTTCAAGCTTGATATGGGCTCAGAGGTAAATATAATATCACAGAGTATTGTGAAGCAGCTGGCTTGCCCAACCCTGTTGAAGCAGTCAGGCGTAACACTCGAAGGGTTTGGCAGTAAAAAATGTGAAACCTGTGGGTGTCACTACGCTAAGGTGTGGAGTAAATACAGCTGATGGTGCTCAGGAGTGCCTGGAGTTTCTTATTGTTGAAGATGGTAGCTGCAGAATGCCTATTCTGGGACTGACACAATGCATGTGTTTGAAGTTAGTTTCCCGCAGTTTTGTCCACACCTTACATATTAGCGTTTTATCGGAAGATAGGTTCCTCTCAGAATTTGCAGACTTGTTTCAGGGAGTCGGGTGTATTCTGAATAAGTGTACACTGGTAGTAGATAAATCTGTTCAACCAGTTGCTGAACCACCTAGAAGAGTGCCTTTTGCCTTAAGAGACTGTGCTGAAACATGACTGTCATACGCACAGAAAGTGTTTTCTTTTATTTATATAACACTTTTTAATTATTATTATTATTATTTATTGACATTTTATGTTTTTGTTCTGTGTTCACGTCTTTGGACGTATCTGCAACTACCATTCTCTATGGTGTAATATAAGTGACGCCGAAGCTCAATTAACAAGACCCCTCTAGGGAACATTGGACCTAAAACTGCAAATTGAACTTTTTATTTAATAATTACATAAGAGAATTTCCATTGTTGTAAAATCCTATTTTAAATTTAAGGAATTGTGATGTATTAATTTGTTTTGTTAATTGTCTGTGAGTGATTTTGAACGTGTAATTAAGTCAACAATCTTAGTGATTCAGCCAATCAGCGACGTTGTTACTTAAGATAAGCGTCACTACAGAATTAACGGTAACGAGTCTAAAATTAACGGCGATGATGGCTGCATAGGCCGGGTTGAAATTCCCTTAAAAATCAATGAAGATGAATAGCTGGATAGGTTGTCCTACAACCAGGATGTTTTGAAACGTCGTTTAAATCTTAAGTATATGTTATTTAACTAGGGCACGTCATAACTGACGTGTACTGAGGTGTGTTTTACCGTGAGTAACCAGCGACTCATGATGCTATGCTAATTTAAATGTTCTCTACCTAACTACATCGTGATTTTGCCGACGGACTTTCAAATATTACGTTTCATTGTTGAGCTATTCTAAGATCATATTGAGATAAACATTTTTATTAAAACAATCACGCATCCTATTTTCCATACTTGACTTTTGTTCAATCACCCAGAGGTGAACTGAGACAGATGTCTCGAGATGCTCTACCGCAAATATTCAATGAGTTCAGACGCGGAAAATAAAAACCAACTTTAATAACGAACATTTTAAATAAATATTATTTTCTCACGCAAATAATTTATTATAAATCGAGATTTTCAACAAACATTATTTATTTTGAACCATATGAACTTTTGTTTCATGTTACCATGTGTGCAACCTAACTCCTGTAATTTTTATCGAATGTAAAACGACATACCACTGGATTGACTAGAAACAAAACATACTTTTATTTGATTAAAGAATATTTATATTAATCTGTATGTTTATATGTTGTTATTTTACAGTGTATGTGTATGTGTCCTTCATAATTCTAATTGGTTTGTTGTCTATTCCCATGCCTTGTGAAGGTTTTTACAGTGTGAGAATATTTAATATTTCCCTTGTGTATCATACTACATGATCTTTAAACTATTAAGGAATTTACATAGTGCATAAGGGTGGCGCCCATATATGAATTTTGAAAATTAATTAAAGAATATATTTATTTTTCCAGAGCCATAAACATCCGTAGATAATTATTTATTATTTAAACTTTAATCTCTAAATGACAAATATATATTGTTTTTACTTAACAATACCACACACTATCTGTGTATTTGTGTATATTTATATAACGAGCACACCACAGATAAGTGGCTACCACTACGTGGAGCCCAACACACACTGATTCTGTCACTTATCTAAGTACAGAAGAGTGGAACCCAACTAGTGGGGCCCGATTTGTTTATATCAAGGCTAATATATGAATTTTGAAAATTAATTAAAGAATATATTTATTTTTCCAGAGCCATAAACATCCGTAGATAATTATTTATTATTTAAACTTTAATCTCTAAATGACAAATATATATTGTTTTTACTTAACAATACCACACACTATCTGTGTATTTGTGTATATTTATATAACGAGCACACCACAGATAAGTGGCTACCACTACGTGGAGCCCAACACACACTGATTCTGTCACTTATCTAAGTACAGAAGAGTGGAACCCAACTAGTGGGGCCCGATTTGTTTATATCAAGGCTAATAGGTTTGTTTACATACAAACAAGTATTTCATTGAACTGTCAAGTAAGCAGGGTATTTGTTGTGATTGTAAATTTTAATTTGTTGGAGGTCAAACACAATGGCTCAGCAAACATATAATTTAAGGAGTAGGGCCAATAGCATGTGTGAAGAGTGTCCTAAGAATCACAGCTCTGACAGTGACACATCATCGGCCATGGAGGAATGTAGTTCGCCAGAGACAAGAATAATGGATGTACCCACACACTCACACACGCAGCATAGTGAGAGGTTAGGGCGGCCAGTGTCACCTCTTCCCACAGGAAGTGTAACACTAGAACAGGACAAAACAACGACTACAACAGGCATGTCCACGTCAAGCCCTGACATGACACAGATGCTACAGCAGGTGTTACAACAGCTCGCCAAACAAGCTGAACACACTGCACAGCTCACAAAACAAACAGAACAATCTGAGAATAGGATAATGTCCCAACTCACAACACAAACTGAGAAGTCTGAAAATAGGATAATGTCCCAACTCATAACACAAACAGAGCAATCTGAAAATAGGATAATGTCCCAACTCACAACACAAACAGAGCAATCTGAAAATAGAATAATGTCCCAACTCTCCAAGCAGGCAGAGCAGGTGGAAACAAAACTAGACCTCACTTGTTCCAGTGTACAAAGTCTGGAACGTAGCATAGAGGAGAAATTAGTGCAACAACAAAGGGAAATTAATCAAGTAGTGGAGAAGGTGACTCAAACAGTTGAACGGGTAGGTGAGTTGGAAACACAACTACTAGCCATCCGTGAAAATGTGACCCTAGAACAACATGGTCTGAGGGAATTTTGCCAGCGCAGTCAAGTCAGCATGAGGGACGAGCTGCATGGGCAGACTCGACGACTCGAGGTCAGGCTGGAGGACATAGAGGTGGCGACCTCTAGCCTACGAGATTGTTTGCAAAATCTGACTGTAAGTCAGAGCCCTACACCTGACGCAACTGGTAGGACACAGCGAGAAGCAACTGAAGTACTTCCTACTAGTACATGTAGACCACTGGACACCACACCTGGCTGCAGTTACAGCACATACCCTACAGATTAATTACCCAGGCAGACTGTAGAGACTAGGGCAGCAGTTGGACCTAGGGCAACTACCACATCAACAGAGCGCCATCTGGACCCGGTAGCTCTGATGCACCATCCAGCAAAGCTGTGGGCAGAGGCCATGCCTACTTTCGCAGGCAGGGCAAATGAGAGTCCTATGAGATTCCTCAGAAAATTCGAGGAATATGTGACTATGTTTAACCTCACCGATGGAGAGGTTCTGAAATGTTTGAACAACGCATTGAAAGGTCAGGCATTCTATTGGTGGGAGCTGACAAGCACCAATACACACAGTTTCACTCAATTTAAGGAGCTGTTCAGACTGCAATTCTGGAACATCAGGATCCAGAGTAATCTGAGGGCACAACTCCACACAGAGAAATACGACCCAAGGAAGGGCACATCTCTGGAGGCACATTTGTCTAACATGTATGACAAAACAAGGTATTTGGATCTCCCTATGACCGATGAGGAGTTTGTGGCTGCCATGTTGACACAGCTGCCACTGAAATACCAGAAGCAGTTGTCTGGCCTACACTATCGTGATGTCACTGAGTTCCGTGACCGGCTGCTAAACTACGATAAGCTCGAGAAACTGGATCGAGTAGCACCCAGGACAGAGGAGGCAGACCGAGCACCACTTAACCAGAAGCAGCACCAGGTCAACCCTTACTGGCAAGGACGTGAGGGTAAACAGAAACCAGAACGCCAGGCAGCAGTAAACTACATGAGCTGGCAAGTAAGGGGGGGAGCACCTCGTGGTAACGGTGGGCCCTACCACAACAGATACAAAGGGGCACACTACAACAGGAAGCGTACCTGGTGGCCCAGCAACAAGGGATACCACAGTGGGGAAGAAGGGGCAGAACGAGCCAGGAAGAGTGCCCGGTATGAAGAGAGAAGGCGGTCATACTCGCCGGAGCAACGGCCACCCAGGGAGTCCCGCAACTACGGTCGTCGTGCCTCATCCGATGACGAAAGAGAATATCACGACAACCAACACCGTAGGATGAAGGAGAGACAGTACCACGACCAGCGTGAAGATTCCCGCCTGCCATACTACCGAAGCCCCAAGACGACAGACAGCGGTGAAGGCAAGCCCCACTACAGCCACCCGTCTGAGCAACCGGCGTCGCCCAACAGGACGTTTCGCCAGAGCCAACAACCTGAAGTGACTAATCAGCATGGAGCACGTCCACGCTATCTGCTGGAAAACCCTGTTTAAGTCCGCAGTACAGGAAGCAGCTGGTACCAGTACATTGTACAATAATAACAGAAATGTGCCAGACTCGCAGGATGCGCGAGTGTCTAAGGACACGTTAAACTAGAAAGGGTTTCTGTAGGATCGCCCCACACCGAAACCCGACCTCCAGACTCAGGGGTGACTAATGTGACATGTATTTATAGTTGTATAAGCTACCACAAATTTATGTGTACTGTAATGATGAGAGATAATGAAAGGGAATTTTTGTACAAGGAGACCGGCGAGGGCGTAGTACCTCAATTTCACACGGTCTGCCCACAAATTAACCTAAACATATATGGGCAAGAAGTGGCTGCACTTATTGACAGTGGAGCAGAGGTGACCTGTATCAGTGAGGAGCTGGTATGTTTCCTAGAACGCATTGGCATGAAGGTACCAAAAATTCCAATACCTGCCATCAAAATTATTGGTGTTACTTCTAGAGCCAGTCCTATTGTGAACAGGCAAGTGCTCATAACAGTATATGGACTTGGAAAACCCAAGGAGTTGACAGCACTAGTGGTAAAGGGATTAGCAAAACCACTAATCATTGGAACTGATTTTCTGTCACAGTTCGGCATAGTAATAGATTTCAGGAAAAGCACTATACAACCTAGTGACAGTACTACACCGGTGTCATTAACAGACAAATGGCATGTCCGAAACAACTTCATAGGCATTTTGAGTAACACACCTATGTGCAAGCAAGTGTGTAATAACCAAGCCAACGAACAGCTGCAAGCTACCATTGAGGACATCAGACAGTCAGTTCAAGATTCCAGAACTGTCACACACATTCAGCTGCAACAGCTATTCAATGTGTTGAAAAATTTCCAGCAGGTATTTTCGGATAAACCAGGGAGAAATAAATTTTATCAGGCACAAATTAAGACCCAGGAGAATGCACCTTTTCATAGGAGGTCCTACCCTGTTCCAGCTAAATACGTACAAGAGGCCACTGCGTATTTGCAGCTCATGGTAGACTGGAATGTGGTGAGAAGGGAGGCTAGCCCTTATGCCAACCCTATTGTCTGTGTTGGAAAAAAAGATGGGACTGTGAGACTCTGTCTTGACGCAAGAGAGTTAAACAAAATAACCATCAAGGACAGAGAGAGCCCGGTACAGACATCTGAAATTCTGAGGCTGTACCAAGGTGTCAAATATTTGACCACCATGGATCTGTCATCTGGCTACTGGCAGATTCCACTTGAGCCTGAGTCATGTAAATACACAGCTTTCCTATTCCACAATCAGCAGTACGTTTTTACTGTGATGCCGTTTGGACTCTGCAACGCTGTAGCAGATTTCACCAGGTGCCTTGACACTACTCTAGGGCCTGAGTGCAAAGGATTTGCCAGAGCGTATGTAGATGATATTTTAATAACATCTGTCACTTTTGAGGAACACCTGCAACACATAGCTACTGTGTTACATAAATTACAAAATGCAGGTATGACAGTAAAAATACGCAAATCAAAATTTTGTAGAGAAGAACTGCCATTCTTAGGGCATATCCTTACTCCAGGAGGAATTAAAACAGCTCCAGAGAAACTCCAAATTATTCAAGATTTCCCCACACCCAGGAATGTGAGACAACTAAGAGCCTTCTTAGGCATAGTTGGTTTCTACCGAAACTATTCCAATAAGGTAGCCCAGTGTGCAGTACCTTTGTTCCAGCTCCTTAAGAAAGATAAGGTATGGAAGTGGACTGAAGAGCATGACCAAGCATTCAAAAGTTTGAAAGACCTATTCCTGGAAGAGCAGGTGATATATCATCCTGTTCAAGGGAAAGAATTTCTGCTGTACACAGATGCATCTAATACTGCACTAGGATGCAAACTTGCACAGGAACACCAAGGAGTGGAAAAAACGGTGGCAATGGCCAGCAGAACATTAAGTCCAGCTGAAAGGAACTACACTGTGACTGAACGTGAAGCGTTAGCCATAGTGTGGGCCCTACAGAAGTACCGTGACATACTACTAGGTGAGACCATTAAGCTGCTAACTGATCATCAGGCCTTAACTTGTCTGAAGGCTGGGAAGTTGTTTGGGAGCAGACTTACAAGATGGTTTTTATTGCTGCAAGAGTATGATGTACAGATTCAGCACATCAAGGGGTCATCTAACACAACAGCTGATTATCTGAGCCGCCTTGAAGAAATCCAAGACAACACCAGCCCAGCCCACCAGAAGGAATTCCTAGTGGCATCAACAGCAGCAAATGTTTTGAAATCTAATCCAAAGCTCAAAGAACTACTAAAGGACCTGCAAGCCAAGCAGCAGGAGGACAAATTCTGCCAAGACACTGTCAAACAGCTGACCAGTCACCCAGCGGAACATAAGATTCACCAGTATATTTGCAAATCCCCTGAAGGAGTATTATTTGCACACTCAAGAAAGAAATACCTATATGAAGATGCATGGAAGCCAGTAATCCCAATCAGCATGATACAGCAAGTCACATGGGAAGTACATGTTGCACTTGGGCATGCAGGAAGCAAGAAGCTAACTGAGGCTTTTAGAAGACAAGTATATTGGCCCAATATGCCTCGATTTGTCATACAGGTCACTAGAGCATGTGATCTTTGTCAAAAGTCAAAATCACCTAAAGAACACCTGCATGGAGAGATACAGCCTATTCTCCCCAAGGCACCACTAGAGTTATTGTCAGTGGATTTATTTGGCCCACTACCCCAGTCCAAAGGAGGGGTGAAGTATATATTTGTGGTTCAAGACATATTCACAAAATTCACAAGGCTGTACGCTATTGTAAATCCCACTGCAAAAGCAGTTATGGGTAAATTAAAATTATTTACTGATGAAGTTGGTATGCCAAAGATGGTACTCTCAGATAAGGGTACACAGTTTACTAGTGAAGTGTGGCAGCAGGGCGTACGCAAGTTAGGCGTTATCCCCACTACCATTTCTGTACGCCACCCTCAAAGCAATCCCGTCGAGAGATTGATGAAAACTATTGGAGGTCTACTGCGTATATTATGTCACAAGTCACAGCAATCCTGGAGGGATAAACTACCATATGTAGAATGTGTAATAAATCACACAGTACACAGTTCGATAGGAGTCACCCCATACGAAGCCATGAGTCTGGATAGGTCTGAGGCGATCGACCCTATCTACCTGCCCCGACTGAGTCAAGAGCAAGAGGAGGAAGTGTTACCCACTGGTGAAGAGGTGGAGCAATTTATAAGAAAGAAGCTTACAGCAGAAGCTGCAGTCCGCAAGAGGAGGCACCCCGCATCTAAATTAGCAACCTTCAAAATTGGTGACCTAGTGCTCAAGAAAACTAATCCAGTGAGCAGAGCTTGGGAAAATGTAACTAAGAAATTGTTTTTATTATTTGATGGTCCATATGTTATTACTGGATCCACTCATGAGAATTGCTATGCTTTAGCCGAGCCATCAACAGGCCAGTCAATAGGCCGTTACAACATTGCACAGCTGAGGGAATATAAGAACCCTACCACTGCAAATTAAATGTTGGTCGAAGCACTAATTAATGTTTACCTCATTGTCATGTGAGCGAGTAAGCTGGAGTAACAGCTGAGAGCAGTCTGTATGTGATGGCTAGCACAAGAGCCATGTAATCCCCGTGTTTATGATGTGTTATGTTGTTATGTTTATGGTACGCCAGGAGAGGCGTAATATAGCCGTTGAGTATACCCTTGCGTAAGAGCGGAAGTGTAATTCCCGCCAGTGTCCTGTGACGAGGTGAAGTGACATGCCACCCGCACAGGGATTTTGAGTAGCCGGTGAAGCTATTATGGGTATAAATTATTTATGAGGTATTTGAGTATTTTACGGCTAATGTATTCTTCGATTTGGGTACTGACCCACTAACACTAACACATATTGGGAAGCACTAGACTCGCCCTATTTACTGTGAAGAGCTATGTAATTATCTAGCAAGAAGACATGAGTGTAACTGTGCTCGACAAAATACATGTGAGATGTTATTTCACCTAGCTGTGTACACATGTGTAAACACTGGCATGTAAAGCAGTTCTACAAGCACAAAACACTTTGCAACTACAAGCAAAATTATTCTAGGTTACCTTGTTATAGGTTATTCCAGTTGATATTTCGTTGCACTGTAACACTTTTCTTGCAGAGATCACCACAATTTAAGATGAAAATAGAGATATTATTTTTGGTTTGATATGAGAAGACTAATGAAATTGGAAGTAGTAATTTTTTTTTCTGATGTTTTAGGTTGGTATCACTTGGGGATACTGATTAGAAAAGTATGCATCCATTTCGCATACAAAACCAATCTGTTAGTAGTGTTGAATTTAATTAGGTTTTATTCCTATGTTTGTGGTTAAAAGAAAAAAAGAAATGGGTATGCTGATCTGCTATGAAATGATAACAAGAAAATTTGCAGAAAACATCTATATGAAGTTTTATTTTGAAAAGGACCCTATACAGAAAATTTATAAATTTTCATTATATGAATCACTCGATTCTTCGAAGTTTGTTTATGAATTTTATTTCTTTGAAGAAAAAAAAAAATCTTGGTATAGGCTGACCTGAAAAACACTGTGTAGAATCCTATGTCGCGAGATGACACGCTCTTGCAGTGAGTGTCCACAGGCCTCAAAATAAACCAACTTCAAGCTAATACAATTCTCCCAGCAAAAGAGAAAAATTTTCAAGAAAATATAAATTATTTTCAAAATACTAAATTCAGCTCTGAGAAAAGAGAAAATGAAAAATGTACTACTTAACAGGAGCTGTTGCAAGCTATCCTGAAAAACATATGTTGTTTTGTTTACAATTGATAATATAGCATGTTGCTATCTACACTGAGGCTAGGAGCCTCAGACACATTACAATGCTCAATTCCTGTAAGGAATATAATTGTGAAAAATGAACGTGAATTTATGACCCAGCGAAGCCCGCTGCGGGTCGATAAAACACCATGAAAATGAAAATGAAATGAAAGAGCATCGAACAGCTGATCTGCTCCGATAGCCGCCAGAGTGCAATTGGAAACCACCAGCCAGATGAAAGAGTTCAAGTTACTCACTCGCCGAGGCGACTGATATAAGAAAGAAAAGAAAAAAGAAAAGACAAGAGAATTCGCCTGCTGCTGTAAGAAAAGAAGCGGATGAAAAGTAACCAAGAAAAGGAACATATGGTGTGATTTCTTTCACACAGCCTTGTTACCTAGCTAAAAATTACTTTGTTTAGCTAAAAACAAATTTTGTTTAAAGAATTTAAAAAAAAAAAAAACTCTTTTAAAATGTTATTAAAATCAGGCTATTATAATAACAGCCTATAACACTGTATATAAATGTAATGTAAATGTTATGATATGAAATTGTGAATTGTAATTTTTTTTTATGAATTGTTAATGAAATGTAGATGTAAGATATACATGAAGTTGATATGTGTAATGATATTGTGAAACATACAGGCAGCACTAGGTTTAGGCTGCATGCAAATGAACATTGTGAAAGTCACGTTTTTACAATATGAGAAATGTATTAATTTTTCTAGTTGATTAATGCAAAATTATGGTAACTTGAATTTAAAACTTTCAAGAAATATGTTATTCATGGTTAATGAGCTTATTGTTAATTAAGCTAATATATTGTTCTTGTTATTAGGTTACAAACCGAGATCTATCTAAATGAATTTATTTACATTTAAGCATTAATATTTTAAGTATCTTTGTTTATCCAGTGGTATGTTAGCGGCAAGAGTAGAAGTTGCTAGGCCTGCAGACACTCGTGCTTGCAAGTGCACGATCACACATGTTATAATTGATAAACTTTGATTTACGAATGAGAGGTTTAAGTTAAGTGAGTGCAGTGATTACACTCAACAATAGGAGCGAACAGAGACGCGAATTCCTTCGGAAGTGTACCTAACAATGACGTGTGCTGCAAACGATGTGCTGGCGCCGCGGTGCTCCGCCGCGTCATGTACTGGGCCAGGACCAGGACCAGGGCGGCAGGTGTCGCTCCGAGACACTACCCCAGCAGGAGCAGGTGGCGGTGACCCCGCCTGTTGTTTCATCGCCGCCGCGCGCCTGTAACGTCAGCCGACGTCTCGCGCTGATTTAGTCGGCAGGACTGTCCAAGAGCAGCTGAATCACCACCCGGTGATGTATGGTCCCAGGTTCGCCTTCCACAGGATGCTGCCAGCACCACGGATGGAGGCTGATCCACTGCTACAGTGATGACCTGGATAAAGTCCCATTGTTATGCCACATGTACATTTTTCTCACACATTTCCCTTGTGATTGCGACGAATACTTACTGTAAGTATTATCCTCCGAGTGCCACTGCAACCCAACTTAGTTCCAGGACGGACGATGCTGAGAACTTCAACAAGATTGCAAGTTTTCCCGCGGAAATACACCGAAGACCAGCGCAGGTCTGAACTCTGTGACGGAGTGCCGCGTACTGAGGTGCTAGTCCACGAATCAGGAGAGGGGATGCGGGACAGGTGCCCTTTCTCGCGCCAAAGTTTTTTTATTCCCCCTCTTTCTTTCGTCGTTTTGTGGTGTCGCGCGAGTTGTTGCCTGGCAACTAACTTTTTTTTATTTAACTCGAGCAGCGAGTTTTCAACTGAAAAGCACACAGTGTCTTGTTTAATTTAAAAACTGCAACACATTATGCTTATCAAGGGCGGCAATTCTGTGCTGAAACATGACTGTCATACGCACAGAAAGTGTTTTCTTTTATTTAATAACACTTTTTAATTATTATTATTATTATTATTTATTGACATTTTATGTTTTTGTTCTGTGTTCACGTCTTTGGACGTATCTGCAACTACCATTCTCTATGGTGTAATATAAGTGACGCCGAAGCTCAATTAACAAGACCCCTCTAGGGAACATTGGACCTAAAACGGCAAATTGAACTTTTTAATTAATAATTACATAAGAGAATTTCCATTGTTGTAAAATCCTATTTTAAATTTAAGGAATTGTGATGTATTAATTTGTTTTGTTAATTGTCTGTGAGTGATTTTGAACGTGTAATTAAGTCAACAATCTTAGTGATTCAGCCAATCAGCGACGTTGTTACTTACGATAAGCATCACTACAGAATTAACGGTAACGAGTCTAAAATTAACGGTGATGATGGCTGCATAGGCCGGGTTGAAATTCCCTTAAAAATCAATGAAGATGAATAGCTGGATAGGTTGTCCTACAACCAGGATGTTTTGAAACGTCGTTTAAATCTTAAGTATATGTTATTTAATTAGGGCACGTCATAACTGACGTGTACTGAGGTGTGTTTTACCGTGAGTAACCAGCGACTCATGATGCTATGCTAATTTAAATGTTCTCTACCTAACTACATCGTGATTTTGCCGACGGACTTTCAAATATTACGTTTCATTGTTGAGCTATTCTAAGATCATATTGAGATAAACATTTTTATTAAAACAATCACGCATCCTATTTTCCATACTTGACTTTTGTTCAATCACCCAGAGGTGAACTGAGACAGATGTCTCGAGATGCTCTACCGCAAATATTCAATGAGTTCAGACGCGGAAAATAAAAACCAACTTTAATAACGAACATTTTAAATAAATATTATTTTCTCACGCAAATAATTTATTATAAATCGAGATTTTCAACAAACATTATTTATTTTGAACCATATGAACTTTTGTTTCATGTTACCATGTGTGCAACCTAACTCCTGTAATTTTTATCGAATGTAAAACGACATACCACTGGATTGACTAGAAACAAAACATACTTTTATTTGATTAAAGAATATTTATATTAATCTGTATGTTTATATGTTGTTATTTTACAGTGTATGTGTATGTGTCCTTCATAATTCTAATTGGTTTGTTGTCTATTCCCATGCCTTGTGAAGGTTTTTACAGTGTGAGAATATTTAATATTTCCCTTGTGTATCATACTACATGATCTTTAAACTATTAAGGAATTTACGTAGTGCATAAGGGTGGCGCCCATACCTGAATTTTGAAAATTAATTAAAGAATATATTTATTTTTCCAGAGCCATAAACATCCGTAGATAATTATTTATTATTTAAACTTTAATCTCTAAATGACAAATATATATTGTTTTTACTTAACAATACCACACACTATCTGTGTATTTGTGTATATTTATATAACGAGCACACCACAGATAAGTGGCTACCACTACGTGGAGCCCAACACACACTGATTCTGTCACTTATCTAAGTACAGAAGAGTGGAACCCAACTAGTGGGGCCCGATTTGTTTATATCAAGGCTAATATATGAATTTTGAAAATTAATTAAAGAATATATTTATTTTTCCAGAGCCATAAACATCCGTAGATAATTATTTATTATTTAAACTTTAATCTCTAAATGACAAATATATATTGTTTTTACTTAACAATACCACACACTATCTGTGTATTTGTGTATATTTATATAACGAGCACACCACAGATAAGTGGCTACCACTACGTGGAGCCCAACACACACTGATTCTGTCACTTATCTAAGTACAGAAGAGTGGAACCCAACTAGTGGGGCCCGATTTGTTTATATCAAGGCTAATAGGTTTGTTTACATACAAACAAGTATTTCATTGAACTGTCAAGTAAGCAGGGTATTTGTTGTGATTGTAAATTTTAATTTGTTGGAGGTCAAACACAATGGCTCAGCAAACATATAATTTAAGGAGTAGGGCCAATAGCATGTGTGAAGAGTGTCCTAAGAATCACAGCTCTGACAGTGACACATCATCGGCCATGGAGGAATGTAGTTCGCCAGAGACAAGAATAATGGATGTACCCACACACTCACACACGCAGCATAGTGAGAGGTTAGGGCGGCCAGTGTCACCTCTTCCCACAGGAAGTGTAACACTAGAACAGGACAAAACAACGACTACAACAGGCATGTCCACGTCAAGCCCTGACATGACACAGATGCTACAGCAGGTGTTACAACAGCTCGCCAAACAAGCTGAACACACTGCACAGCTCACAAAACAAACAGAACAATCTGAGAATAGGATAATGTCCCAACTCACAACACAAACTGAGAAGTCTGAAAATAGGATAATGTCCCAACTCATAACACAAACAGAGCAATCTGAAAATAGGATAATGTCCCAACTCACAACACAAACAGAGCAATCTGAAAATAGAATAATGTCCCAACTCTCCAAGCAGGCAGAGCAGGTGGAAACAAAACTAGACCTCACTTGTTCCAGTGTACAAAGTCTGGAACGTAGCATAGAGGAGAAATTAGTGCAACAACAAAGGGAAATTAATCAAGTAGTGGAGAAGGTGGGTACACGTCGTTTGTCCTAAAATCGTTTGTCCTAAAGCGTTTATCCTAATTTCGTTTGTCCTAAAAATTAGGACAAACGACTTTAGGACAAACGACGTTAGGACAAACGACTTTAGGACAAACGACTTTAGGACAAACGAATTTTAGGACAAACGACGGAACAGCTTCAAAATATTTTTACTCTGAGTTTTAGGACAAACGACTTTAGGACAAACGACATTAGGACAAACGACTTTAGGACAAACGACTTTAGGACAAACGACTTTTAGGACAAACGACGGTTCCAGTATCGATAAATCCTTACTCTGAGTTTTAGGACAAACGACTTTAGGACAAACGACATTAGGACAAACGACTTTAGGACAAACGACATTAGGATAAACGACTTTAGGACAAACGACATTAGGACAAACGACTTTAGGACAAACGACATTAGGACAAACGACTTTAGGACAAACGACTTTAGGACAAACGACTTTTAGGACAAATGACTTTAGGACAAACGACATTATGAAAAACCAAGTTAGGACTAATGACTTTAAGACAAAAAATTTGAGTCAAATTATTTTATTTAATAAACCACAGAGCATGTGAGAACTTACAGTAAAAGAAAACGTTGGAAAAAAAAGTTATATACTGGGGAAATACTTTACATTCTATGTAAAAAAATTCAGCGTTTACGATCGTTACAAATTTTAGACATCTAGGAATGGACGACAACGGTTTCAACGACCTAAATCTGTTTTTTTTTTTTTTTTTTTGCCATCTTGGATCCGCCAAATTTAAATAGAGCGCCCCACTCATTATGATGAAATTTTCGTCATGACCGCCATATTGAATTTTTCTGTTCCACTGGAGGCCGCCATCTTGGATGCCGTCGACTTTGTTTCTGTTCTTTGTTCCTAGATAGCGCCAGCAACGCTCTTGATTTTTTTTGTTCTTCTGGAGGCCGCCATCATGGATACCGTTGACTTTGTTTCTGCTGTTTGTTCCTAGAGAGCGCCAGCCTAGCTCTTTTTTTTTTTTTTTTTTTTTTTTTTTTTTGTTCTTCTGGAGGCCACCATCTTGGATACCATTGACTTTATTTCTGCTGTTTGTTCATAGAGAGCGCCAGCGTCAATCTGATTCATCACATAAGGTCGATGTTCCATTACCTACCATAGCTATTATAATCCTTATCGACATATTAAATTTAAATTTTTTTACCAAAATTCATTGGAAGCGCTGTGATTCGAACCATTGCAGCTCTGATCTCTAGGTTGGAAAACATACGCCTTTAACTGCATGGCCATCGAGACATTTACCAAACTGAGAATAAAATAAGGTATATATAAAAATAACATGCATATTCGGACTTGTATTTATTTTTGATTTGAAGTAATAATAGCACCTCATGTTCGAGACAGAACCACCATCATGTATTAAGACGTAACTGTAACAATTATCGTTACGGTCACAATCTTGAATATCCGTAATTGTTCTGTTAGAATTTCGGGAAAAAAATTTAAAAATCATTAAAAAATTAATCAATCGAATGAAAAAATAAAAATCTTAAAAAACACCGTTGCACTTTTCGTTACGGTCGCCATCTTAAAAATACATAATTTTAATGCTAGAGATTCGAGAAAAATTCCAAAATTCATCAAAAAAAATACTTATTAGAATACTGATTAATTAGTTCGATTCCTGTCCTTGCTTAGATTCTATTAGAGCAAAAAAAAAAACAGATCCTTCCTCCACAGAAGCCACCTACAGACTGATCTCCGCCACCAATAGCAAGGTATATATATATATCGTCAGCTGGTATGACGACATGTCCGCCATCTTGTCTTCATCCGCTGGAGACTACCATCGTGTTTTCGTCTGCTAGAGTGTGCTGATACCATGTTAGTATAATATTCTGTTCACCATAACTTTGTCCTCAACTGTTTGCATTGAACTTTGACCTTGACCTTGAAATTTGAACTTGACCTTGAAATTGACTGAACCTTGACCTTGAAATTTGAACTTGACCTTGAAATTGACTTTTACATTGAAATTTGACCTTGACCTTGAAATTTGACTTTTACATTGACGACCATCATGGATCCGCCATTTTGCGATCAGTACATGCTACCAGGAGCTACCACCTGCTAGAGGTCATTGCCACCATCTTGTTTTCTTCTGCTGGAGGACACCATCTTGTGCGTGTACTCGTCTTATAGAGTACATTACCATCATACATGTCTAAGTTTTACCCGCTAGAGTGCAGTAATCATTTATTATTACTGAAGTGCCTGCCATCTTGAAATTTGGGCGCCATCTTGGAATCGTGTAATTATTTAGCTAGAAATTCTGGAAAATTTCCAAAATTCATCAAAAAATTCACTCATTAAAGTAGGTAATGATTGATTATATCAATTCCTGTTCTTGGTTCGATCCTTGGATGAAGAAAAAAAAATAATTTTATGTAAAAAATAATTATTATAATAAATTATTATCAAAGTCCTAAAAGATAATTAAAATCATATATTACCATCATCCTTTAGACCATAAAGACCACCATTTTAGATATTTGTATTTATTGACTTATTAGTTCGGGAAAAATTCCAAAATTCACCGAAAAAATCACACATTGTTTTACATATTGAATCGAAACATTCTTCGATCTATGAACGAAGCTGAAAAAAAATTAACTTAAATACCAGAAAAAAGACAGGTTAGAGAAATAAAATACCACAAGTTAATTTACAAACATAATATTTATTACATAATTTCTATCCTACTAAAGGATCACTTGCGAAAGCCAGCAATCTTATAAACATTTAGCCCTGCATAGACGTGAAACGACTAATTCTAAGCTCTTACAGCTCCAACTGCTCCAAATGCTACAAATGCTCCAACAACTCTAAATGCTACAAAGGCTCCAAATGCACCAAATGCTCCAAATGCTGCAAAAGCTCCAAATGCTCCAACAGCTCCAAATACTACAATGCTCCAACTGCTCCAACAGCTCCAAATGCTCCAAATGCTCCAACAGCTTCAAATGCTACAAAGGCTCCAAATGCACCAAATGCTCCAAATGCTCCAACAGCTCAAAATGCTCCAAATGCTCCAAATGCTCCGAATGCTCCAACAGCTCCAACAGCTCCAAATGCTCCAAATGCTCCAACAGCTCCGAATGCTCCAAATGCTCCAAAGGCTCCAAATGCTCCAACAGCTCCAAATGCTTCAAATGCTCCAACAGCTCCAATTACACCAACAGCTCCAAATGCTCCAAATGCTCCAACTGATTTCAATTACTTTTTTTTTATCGAACTTGACATGATTACATGCATGACTTTATTAGTATACATTTTGGATGTCAGTGGTGACTTTTTTACACCTTTAAGTTATAAATTTATTTAGAAATGAGCTTTCGAGAAATGATAAAATACATTTTTAAAAAATCTTAATTTTTCTTCAAGTTTATACACATGCAATTAATGGAAACCATTATTTTATGTAGCCAGCTTCCCTCAGTTCTTTAAGTATGAAGGATATTTCTTTGATGCTCGAATAGTTTCCTGCACAAAGCGAACCATGTAGAAGTCTTTGCCTGTCAACCAATATGTTAGGATCTTCCCATGAGTTGTAATCAATCTCTCTGCTACCTTCATCTTCCTTGTATGTTTATAATTAATATGATTATCCCTGGTGTCTTCTGTTTCAACACCAACCACAAGGTCACTTTCGTCATCGAACCAGTGATTTTCACAAGCTTGATTAGGATAATTTATTTTGTGTCGGAAATTAGGCATTTCGTCAATTTTTTTAAATTTTTCTATAATTTTAAATATTTTTTTTTGGAAATCTTATTTTTTTTAGTTTATCTGGTTGTTAAGGGGGTGATTGACTCTTTGTTAGGCCGGTGTACGCCACATGTTTAAACTTTGTGCCAGTGGACCGAACACCCCTTTCCCAGGTGGCCTATCTGATATTTTGCTGTCTAATGTGGACGTGGGCAGCCCAGTTGAAACTTCTCTCGCCTGCAGTCACGTCCAGAGTTTGTAATTTTATTTCTCTTCATGACCAAAATTGCATAGAGCAGCTTCTGGGCTGCAAGCTGCTACTTCTTAGAGGCCTGCTGAGAATAGCAAGTCTCGCCACGAATGGGTCTCCAGTGGACCTGTGTTCCCACCTTAGTGGCTATTTCTGTCCCCCCTTCCTCTCACTCCACCTCACCTTAGTTCTGAGAAATCAAGTCGGGAGCAGTGACATGACGTGAACTTAGCCAAGACGATGGGCTAATTCAAGGACTTTCTCCCTGGTCTTACAGATACGTCCACGACATCTAGCGGCAGAAAAAGTAACCGCGGGCCTGGTCGCCAAGGTGTAGAGCACACCCTCGTGACACCTGGTGGTAAGTCAGCTCACCGCCTCAGTTAGTTCCCCTTTACGCTGCTAGAAAGCAGCGTAGCAGCGCCATAAGGAACTATGTTTCTTCTCACGGCCTGTATAAGTCGATTATTTGTAACCCTTCTGTACTTGCCGGTAGAGAGTGCGCATGTCTGTGTTCTTGTCACGACCGCCTCGGACTCCTTCGCATGTTTTCGGCCATGAGCCGAACCTTCCCCCTCTTTTTTCCTAGGGCCGACCACCCGATTTAATTAGTAGCTTTGACCGTCATCACCAGGACTCAGTACTCTGACCACGGCTGCTGACCACGTCTTCTTAGCGTCCTCTGCGCTAAGAGGCTTTTCGCGGGAACATCGATTTTCGGTTGCATAAAAGATGTAGTCAGTTGCTTAAGGGTAGTGATCCCATTTGTACAGTAGCCAGGCAGATGTATTTTTTAGAAAAAGTCATGTGTAGTTAAAATTTTTATTTTTTTTAATCTTTAAAAATTTGTTTTCCTAACGCAAATCCGCGATTTCTCGGTGCGCTTCATCCTGATGTCGGCGCGAGACACCTCGTAGCCCCTGTTTGGTATGATCCGTTTTTTTTTCCTCTCCATATTCCCGTTTGTTGGCCTGTCGCGCCGACTGTGTATGACTGTCTGGAAGCAGGTCTAATTCGTTTTGAATTTGACTTGTGTTTCAGACAGGGTCCAAGTTTCTGGGGAGAGAAATTTCACCCGCATGATCTTCGGGACCTCCAGCTGATTTCCCCCTTTAGAAGAGTTTTTCTCTTGGTCCGACGTCATCCTGGGAAGACCCGGGTGATATGAGCTATATATATTTTTCGCTTGCATAAAAGGAACTAAATTCATTAAAAAGATACCAGCGAGCAGTGCTTTAAGAATGTAATCCTCAAGAACATGTAAAATCAAGGAAACTAATATATATTTAATCGTTGCGAGTATCAAATTCTGGTGCTATATTTGAAATTTTGTTAATGTAAAAATTTGTTTGTTAAGGTGTAATATGTATTGTTTTAAATAATGTAGGGGCACCCCCTTAACTTTGTTCATTACTAAGATCTTTATTATCATGTCGAAATATCGATAAAACAAAACCTCTTAATAATAAACCAGGAAAACATATAGACCAAATTATTTATATAGTGTATTTATTTATCATATACCTTCTACATAACGATCCACGAACTCCCAAGTTACTAGAGTGCAGGGAGTGTAAATTTTGTCTTGTTCACCGCCTCGTGTCCCCTCTGGTAATTTACTTTAATTTTCTTAATATTTTGCCCAGCAGTTTCCAATGTGTTTTTAATTAATTAAAAATAATACAGTTTTTGGGCACGAGGGGCGTTGCAATTTTATTACGTCAATTCCATCGTTTTGATCTCAAGCCACCATCACTGTCTTCGCTCTTGACCGCTTTAGGTGCTTCAGCACAGTACTCAATTATGTCAGCATCACAAGCTTGCTCAGGAAATTAATTTTATTACGTCGTTTCCATCGTTTTGGTCTCAAGCCACCATCACAGTCTTCGCTCTTGCATGATTTAGGTGCTTCAGCACAGTACTCATTCATGTCAGCATCACAAGCTTGATCAGGATAATTTATTTTATTACGACGTTTCCATCGTTTTGGTCTCAGGCCGCCATCACAGTCTTCGATCTTGACCGCTTTAGGTGCTTCAGCACAGTAGTCAATCATGTCAGCCTTAGATTTGTCAGCACAGTCATCGATCATGTCAGCCTCAGATGTGTCACCACAATCTTCAATCATGTCAGCTTCAGATGTTTCATCACAGTTTTCGGTCTTGCCAGCTTCAGGTTGTTCTCCATCTTTCACATTTTCATGGAGACGACTAGATATTGATATAAATATATTTTCATTTCTAATGAGGTTGCTACTTTCTTCGTTTTTTTTTGTTGAAATTATTGTCTTGATCTATATCAGTATTTTTAGCATTAGCTTTTTTACATTCTTCATAATCATTATTGTCGTCTAATATTCTGCCTTCGTTCCTCTTCCACGATGTTGGAGCACAGTCTTCATTATCTTTATTCATCTTAGTTATACAGTTCTTGCAATGTCTATCCAAGTAATATCTTCAACCAAAGGATTTATGACACTGACTGCAATTATATGGTTTTTGACAAGGACCCAAATTATACTCCTTCTCTCATGTCGTTTAGCATTCTTTCTCAAGGTAAACACCTTGCTGCAGTATCTACAGTGATGTCGTTTTGATACAGGTACAGGCAACGAACCAGGGTACATGTTAGATTCTGCGACTAATGGCAGATGCAAACTAAAAGTTTTAAATTAAAACCATTACTTAAATAGAATTTTTTAAATATTTCGTCAGCGAGAGTTAAATTATCTCATGCAAAAGTACTGGTTGTAAGTAGTTATGCTTTTCAACAACAGATGATGCCACGTGTTGCTGCAGGTAAATAATATTTATTTCTTTTATGCGGGATGTGGATGTTCACTAACGATCGCAAAAGAAGGATGGCTTTGCTAGACTCCAAGGAGAAGGAAGTTTGTTCATCCAGTTAGTGTTTCTCAGATTTCTCAGGGCATATTATTATTTGACTGAATAATGATTATTTTAAATTCCACCTGATAAAAATATTGCAAGTGGTGATTCAGTAGCAGAAATTCACTAATTAAATTTAACCTTGAATATAATGACATATCTCATTAAGAGTAAAACTCCTTCATGGAGAGATCGGTTTCTCATAAATAACTAGAAGCACTTGGAGAAACCACAGGAATGATCGCAAGCACACGGAAAAAACCACCACAATATTGACAAGAATAATTAGGAGCACACGGAGAACACCATCAAAATATTGACATCGATAATCGGGAGCACACAGAGAAAACCACCACACATTTTCTTTCATAAATTACAAAAATTAATAAAATTAAACAAAAAATACAAAACATACAAAAACTGATTCTGGCTTGGACTAGAACTCTATCTTTGCTCAATAATGAGAAGTTCATAAGCTAGCAGAATCAGTTTTTTATATTTTGTAATTTTGTTTAATTTTTTTTTGTAATTTATCAAAGAAAATGTGTGGTGGTTTTCTCTGTGTGCTCCCGATTATCCATGTCAATATTATGATGGTTTTCTCCATGTGCTCCTAATTATTCTTGTCAATATTTTCATGGTTTTTATCCGTGTGTTTGCGATCATTCCTGTGGTTTCTCCAAGTGCTTCTGGTTATTTCTGAGAAACCGATCTCTCCATAAAGGAGTTTTACTTTTAATGAGACATGTCATTATATTCAAGGTTAAATTTAATTAGTGAATTTCTGCTACTAAATCACCACTTGCAATATTTTTATCAGGTGGAATTTAAAAAAAATCATTATACTGTCAAATAATAATATGCCCTGAGAGATCTGAGAATCACTAACTGGATGAACAAACTTCCTTCCCCTTGGAGTCTAGCAAAGCCATCCTTCTTTTGCGATCGTTAGTGAACATCCGCATCCCGCATAAAAGAAATAAATATTATTTAACTGCAGCAACACGTGGCATCATCTGTTGTTGAAAAGCATAACTACTTACAACCAGTACTTTTGCATGAGATAATTTAACTCTCGCTGACGAAATATTTAAAAAATTCTATTTAAGTAATGGTTTTAATTTAAAACTTTTAGTTTTCATCTGCCATTAGTCGCAGAATCTAACATGTACCCTGGTTCGTTGCCTGTACCTGTATCAAAACGACATCACTGTAGATACTGCAGCAAGGTGTTTACCTTGAGAAAGAATGCTAAACGACATGAGAGAAGGAGTATAATTTGGGTCCTTGTCAAAAACCATATAATTGCAGTCAGTGTCATACATCCTTTGGTTGAAGATATTACTTGGATAGACATTGCAAGAACTGTACAACTAAGACGAATAAAGATAATGAAGACTGTGCTCCAACATCGTGGAAGAGGAACGAAGGCAGAATATTAGACGACAATAATGATTATGAAGAATGTAAAAAAGCTAATGCTAAAAATACTGATATATATCAAGACAATAATTTAAAAAAAAAACGAAGAAAGTAGCAACCTCATTAGAAATGAAAATATATTTACATCAATATCTAGTCGTCTCCATGAAAATGTGAAAGATGGAGAACAACCTGAAGCTGGCAAGACCGAAAACTGTGATGAAACATCTGAAGCTGACATGATTGAAGATTGTGGTGACACATCTGAGGCTGACATGATCGATGACTGTGCTGACAAATCTAAGGCTGACATGATTGACTACTGTGCTGAAGCACCTAAAGCGGTCAAGATCGAAGACTGTGATGGCGGCCTGAGACCAAAACGATGGAAACGTTGTAATAAAATAAATTATCCTGATCAAGCTTGTGATGCTGACATGAATGAGTACTGTGCTGAAGCACCTAAATCATGCAAGAGCGAAGACTGTGATGGTGGCTTGAGACTAAAACGATGGAAACGACGTAATAAAATTAATTTCCTGAGCAAGCTTGTGATGCTGACATAATTGAGTACTGTGCTGAAGCACCTAAAGCGGTCAAGAGCGAAGACAGTGATGGTGGCTTGAGATCAAAACGATGGAAATGACGTAATAAAATTGCAACGCCCCTCGTGCCCAAAACTATATTATTTTCAATTAATTAAAAACACCTTGTAAACTGCTGGGCAAAATATTAAGAAAATAAAGGTTAATTACCAGAGGGGACATGAGGCGGTGAACAAGACAAAATTTACACTCCCTGCACTCTAGTAACTTGGGAGTTCGTGGATCATTATGTAGAAGGTATATGATAAATAAATACACTATATATAATTTGGTCTATAGGTTTTCCTGGTTTATTATTAAGAGGTTTTGTTTTATCGATATTTCGACATGATAATAAATATCTTAGTAATTAACAAAGTAAAGGGGGAGCCCTTACATTATTTAAAACAATACATATTATACCTTAACAAACAAATGATTACATTTACAAAATTTCAAGTATAGCACCAAAATTTGATTCTCCCAACGATTAAATATATATTAGTTTCCTTGATTTTACATGTTCTTGAGGATTACATTCTTAAAGCACTGCTCGCTGGTATCTTTTTTGTAATTTAGTTCCTTCAATACAAGCGGAAAATATATATAGCTTATATCATCCGGGTCTTCCCAGGATGACGTCGGACCGAGAGAAAAACTCTTCTAAAGGGGGAAATCAGCTGGAGGTCCCGAAGATCATGCGGGGAGAAAATTTTCTCCCCAGAAACTTGGACCCTTTCTGAAACACAAGTCAAATTTAAAACGAATTAGACCTACTTCCAGACAGTCATACACAGTCGGCGCGAAAGGCCAACAAACGGGAATATGGGGAGGAAAAAAAACAACGGATCTCACCAAACAGGGTGTGGAAACAGGGCTTCCGAGGTGTCTCACGCCGACATAAGGATGACGTGCACCGAGAAATCGCGGATGCGCGTTAGGAAAACAAATTTTTAAAGAATAAAAAAAATAAAAATTTTAACTACATATGACTTATTTAAAAATGCCGTCACCCGGCCTGTGTGAAAGGCCCGGGGGGTACCTGACGGGCGCTACGGGCGTCGCGGTGCTCTTGTTGTCCGGAGGGGCGCCAGGCTAGCGGACTGCTAGGCCGTTGATGTTGGGTCGTGGGTACTCTGCCCCCGCGTGCCCCGCCAGGTACACGGCTTGAATCTACCCTGAATGGCTCTCCCTTGACTGTGAAGGCCGCTCGGCCGTGTGGAGGACGGGAGACTCCGGAAAATTAGTATACACGAGTTGGTGAGAATTACCTTTAATCTAGTCCCGCTACAAAACACTCTCACCAACACTTGGCGACGTCTAGCCGTTACACGATTAACACAGAAAAAACATAACGCTACGCGACATTAATGGTTACCGCGGCAGTATCGCGGGACGCGGGTCGATGCTCGCTGGAGACGGCCAGCGCCGAACATTAATGGGTGCAGGGGGTGCTCTATGAGCAGGCTCCTAAATTCGGCGAAACACTTACATGTGTGCAGCCGGCAGGCATATGCACGGCGTCCTTAAGTAAAAACACTTTCGCTGGAGTCGGCCAGTACCGTACGTTTTGTGCTACAATACGTATCGCGGTATCACACTGAAGACGGTCGGGATAGGCCCGGCTCCGCAAAATACGCGCCGAGTCGACGTGCGCAGCGGTGAATTAACAAAAGGTTTTAAATTTAAAGATTTAGTACCGAATAAAAAGTAATAAAATGAAAGAAACTTGGATGCTGCCCACGGACACACGTCTGCTCCCGGCGCGGAGTGGTTCGAGACTGCCGGACATGGCCGCCTCGCAAGGAAGAGAAACTTTCTCTTCTTTGTGAGTCGGCGTCAAAAAACTTATATTAATTTAATTTACTATATTACCAGTTAAAACATGTTCCAGGTGCCCAATTAAAATGTAGCACCTGGTAATTGGGTGCTTAAGGCTTAACAATAGTTTTAATGTATTTAATTATTTAAAATGTGACATCAAGTTGGCGACTGTAAATTTACTACCATGTTGTCCCACTGTGAATTGTTTTAGAGGGACTTCTCCTATTCCGACATTCACGGGCATTTTAATTAAGGCCAGTGGCCGCGGTGACTGTTAATTTGGTTTGTTGTCTATTGGGGTCACGCCCGAGGCGCTCGCCTGACTCAATCCGGCTGGGCAAGGGGCGCGCTCCGAAAACGGGATACGGTACTGGCGGTGCGGAGCACGGGCTTAAAGGCCATGGTCGGTACGACGTCAAAAACTACATCTGCCTGGCTACTGTACAAATGGGATCACATCCCTTAAGCAACTGACTACATCTTTTATGCAACCGAAAATCGCTGTTCCCCCGAAAAGCCTCTTAGTGCAGAGGATGCCGAGAAGACGTGGTCAGCAGCCGAGGTCAGAGTACTGAGTCCTGGCGATGACGGTCAAAGCTACTAATTAAATCGGGTGGTCAGCCCTAGGAAAAAAGAGGGGGAAGGTTCGGCTCATGGCCGAAAACATGCGAAGGAGTCCGAGGCGGTCGTGACAAGAACACAGACATGCGCACTCTCTACCGGCAAGTACAGAAGGCAACACACAATCGACTTCTACAGGCCGTGAGAAGAAACATAGTTCCTTATGGCGCCGCGACGCTGCTTTCTAGCAGCGTAAAGGGGAACTAACTAAGGCGGTGAGCTGACTTGCCACCAGGTGTCACGAGGGTGTGCTCTACACCTTGGTGACCAGGCCCGCGGTTACTTTTTCTGCCGCTAGATGTCGTGGACGTCTCTGTAAGACCAGGGAGAAAGTCCTTGAATTAGCCCATCGTCTTGGCTAAGTTCACGTCAGGTCACTGCTCCCGACTTGATTTCTCAGAACTAAGGTGAGGTGGAGTGAGAGGAAGGGGGGACAGAAATAGCCACTAAGGTGGGAACACAGGTCCACTGGAGACCCATTCGTGGCGAGACTTGCTATTCTCAGCAGGCCTCTAAGAAGTAGCAGCTTGCAGCCCAGAAGCTGCTCTATGCAATTTTGGTCATGAAGAGAAATAAAATTACAAACTCGGGACGTGACTGCAGGCGAGAGAAATTTCAACTGGGCTGCCCACGTCCACATTTGACAGCAAAATATCAGATAGGCCCCCTGGGAAAGGGGTGTTCGGTCCACTGGCACAAAGTTTAAACATGTGGCGTACACCGGCCTAACAAAGAGTCAATCACCCCCTTAACAACCAGATAAACTAAAAAAAAATAAGATTTCCAAAAAAAAATATTTAAAATTATAGAAAAATTTAAAAAATTGACGAAATGCCTAATTTCCGACACAAAATAAATTATCCTAATCAAGCTTGTGAAAATCACTGGTTCGATGACGAAAGTGACCTTGTGGTTGGTGTTGAAACAGAAGACACCAGGGATAATCATATTAATTATAAACATACAAGGAAGATGAAGGTAGCAGAGAGATTGATTACAACTCATGGGAAGATCCTAACATATTGGTTGACAGGCAAAGACTTCTACATGGTTCGCTTTGTGCAGGAAACTATTCGAGCATCAAAGAAATATCCTTCATATTTAAAGAACTGAGGGAAGCTGGCTACATAAAATAATGGTTTCCATTAATTGCATGTGTATAAACTTGAAGAAAAATTATAATTTTTTAAAAATGTATTTTATCATTTCTCGAATGCTCATTTCTAAATATATTTTTAACTTAAAGGTGTAAAAAAGTAACCACTGACATCCAAAATGTATACTAATAAAGTCATGCATGTAATCATGTCAAGTTCGATAAAAAAAAAGTAATTGAAATCAGTTGGAGCATTTGGAGCATTTGGAGCATTTAGAGCTGTTGGTGTAATTGGAGCTGTTGGAGCATTTGAAGCATTTGGAGCAGTTGGAGCATTTGGAGCCTTTGGAGCATTTGGAGATGATAGAGCTGTTGGAGTATTTGGAGCTGTTGGAGCTGCTGGAGCATTTGGAGCATTTGGAGCTGCTGGAGCATTTTGAGCAGTTGGAGCATTTGGAGCATTTTGAACTGTTGGAGCATTTGGAGCATTTGGAGCTGTTGGAGCAGTTGGATCATTTGTTGCATTTGGAGCATTTGGAGCTTTTGCAGCATTTGGAGCATTTGGTGCATTTGGAGCCTTTGTAGCATTTGGAGTTGTTGGAGCATTTGGAGCATTTGGAGCCTCTGGAGCTGTTGGAGCTGTTAGAGCAATTAGAGCATTTGGAGCAGTTGGAGCTGTAAGAGCTTAGAATAAGTCGTTTCACGTCTATGCAAGGCTAAATGTTTATAAGATTGCTGTCTTTCGCAAGTGATCCTTTAGTAGGATGGAAATTATGTAATAAATATTATGTTTGTTAAAGAAATTGCGGTGTATTATTTCTCGAACCTGACATTTTTCTGGTATTTAAATTAATTTTTTTTTCAGCTTCGTTCATAGATCGAAGAAAGTTTCGATTCAATATGTAAAACAATGTGTGATTTTTTCGGTGAATTTTGGAATTTTTCCCGAACTAATAAGTCAATAAATACAAATATCTAAAATGGTGGTCTTAATGGTTTATAGGATGATGGTAATATATGATTTTAATTATCTTTTAGGACTTTGATAATAATTTATTATAATAATTATTTTTACATAAAATTATTTTTTTTCGTCATCCAAGGATCGAACCAAGAACAGGAATTGATATAATCAATCATTACCTACTTTAATGAGTGAATTTTTTGATGAATCTTGGAATTTTTTCCAGAATTTCAAGCTAAATAATTACACGATTCCAAGATGGCGCCCAAATTTCAAGATGGCAGGCACTTCAGTAATAATAAATGATTACTGCACTCTAGCGGGTAAAACTTAGACAAGTATGATGGTAATGTACTCTATAAGACGAGTACACACACAAGATGGTGTCCTCCAGCAGACGAAAACAAGATGGTGGCAATGACCTCTAGCATGTGGTAGCTCCTGGTAGCATGTACTGAACGCAAAATGGCGGATACATGATGGTCGTCAATGTAAAAGTCAAATTTCAAGGTCAAGGTCAAATTTCAAGGTCAAGGTTCAAAGTCAATTTCAAGGTCAAGTTCAAATTTCAAGGTCAAGGTCAAAGTTCAATGCAAACAGTTGAGGACAAAGTTATGGTGAACAGAATATTATACTAACATGGTATCAGCACACTCTAGCAGACGAAAACACGATGGTAGTCTCCAGCGGATGAAGACAAGATGGCGGACATGTCGTCATACCAGCTGACGATATATATATATACCTTGCTATTGGTGGCGGAGATCAGTTTGTAGGTGGCTTCTGTGGAGGAAGGATCTGTTTTTTTTGCTCTAATAGAATATAAGCAAGGACAGGAATCGAACTAATTAATCAGTATTCTAATAAGTATTTTTTTTGATGAATTTTGGAATTTTTCTCGAATCTCTGGCATTAAAATTATGTATTTTTAAGATGGCGACCGTAACGAAAAGCGCAACGGTGTTTTTTAAGATTTTTATTTTTTCATTCGATTGATTAATTTTTTAATTTTTTTTCAAATTTTTTTCCCGATTTTCTAACAAAACAATTACGGATATTCAAGATTGTGACCGTAACGCTAATTGTTACAGTTACGTCTTAATACATGATGGTGGTTCTGTCGCGAACATGAGGTGCTATTATTACTTCAAATCAAAAAAATTACAAGTCCGAATATGCTTGTTATTTTTATATATACATTATTTTATTCTCAGTTTGGTAAATGTCTCGATGGCCATGCGGTTAAAGGCGTATGTTTTCCAACCTAGAGATCAGAGCTGCAATGGTTCGAATCACAGCGCTTCCAATGAATTTTGTTAAAAAAAATTTAAATTTAATATGTCGATAAGGACCATAATAGCTATGGTAGGTAATGGAACATCGACCTTATGTGATGAATCAGAGTGACGCTGGCGCTCTCTATGAACAAACAGCAGAAATAAAGTCAATGGTATCCAAGATGGTGGCCTCCAGAAGACCAAAAAAAAAAAAAAAAAAAAAAAATGAGCTAGGCTGGCGCTCTCTAGGAACAAACAGCAGAAACAAAGTCAACGGTATCCAAGATGGCGGCCTCCAGAAGAACAAAAAAAATCAAGAGCGTTGCTGGTGCTATCTAGGAACAAAAATAAAAAAAGAGCTAGGCTGGCGCTCTCTAGGAACAAACAGCAGAAACAAAGTCAACGGTATCCAAGATGGCGGCCTCCAGAAGAACAAAAAAAATCAAGAGCGTTGCTGGTGCTATCTAGGAACAAAAATAAAAAAAGAGCTAGGCTGGCGCTCTCTAGGAACAAACAGCAGAAACAAAGTCAACGGTATCCAAGATGGCGGCCTCCAGAAGAACAAAAAAAATCAAGAGCGTTGCTGGCGCTATCTAGGAACAAAGAACAGAAACAAAGTCGACGGCATCCAAGATGGCGGCCTCCAGTGGAACAGAAAAATTCAATATGGCGGTCATGACGAAAATTTCATCATAATGAGTGGGGCGCTCTATTTAAATTTGGCGGATCCAAGATGGCAAAAAAAAAAAAACAGATTTAGTTCGTTGAAACCGTAGTCGTCCATTCCTAGATGTCTAAAATTTGTAACGATCGTAAACGCTGATTCTTTTTCCATAGAATGTAAATTATTTCCCCAGTATATAACTTTTTTTTCCAACGTTTTCTTTTACTGTAAGTTCTCACATGCTCTGTGGTTTATTAAATAAAATAATTTGACTCAAATTTTTTGTCTTAAAGTCATTAGTCCTAACTTGGTTTTTCATAATGTCGTTTGTCCTAAAGTCATTTGTCCTAAAAGTCGTTTGTCCTAAAGTCGTTTGTCCTAAAGTCGTTTGTCCTAATGTCGTTTGTCCTAAAGTCGTTTGTCCTAATGTCGTTTGTCCTAAAGTCGTTTATCCTAATGTCGTTTGTCCTAAAGTCGTTTGTCCTAATGTCGTTTGTCCTAAAGTCGTTTGTCCTAAAACTCAGAGTAAGGACTTATCGATACTGGAACCCTCGTTTGTCCTAAAAGTCGTTTGTCCTAAAGTCGTTTGTCCTAAAGTCGTTTGTCCTAATGTCGTTTGTCCTAAAGTCGTTTGTCCTAAAACTCAGAGTAAAAATATTTTGAAGCTGTTCCGTCGTTTGTCCTAAAATTCGTTTGTCCTAAAGTCGTTTGTCCTAAAGTCGTTTGTCCTAACGTCGTTTGTCCTAAAGTCGTTTGTCCTAATTTTTAGGACAAACGAAATTAGGATAAACGCTTTAGGACAAACGATTTTAGGACAAACGCCGCACCCCCGAGAAGGGGTAAGGTGACTCAAACAGTTGAACGGGTAGGTGAGTTGGAAACACAACTACTAGCCATCCGTGAAAATGTGACCCTAGAACAACATGGTCTGAGGGAATTTTGCCAGCGCAGTCAAGTCAGCATGAGGGACGAGCTGCATGGGCAGACTCGACGACTCGAGGTCAGGCTGGAGGACATAGAGGTGGCGACCTCTAGCCTACGAGATTGTTTGCAAAATCTGACTGTAAGTCAGAGCCCTACACCTGACGCAACTGGTAGGACACAGCGAGAAGCAACTGAAGTACTTCCTACTAGTACATGTAGACCACTGGACACCACACCTGGCTGCAGTTACAGCACATACCCTACAGATTAATTACCCAGGCAGACTGTAGAGACTAGGGCAGCAGTTGGACCTAGGGCAACTACCACATCAACAGAGCGCCATCTGGACCCGGTAGCTCTGATGCACCATCCAGCAAAGCTGTGGGCAGAGGCCATGCCTACTTTCGCAGGCAGGGCAAATGAGAGTCCTATGAGATTCCTCAGAAAATTCGAGGAATATGTGACTATGTTTAACCTCACCGATGGAGAGGTTCTGAAATGTTTGAACAACGCATTGAAAGGTCAGGCATTCTATTGGTGGGAGCTGACAAGCACCAATACACACAGTTTCACTCAATTTAAGGAGCTGTTCAGACTGCAATTCTGGAACATCAGGATCCAGAGTAATCTGAGGGCACAACTCCACACAGAGAAATACGACCCAAGGAAGGGCACATCTCTGGAGGCACATTTGTCTAACATGTATGACAAAACAAGGTATTTGGATCTCCCTATGACCGATGAGGAGTTTGTGGCTGCCATGTTGACACAGCTGCCACTGAAATACCAGAAGCAGTTGTCTGGCCTACACTATCGTGATGTCACTGAGTTCCGTGACCGGCTGCTAAACTACGATAAGCTCGAGAAACTGGATCGAGTAGCACCCAGGACAGAGGAAGCAGACCGAGCACCACTTAACCAGAAGCAGCACCAGGTCAACCCTTACTGGCAAGGACGTGAGGGTAAACAGAAACCAGAACGCCAGGCAGCAGTAAACTACATGAGCTGGCAAGTAAGGGGGGGAGCACCTCGTGGTAACGGTGGGCCCTACCACAACAGATACAAAGGGGCACACTACAACAGGAAGCGTACCTGGTGGCCCAGCAACAAGGGATACCACAGTGGGGAAGAAGGGGCAGAACGAGCCAGGAAGAGTGCCCGGTATGAAGAGAGAAGGCGGTCATACTCGCCGGAGCAACGGCCACCCAGGGAGTCCCGCAACTACGGTCGTCGTGCCTCATCCGATGACGAAAGAGAATATCACGACAACCAACACCGTAGGATGAAGGAGAGACAGTACCACGACCAGCGTGAAGATTCCCGCCTGCCATACTACCGAAGCCCCAAGACGACAGACAGCGGTGAAGGCAAGCCCCACTACAGCCACCCGTCTGAGCAACCGGCGTCGCCCAACAGGACGTTTCGCCAGAGCCAACAACCTGAAGTGACTAATCAGCATGGAGCACGTCCACGCTATCTGCTGGAAAACCCTGTTGCAGCAGAGTTTAAGTCCGCAGTACAGGAAGCAGCTGGTACCAGTACATGGTACAATAATAACAGAAATGTGCCAGACTCGCAGGATGCGCGAGTGTCTAAGGACACGTTAAACTAGAAAGGGTTTCTGTAGGATCGCCCCACACCGAAACCCGACCTCCAGACTCAGGGGTGACTAATGTGACATGTATTTATAGTTGTATAAGCTACCACAAATTTATGTGTACTGTAATGATGAGAGATAATGAAAGGGAATTTTTGTACAAGGAGACCGGCGAGGGCGTAGTACCTCAATTTCACACGGTCTGCCCACAAATTAACCTAAACATATATGGGCAAGAAGTGGCTGCACTTATTGACAGTGGAGCAGAGGTGACCTGTATCAGTGAGGAGCTGGTATGTTTCCTAGAACGCATTGGCATGAAGGTACCAAAAATTCCAATACCTGCCATCAAAATTATTGGTGTTACTTCTAGAGCCAGTCCTATTGTGAACAGGCAAGTGCTCATAACAGTATATGGACTTGGAAAACCCAAGGAGTTGACAGCACTAGTGGTAAAGGGATTAGCAAAACCACTAATCATTGGAACTGATTTTCTGTCACAGTTCGGCATAGTAATAGATTTCAGGAAAAGCACTATACAACCTAGTGACAGTACTACACCGGTGTCATTAACAGACAAATGGCATGTCCGAAACAACTTCATAGGCATTTTGAGTAACACACCTATGTGCAAGCAAGTGTGTAATAACCAAGCCAACGAACAGCTGCAAGCTACCATTGAGGACATCAGACAGTCAGTTCAAGATTCCAGAACTGTCACACACATTCAGCTGCAACAGCTATTCAATGTGTTGAAAAATTTCCAGCAGGTATTTTCGGATAAACCAGGGAGAAATAAATTTTATCAGGCACAAATTAAGACCCAGGAGAATGCACCTTTTCATAGGAGGTCCTACCCTGTTCCAGCTAAATACGTACAAGAGGCCACTGCGTATTTGCAGCTCATGGTAGACTGGAATGTGGTGAGAAGGGAGGCTAGCCCTTATGCCAACCCTATTGTCTGTGTTGGAAAAAAAGATGGGACTGTGAGACTCTGTCTTGACGCAAGAGAGTTAAACAAAATAACCATCAAGGACAGAGAGAGCCCGGTACAGACATCTGAAATTCTGAGGCTGTACCAAGGTGTCAAATATTTGACCACCATGGATCTGTCATCTGGCTACTGGCAGATTCCACTTGAGCCTGAGTCATGTAAATACACAGCTTTCCTATTCCACAATCAGCAGTACGTTTTTACTGTGATGCCGTTTGGACTCTGCAACGCTGTAGCAGATATCACCAGGTGCCTTGACACTACTCTAGGGCCTGAGTGCAAAGGATTTGCCAGAGCGTATGTAGATGATATTTTAATAACATCTGTCACTTTTGAGGAACACCTGCAACACATAGCTACTGTGTTACATAAATTACAAAATGCAGGTATGACAGTAAAAATACGCAAATCAAAATTTTGTAGAGAAGAACTGCCATTCTTAGGGCATATCCTTACTCCAGGAGGAATTAAAACAGCTCCAGAGAAACTCCAAATTATTCAAGATTTCCCCACACCCAGGAATGTGAGACAACTAAGAGCCTTCTTAGGCATAGTTGGTTTCTACCGAAACTATTCCAATAAGGTAGCCCAGTGTGCAGTACCTTTGTTCCAGCTCCTTAAGAAAGATAAGGTATGGAAGTGGACTGAAGAGCATGACCAAGCATTCAAAAGTTTGAAAGACCTATTCCTGGAAGAGCAGGTGATATATCATCCTGTTCAAGGGAAAGAATTTCTGCTGTACACAGATGCATCTAATACTGCACTAGGATGCAAACTTGCACAGGAACACCAAGGAGTGGAAAAAACGGTGGCAATGGCCAGCAGAACATTAAGTCCAGCTGAAAGGAACTACACTGTGACTGAACGTGAAGCGTTAGCCATAGTGTGGGCCCTACAGAAGTACCGTGACATACTACTAGGTGAGACCATTAAGCTGCTAACTGATCATCAGGCCTTAACTTGTCTGAAGGCTGGGAAGTTGTTTGGGAGCAGACTTACAAGATGGTTTTTATTGCTGCAAGAGTATGATGTACAGATTCAGCACATCAAGGGGTCATCTAACACAACAGCTGATTATCTGAGCCGCCTTGAAGAAATCCAAGACAACACCAGCCCAGCCCACCAGAAGGAATTCCTAGTGGCATCAACAGCAGCAAATGTTTTGAAATCTAATCCAAAGCTCAAAGAACTACTAAAGGACCTGCAAGCCAAGCAGCAGGAGGACAAATTCTGCCAAGACACTGTCAAACAGCTGACCAGTCACCCAGCGGAACATAAGATTCACCAGTATATTTGCAAATCCCCTGAAGGAGTATTATTTGCACACTCAAGAAAGAAATACCTATATGAAGATGCATGGAAGCCAGTAATCCCAATCAGCATGATACAGCAAGTCACATGGGAAGTACATGTTGCACTTGGGCATGCAGGAAGCAAGAAGCTAACTGAGGCTTTAAGGAGACAAGTATATTGGCCCAATATGCCTCGATTTGTCATACAGGTCACTAGAGCATGTGATCTTTGTCAAAAGTCAAAATCACCTAAAGAACACCTGCATGGAGAGATACAGCCTATTCTCCCCAAGGCACCACTAGAGTTATTGTCAGTGGATTTATTTGGCCCACTACCCCAGTCCAAAGGAGGGGTGAAGTATATATTTGTGGTTCAAGACATATTCACAAAATTCACAAGGCTGTACGCTATTGTAAATCCCACTGCAAAAGCAGTTATGGGTAAATTAAAATTATTTACTGATGAAGTTGGTATGCCAAAGATGGTACTCTCAGATAAGGGTACACAGTTTACTAGTGAAGTGTGGCAGCAGGGCGTACGCAAGTTAGGCGTTATCCCCACTACCATTTCTGTACGCCACCCTCAAAGCAATCCCGTCGAGAGATTGATGAAAACTATTGGAGGTCTACTGCGTATATTATGTCACAAGTCACAGCAATCCTGGAGGGATAAACTACCATATGTAGAATGTGTAATAAATCACACAGTACACAGTTCGATAGGAGTCACCCCATACGAAGCCATGAGTCTGGATAGGTCTGAGGCGATCGACCCTATCTACCTGCCCCGACTGAGTCAAGAGCAAGAGGAGGAAGTGTTACCCACTGGTGAAGAGGTGGAGCAATTTATAAGAAAGAAGCTTACAGCAGAAGCTGCAGTCCGCAAGAGGAGGCACCCCGCATCTAAATTAGCAACCTTCAAAATTTGTGACCTAGTGCTCAAGAAAACTAATCCAGTGAGCAGAGCTTGGGAAAATGTAACTAAGAAATTGTTTTTATTATTTGATGGTCCATATGTTATTACTGGATCCACTCATGAGAATTGCTATGCTTTAGCCGAGCCATCAACAGGCCAGTCAATAGGCCGTTACAACATTGCACAGCTGAGGGAATATAAGAACCCTACCACTGCAAATTAAATGTTGGTCGAAGCACTAATTAATGTTTACCTCATTGTCATGTGAGCGAGTAAGCTGGAGTAACAGCTGAGAGCAGTCTGTATGTGATGGCTAGCACAAGAGCCATGTAATCCCCGTGTTTATGATGTGTTATGTTGTTATGTTTATGGTACGCCAGGAGAGGCGTAATATAGCCGTTGAGTATACCCTTGCGTAAGAGCGGAAGTGTAATTCCCGCCAGTGTCCTGTGACGAGGTGAAGTGACATGCCACCCGCACAGGGATTTTGAGTAGCCGGTGAAGCTATTATGGGTATAAATTATTTATGAGGTATTTGAGTATTTTACGGCTAATGTATTCTTCGATTTGGGTACTGACCCACTAACACTAACACATATTGGGAAGCACTAGACTCGCCCTATTTACTGTGAAGAGCTATGTAATTATCTAGCAAGAAGACATGAGTGTAACTGTGCTCGACAAAATACATGTGAGATGTTATTTCACCTAGCTGTGTACACATGTGTAAACACTGGCATGTAAAGCAGTTCTACAAGCACAAAACACTTTGCAACTACAAGCAAAATTATTCTAGGTTACCTTGTTATAGGTTATTCCAGTTGATATTTCGTTGCACTGTAACACTTTTCTTGCAGAGATCACCACAATTTAAGATGAAAATAGAGATATTATTTTTGGTTTGATATGAGAAGACTAATGAAATTGGAAGTAGTAATTTTTTTTTCTGATGTTTTAGGTTGGTATCACTTGGGGATACTGATTAGAAAAGTATGCATCCATTTCGCATACAAAACCAATCTGTTAGTAGTGTTGAATTTAATTAGGTTTTATTCCTATGTTTGTGGTTAAAAGAAAAAAAGAAATGGGTATGCTGATCTGCTATGAAATGATAACAAGAAAATTTGCAGAAAACATCTATATGAAGTTTTATTTTGAAAAGGACCCTATACAGAAAATTTATAAATTTTCATTATATGAATCACTCGATTCTTCGAAGTTTGTTTATGAATTTTATTTCTTTGAAAAAAAAAAAAATCTTGGTATAGGCTGACCTGAAAAACACTGTGTAGAATCCTATGTCGCGAGATGACACGCTCTTGCAGTGAGTGTCCACAGGCCTCAAAATAAACCAACTTCAAGCTAATACAATTCTCCCAGCAAAAGAGAAAAATTTTCAAGAAAATATAAATTATTTTCAAAATACAAAATTCAGCTCTGAGAAAAGAGAAAATGAAAAATGTACTACTTAACAGGAGCTGTTGCAAGCTATCCTGAAAAACATATGTTGTTTTGTTTACAATTGATAATATAGCATGTTGCTATCTACACTGAGGCTAGGAGCCTCAGACACATTACAATGCTCAATTCCTGTAAGGAATATAATTGTGAAAAATGAACGTGAATTTATGACCCAGCGAAGCCCGCTGCGGGTCGATAAAACACCATGAAAATGAAAATGAAATGAAAGAGCATCGAACAGCTGATCTGCTCCGATAGCCGCCAGAGTGCAATTGGAAACCACCAGCCAGATGAAAGAGTTCAAGTTACTCACTCGCCGAGGCGACTGATATAAGAAAGAAAAGAAAAAAGAAAAGACAAGAGAATTCGCCTGCTGCTGTAAGAAAAGAGGCGGATGAAAAGTAACCAAGAAAAGGAACATATGGTGTGATTTCTTTCACACAGCCTTGTTACCTAGCTAAAAATTACTTTGTTTAGCTAAAAACAAATTTTGTTTAAAGAATTTAAAAAAAAAAAAACTCTTTTAAAATGTTATTAAAATCAGGCTATTATAATAACAGCCTATAACACTGTATATAAATGTAATGTAAATGTTATGATATGAAATTGTGAATTGTAATTTTTTTTTATGAATTGTTAATGAAATGTAGATGTAAGATATACATGAAGTTGATATGTGTAATGATATTGTGAAACATACAGGCAGCACTAGGTTTAGGCTGCATGCAAATGAACATTGTGAAAGTCACGTTTTTACAATATGAGAAATGTATTAATTTTTCTAGTTGATTAATGCAAAATTATGGTAACTTGAATTTAAAACTTTCAAGAAATATGTTATTCATGGTTAATGAGCTTATTGTTAATTAAGCTAATATATTGTTCTTGTTATTAGGTTACAAACCGAGATCTATCTAAATGAATTTATTTACATTTAAGCATTAATATTTTAAGTATCTTTGTTTATCCAGTGGTATGTTAGCGGCAAGAGTAGAAGTTGCTAGGCCTGCAGACACTCGTGCTTGCAAGTGCACGATCACACATGTTATAATTGATAAACTTTGATTTACGAATGAGAGGTTTAAGTTAAGTGAGTGCAGTGATTACACTCAACAATAGGAGCGAACAGAGACGCGAATTCCTTCGGAAGTGTACCTAACAATGACGTGTGCTGCAAACGATGTGCTGGCGCCGCGGTGCTCCGCCGCGTCACGTACTGGGCCAGGACCAGGACCAGGGCGGCAGGTGTCGCTCCGAGACACTACCCCAGCAGGAGCAGGTGGCGGTGACCCCGCCTGTTGTTTCATCGCCGCCGCGCGCCTGTAACGTCAGCCGACGTCTCGCGCTGATTTAGTCGGCAGGACTGTCCAAGAGCAGCTGAATCACCACCCGGTATGTATGGTCCCAGGTTCGCCTTCCACAGGATGCTGCCAGCACCACGGATGGAGGCCGATCCACTGCTACAGTGATGACCTGGATAAAGTCCCATTGTTATGCCACATGTACATTTTTCTCACACATTTCCCTTGTGATTGCGACGAATACTTACTGTAAGTATTATCCTCCGAGTGCCACTGCAACCCAACTTAGTTCCAGGACGGACGATGCTGAGAACTTCAACAAGATTGCAAGTTTTCCCGCGGAAATACACCGAAGACCAGCGCAGGTCTGAACTCTGTGACGGAGTGCCGCGTACTGAGGTGCTAGTCCACGAATCAGGAGAGGGGATGCGGGACAGGTGCCCTTTCTCGCGCCAAAGTTTTTTTATTCCCCCTCTTTCTTTCGTCGTTTTGTGGTGTCGCGCGAATCGTTGCCTGGCAACTAACTTTTTTTTATTTAACTCGAGCAGCGAGTTTTCAACTGAAAAGCACACAGTGTCTTGTTTAATTTAAACACTGCAACACATTATGCTTATCAAGGGCGGCAATTCTGTGCTGAAACATGACTGTCATACGCACAGAAAGTGTTTTCTTTTATTTAATAACACTTTTTAATTATTATTATTATTATTTATTGACATTTTATGTTATTGTTCTGTGTTCACGTCTTTGGACGTATCTGCAACTACCATTCTCTATGGTGTAATATAAGTGACGCCGAAGCTCAATTAACAAGACCCCTCTAGGGAACATTGGACCTAAAACGGCAAATTGAACTTTTTAATTAATAATTACATAAGAGAATTTCCATTGTTGTAAAATCCTATTTTAAATTTAAGGAATTGTGATGTATTAATTTGTTTTGTTAATTGTCTGTGAGTGATTTTGAACGTGTAATTAAGTCAACAATCTTAGTGATTCAGCCAATCAGCGACGTTGTTACTTAAGATAAGCGTCACTACAGAATTAACGGTAACGAGTCTAAAATTAACGGCGATGATGGCTGCATAGGCCGGGTTGAAATTCCCTTAAAAATCAATGAAGATGAATAGCTGGATAGGTCGTCCTACAACCAGGATGTTTTGAAACGTCGTTTAAATCTTAAGTATATGTTATTTAATTAGGGCACGTCATAACTGACGTGTACTGAGGTGTGTTTTACCGTGAGTAACCAGCGACTCATGATGCTATGCTAATTTAAATGTTCTCTACCTAACTACATCGTGATTTTGCCGACGGACTTTCAAATATTACGTTTCATTGTTGAGCTATTCTAAGATCATATTGAGATAAACATTTTTATTAAAACAATCACGCATCCTATTTTCCATACTTGACTTTTGTTCAATCACCCAGAGGTGAACTGAGACAGATGTCTCGAGATGCTCTACCGCAAATATTCAATGAGTTCAGACGCGGAAAATAAAAACCAACTTTAATAACGAACATTTTAAATAAATATTATTTTCTCACGCAAATAATTTATTATAAATCGAGATTTTCAACAAACATTATTTATTTTGAACCATATGAACTTTTGTTTCATGTTACCATGTGTGCAACCTAACTCCTGTAATTTTTATCGAATGTAAAACGACATACCACTGGATTGACTAGAAACAAAACATACTTTTATTTGATTAAAGAATATTTATATTAATCTGTATGTTTATATGTTGTTATTTTACAGTGTATGTGTATGTGTCCTTCATAATTCTAATTGGTTTGTTGTCTATTCCCATGCCTTGTGAAGGTTTTTACAGTGTGAGAATATTTAATATTTCCCTTGTGTATCATACTACATGATCTTTAAACTATTAAGGAATTTACGTAGTGCATAAGGGTGGCGCCCATATATGAATTTTGAAAATTAATTAAAGAATATATTTATTTTTCCAGAGCCATAAACATCCGTAGATAATTATTTATTATTTAAACTTTAATCTCTAAATGACAAATATATATTGTTTTTACTTAACAATACCACACACTATCTGTGTATTTGTGTTTATTTATATAACGAGCACACCACAGATAAGTGGCTACCACTACGTGGAGCCCAACACACACTGATTCTGTCACTTATCTAAGTACAAGACAGATTGAAAAATATGTTGGATGAGCTTATTAAGCTAGGAATTATTGCCAAGATTGATCAGCCAACTGGATGGGTTAGCAACCTGTTTTTGAAAAGGGCGATAAAACTCTGAGACTCTGTCTAGACCCAGTAGACCTGAATAAAGCAATTTGCAGGGAGTATCACATGATACCAACATTGGAGGAGTTGAGCTCTCAGCTTAACAATAAGTCCATTTTCACAGTTTTGGACCTGAAAGATGGATTTTACCAGGTGGAACTAGATGAGGAATCAGGTATGTACTGTACTTTCAGCACACCATTTGAATGTTATAAATTTCTCAGACTCCCATTTGGGTTATCAAGTGCACCTGAAATCTCTCAACGAATAAAAAGGCAGAACTTTGGTGATATTCCAGGAATACTAGTATACTTTGATGACCTCTTGATTGCGGCTGCAAATGTAGTTGAGCATGATCAGATATTTGTACAGGTAGCACAGAGAGCGAGAGAGCTAAATGTGAAGTTCAATTTACGCAAGATTCTGTTAAAAAAGGAGGCAAAGTATTTTGGTCATGTATTCTCCTCGAATGGTATGTAGCCAGATCCCGACCAGGTACGAGCTATTCTAGAACTACAAACACCCACAAAGTTGAGCTGCAAAGAGTGTTGGGTTTCATCAGTTACTTAAGGAAGTTTTTACCTAACCTAGCCAGCATCATAGCTCCACTGAGGGAACTCCTGAAGAATGACACTGAGTGGCAATGGTTACCAGTGCACACTAAGGTTTTACAGCAAGGCAAGGAGTTGGTCAGCAAGGCACCAGTACTCGGTTTGTATGACCCCAACAAAAAACTATTCATTCAGTGTGATGCCTCGAAATATGGACTGGGATATTGTTTAATGTGCAATGATCAGCCAATCAGCTATGTTTCCCGAAGTTTGTCTCTCGCAGAAAAGAATTATGCACAAGTCGAGAAGGATATGCTCAGTATTGTGTTTGCAGCGAGAAAGTTTCATCATTACGTATAAGGAAGGCATGTCATCGTATACACAGATCACAAACCATTAGTTTCAGTGTTTAAGAAAAGTGTAGCAGATGTGTATTCTGTTAGACTTACTTCAACGGATGAAAATCAGGTTGTTACGATACACACTGTTGGTATCTTCCAGGCAAACTTATGCATGTAGCAGACTTACTATCAAGGGCGTATTTGCCAGAAGTGGAACATGCAGATGAAGATTTGTCTGCAGAAATGGTTCACCTAGTGAGTGTGAGTGATACAAGTCAGGTGTCGGCTACTAGAAAGGATGAGTTCAGGCGGTAAACTGCTAAGGATACAGCCCTGTGTGAGGTTATGAGGTACTGTCAGACAGGGTGGCCTGAACACAAGCATCAAGTCAGCCCGCAAGCTCAAATGTACTTTGTCCAAAAGAATTATTTGCACCTCGATAAGGGTCTAGTGTGCTTGAATGATCGCATTGTAGTACCAGTGGCAATGAGGCAGCAGATGCTACACTTACTCTATGAGAGCCACTTAGGCATAGAAAGAACCAAAGCAAGAGCCAGGCAAGTACTGTATTGGCCAAAAATGGCGGAATACATTGAGAGGTTGGTAAGTAGATGTTTCACATCTCAAAAATTCAGAAGCCAGAACAAAGCAGAACCACTCATGTCTCACAACATTCCAGACTCACTGTTTGAGTAACTTGGTGTTGATCTTTGTGACTATGGGGGCAACAGCTATATGGTTGTCGTTCAGTGGCGTAGCCAAGATTTGTGTATGGGAAGGGGGGGGGGGGGTGTTAAGAAGCATTGTACCCCCCTATTAGTGTAGGGGGGGGGGTTCCAGGGGTCCTCCCCCTGAAAAATGTGGATTTTAAGGTGTAAAATAGTGCTATTTATGGTAAAAATATTATTAATTTTTTAATAAAAAAAATTATTTCAGTGATGAAGTAAGAAATTAATTAAAGATATTTTGATCAATCCAAGTGCCTTGTCCACGTACACTCAAAATCATAAATCATGCTCGAAGATCGATAATACAAAAAAAAAAAAGGAATTAAAAAATATCTCACAATACAGGACCAGGCAACACAGGTTTTACAAAACAGACCAATTTGCTGAAGTCTAAAAGGTGATGAAGGAGAAGAAATGCAGGTAATAGTTCCAGAAAGTTTTGTCTTCTGTTAAACACAAAAATATGCACATTTAAATCAATATATACTATATAAGTTGGTTGTACATGGAAGTTGCAAATAATAAAACTAGGAACCTTAACATTTTGTGTACTTCGTGTACAGTGTACTCTGTTACACATTTTTTTTTATCCTACTATAGTAATAGTATGTATTGTTTTTCAGTTCAGTTTGAATTTCATACGCTTGTGCCAAAATGTCTAATATTTTGTCTGGTGACACTTGGATTTCCTTGTGAACATTTAAAAGTGCCAAGCCATTTAGTCTTTCTTCCCCTGTTGTGTTCCGAAGATAGCTTTTTATGCGTCGTAGTGTAGAGAATGACCGCCCCCTGGTGCTTGTTGAAATAGGCAATGTAGCTAGTATCTTCAAGAAACGGTTAGTTACAGGGAAAACGTCTTTATAACATTCTAAATAGTAGTTAATCGCATTTTTAAGCTTTTCTGAAAGCTGCGCAATGTGACGGTACCAAAGCTTCAATTCGCCAGCGGCTATTGTGGACGAACTACTCTGCATGCTGCTCAGCTGTTGTTCTGTTGGAGAAGTTGATTTTCCATCTGGTAATAAACATACAAAGCTGCTCAGTATTTCTTTATGTGCTAAGAACCGTTGGTTCAATTCAGTACAAAAGATGTCTAAAAAGAGAATAAATACATTAATTCTAAAGTATTCTTCTGCCGATTTCACTTTGACATTTCATCTGTGTATCTGGCGACCAGTTATGCGAGGCATGGAGATTTCTACCCCAAATGTCTCTGCCATTCCGGATGCTGCATTGTATATATTTTTGAATTCAGTTTCAGCCTTTCCTCGTAAAGACTGTAATTCTTCATCCACAAGAGATACCATGTTGACTGCAGCAGCCAGGGGCCCTATTCTTGACGCTGCCGGAATAATTCCGTTAGCGGAATGATCCGCAAGTTTCAACCCGCTAGACAGCTAAATGTCTATTCTTGAAACTGCTACTGCTGCTACCGGAATCAACATTGTCGGGTTTATGAAATGTCTTTATGGAAGTGTGGCAACGTTCACTATTGTGTTGACGTCACTGGTAGAAGGCCAATCACAACGAGGGAAGGACCATTTATTATTAAAAGTTAAATTTTTTCTTTATACTTGTATCTTTTCTCTGGATGATGGACGTGGAGGTTATGTAATATGTATAATAAATACAAAACTAATAATTAAAAATTAATGGTATGGCTTATATGAAAAAAAATCGGGGAAATATATTGTGTTATGAAATGAACAACTTTATTTAATGTTAGAAAAAGTACTACAAACATACAAATATTTGCGAAAATATTTACAAATTCATGTGTTTTTTTAAATTAAAATTTACAATAATTCTTATCCCTTAAAAGTACTCGTTTTTTAGTTTATTGTTTCTGCTTACTTGATAGAATTTAAAATTCGTATCACTTAAAAGTAATCGTTTCTTAGTTTGTTTCTGCTTACTTTGCCGCAACTTTTTATGTTAGTGTAAAATTTGAGGTAAAAATAAATTGTATGCGGTGTTTCTTGATTCAGCAAACAATTGTGAATGTGCACATTAACTGCAAGTCAATACAAAATTATAAAATTTTATGAACATCATCTGGCAATTATATCATGGTGCGGGGGGAAATGGGTAAAAGTTCCGTATTGCGTATCCAAGTTAACATGTGATCCTGTTGGCATGATCCTGTACACCTGATCCTGTGGTACATGATGCTTATTTTTTTAGCAGTGGGCAGGCGCGTAGCGCCGACGCATTTCGCGCGACAGCGCGAAATGTGAAGTTATTTATCATATATGTAATTTATTTTTTACATCAGGTTTCGCGCTGTCGCGCGAAACAAGTCGGGGCTACACGCCTTCCCACTGATAAAAAAGATAAGCATCATATAACACAGGATCAGGTGTACAGGATTATGCCATTAGAATCAAAGGTATATCTGGATACACCTGGATAAGCAATACAGAACTTTTACTAAAGTTTGTTATTTTTTGGTGTAGGGGCTTCTTTAAAACAATCTTATGAATTTATCAACAAAATCTTTCAACTAGGCCTATATCTTCTTTCATCATTTATTTAATAATACTTGTGTGGGTTTTCATCGGTGTGTGTTGTTTTCAATCATATTATTTGCGGGGTAGGAATGTTGGCTCTGTTTGCAAGATAGGGAAGGGTAAATAGAATAACCTTTATTTTCACAATCACTTATCACTGTGGGAAATTCATATATAAATGGACTCATTTCGAGTACTTTTCAATTCCGGGATGGATGTACTTTTAACGAATACATGTGCATAATCTAACTACCACTATAGTTTTGTTCCATCAAAACATGACACACGATTGCAATATTTGGTGTCAAAAACGAATTAGGTAATATGGAAACTATGTTACCGGTATTGTATTTATCACAATATACGTCAAATAAACCACAAATTTATACACAGCAAAAATTTCAATGTTTTTAATTATAAGTAGGTACCATATTAAGTACTTAATGGAAGATGGTAAATATAACTTTCGTAACGTAATAACTTTCGTAACGTAATATTTAAATACCTGCCATTGCAAATCACACAAACAAATGTAATAATACTTAAAACATTAAATATTAGTTAAATTGTTACAAAAGTTTTCTCGCCACGCACACAGGAATTTTAAGGTTGAAAGCATCACATGGCGTATTTTTATCTGAATAATCACATAACATAATGAGGCGAATAAGTTATTTCTGGTTTTAAATGAAGTAATCTAATATAAGTATATAAACACACGCATTATTAAACGAGATATGTAGCTAACCTAAACTAACCAAACATACAAACGATTTAAATATTTTTCAGAACCATAACAGAGACTCCATTTTGGACAAATCATGGTTTCAAAGAATAAAAAACGCTCAAATCTCTACCGGAATTGTGATTCCGCCAGCTCACGAGGTGGCGGAATTAATCCGGTAGATTGTGACGTAATTCCGATACAAAATTCCGCTAGCGAGTGTTCAAGAATAGGGTTTAGCAAATTTCTGGTGGAATCAAGTAATTCCGCTAGCGGAATTCTTCCAGCAGCGTCAAGAATAGGGCCCCAGGTCTGTGTCCTTTGTTTGAAGAAACTGGAACAAAGGAAGACTGATGGAAAAACCTATTGCAAGAACTTGCAAACAAATAAAAAATATTGGTTGCTCAATAGCACAGTGAAGCTGTAATGCCATTGAAGATGTCTGCATCAGTCCAGTTTGTGATTTCTCCAAGAGCATCATGAATAGCAGTCAGCATTTCCGCTAGTAAAATTATAGCATCATGCCTCTCAACCCATCGGGTTGGACACATCTGCTTTAGTCTTGTAGCTTTGGACTGGGGGCAGAGTTTGTATATAGACTGCTGTAGCACACAACTACGCTTGGCAGTGTTAAAGAAAGTACCTACATATGTTAGTAGCTGTACCAAGGAAATTTCTTATAGGAGTAACTGTACATGATGCACTTACAGCCAAATTTAGACTGGGCAGCACAGTGAACACATCAAGCACATGGGTGCTTCTCAAGTACACATGCCTGTACTCTATTAAATTTTTCGCTCATTACAGAAGCCCTGTCATATCCTTGGCCCCTCAGATGCTGTACTTTCACTCCAATTTTTTTCCAGAGAACTAAGTAAAATATTAGCCAGGTTTTTTTCCCAGTAACATCACACTTCCACAAACTGAAGAAAATCTTCCCTTATTGTGTTTTCTAAATTATAAATATACCTCCAATGCTAAACTGTTCATTCGTGGATATATCTTTAGTTTCATCAGCTAAAACTGTAAAGCACTCAGCTGAATTAACCATGCTTACTAATTTCTCCAAAACAAAATCATTACAAGCACTTACAACTTCGTTCTGAAATGCTGGGGACAAGTACAAGGCATTTTTTGGCCCTTCGTCGTTGTGAGTTTTGAGAGATGTGTCCCCGTCTTCTATTCGGAAACGCAGGAGAGCGCGAAAATTTCCATCATTGTCCACATTATCCTCTGAAAGTGTCAGCGGACCACAATCCCTATGCCCCCGTAATGCTATTCCCTGCCGTCCACAAAATAGTACAGTACTTATGATAACACATCTTTTCTGTTTTCTGTGATTTGATTTTCCAAAACAGAATTTTGCAACAAATCAACCAGTTTTTGCTTTCCTTTATCAACTGAAAGAAAATTTTCTACTTTCAAGACACACTATTTGTGGTATTCTGTACTTTCATGCCAAAAGAACTGTTCTACAGCATCTTTCCAATGTCTAAATGGCTTCTTGACTAGTACACCTAAAGCTTGGTATCCCCTTACTGCTCCACTCCCACAGCAAAACAAAGCACAGTACTTAGAGTATGTGCCATCTGTAAATTTAGAATACAGCAACCATTTCCATCTGTTAACCAGTTGTGCTGGAACTTGAGGTTGCGTTTTCCACTTCTAGGAAACGAGTAGGAAACATCTGGTGTCCATGGATTTTGCAGAATTTCTAACCTGTCCCCCTCTGTGATAACCTGAAAAATAAGATCCAAATGACTTGAAATATGTGGAAGAAAAATGCTGCATTAATTTTTGTTTATTTCTAATGTCATTGTATTTTTCTGTATTATATGATAAGTACAGTTTCATTTAAAACAGTAATTCTGTGTAATATACTTATTAAATACAGTTTAATAGTCTTAATATTCTTGTTGAAGTTCCCATGCCTCAGCAACAGAAAATAGCTCGATGTCGCAGGCGGGTCCCTTAACATGCATTTAAAGCGCATAGCTACGTTACGAATAATTCGTAAACTTATTAAAGGAGACGAAGAAAGCCATAAAATATCAGTATTCAGTAAATATATGTTAGTGCTATGGAACACACAAATTACTGCACTTTTAAACATTCTTAAGTAGTGTTCATACTAGTCCAAAAAAAAACATTGTTTTTTATTGTGGCAAAGAAGTGTAAAATTTTAGGCTATTTGAACTTTTATTTCCCGCATATTAACTTTTTTATATATGTACATAAATAGTTAACATGTTAGCACAAGACAAAGACACAATTTAAGTTACTGTTTTCTTTTCATGCAAATAGCGAAAACTATTCATATCACAGCAACAAAAAATTACAATGAATGTTAAATCACATAACTACAGTACTTGAGGAAACCTTTTGTTATTATATAATTAAGATATACTTTCAATTTTTAATTGTTAAAATCCACTAACTAACATTTTAAAAAAGATTGACAATTTAAAATATATATATATATATATAAAACTTTTCCTCATGTTATTACAAACATTTTCTGAAACAGCTTTGCTTTATGCTATTATAAATAAGATAGTTTTCCCTATTCTTACTAACAGAAAGTGCTTAGTGTTTGGTTTTAGGAGGAGCATATTTATAAGCATCCTTATATTTTTGCCAGCCATGTTAAAGTGTGACATATGTCTTGAAAATTATGCAATAAATCACATTGTCACATCAAGTTATTACTTACTTGTTCCTTTCCAGTGCCGAAGTTATTAATCAATGCTCCAATCTCATTCTTGTTACATTCGGATTGTGCACTACTTGAAGGTCCTGACGTTGACATCGTCTCAAGATTTCCCACCATTTATTGATTGTTTTTTCTGGCGCCAGCCTGAGTTGTTTGAATATGTTCAGTAACAGCCTTTTGCTTCTTCGTGGGACATTCCTTCGCAAAAAAGAACAATAACGTTCCTTTTCTTTTGACAGGTTCCATAGTAGTCTAACAGAAAACAAATGTCCGTCAAGTTAATGATTACAACAAACTCAAGACATAAATAAAATGTTAATGCTTACAGTTACATGTATACAGAGTCACCATGAGCATGTTCGCACTGAAATCTTTATACACAGACACAGAAATCTTCGGTCGGTAACAAATACTGATAGTCTACTTGCTGTGCGCGTACGGACTACTGAGCATTGTCTATAGAATCAACGCAGAGCCCTCCCTTCCCCGGCTCCCACCCTCCATTGGAGGGGAGGGCTCTGCATGCCTCCAATCATTCTCGTTAATCAACAAGGGTTGGGTTTCGGCAGAACTGGCCTATTCCTGAAAACAATTAGCTTTAGTTTGAAGAGTTACATGACACCATGTCGTCGTCTCAATTCTATAAACACACAGCAATCCTTACACTTTTGGAAGACCAGTCACCACCTGCTTATAATTACCACGCTGGTTAAATACAGTAGGTGTAAGATATTTGAAAGCTTGGTACCCGTCACGGCGACACAACCTTATAGCTTCTGCTCGCTACAGTGGTAGGGGAAGGGATGGAGAATCGGTAGGGTTCGCTTACTCTTCTCCTCCAGTGCAATGGCCGGTGATAGCAGTAAGACACCCAGGCTTTTAGCTAACCTGCTTTCAGATAAGAAAAAAAAATGGGTCTAAGGGGGGGGGGGGGGGTTAGAACCCCATAAACCCCCACTGGCTACGCCCCTGTTGTCGTTGACTACTATTCCAAGTGGATTGAAATAGTACCAGTAGCAAATAAGCAAGCCATTTAATTCATAAGAGGACTGAAATCTGTGTTTGTCACTCACGGTGTGTGCCCACGGTGAGTCTAAGACAATATGCCATTTAACTCCTATAAATACAGGCAGTTCGAAATGAGTTGGAACTTCGAAATAGTGACGGCAAGTCCCCACTACCCAAAATCGAATGGGCAGGCAGAACGAGCAGTGCAGATTGCTAAGAACATGCCGAGGAAGTGTTTGGATTCATCTTGTGATCTACCTGTCATGTTACTAGAGTACAGAAGCACTCCTCTGATGGCAGTAGGCATGTCACCAGCACAGTTACTAATGAGTCGCCGGGTAAGGATGAAACTACCAATGAGGCAGCAGTTACTACAACCAGAAGTGCAGGGAAAGGTAGCAGAAGAAAGAAGAACTGCGTAACAGGCAAGCGAAGACCAAGCAGTGGTATGATCAACGCGCAAGAAAGGCAACAGAGTTCGAGCACCAAGATAGGGTCATCGAGACAATCAGTGGGAACCCACAGAAATCGTACAAAAGTCTTCGACTCCGAGATAATATGTTGTCCGTAATTAAGATGGCCAGCACGTGCGGAGGAACTCCCATCACTTGCGACCATCCAGTCGTGCTCCTGAGGTGCATAGGAGAGGGTCCAGCCTGGATTCTGATGATGAGTTCAGGGGGTTCCCAGCAGAAGTCGAGGCAGGAGGAGAGTCGCAGGGAGCAGGGTCAAGAGTGTAGCAGGGAGAGGGCCCACCAGTTCTGTCGAGTGGTAAGGTTCAGGAAAAGGTCAGTGTGTCAGGACGTACAAAAAGCGGACGTGAGGTTAAAGTGCCAGCAAGATACAAAGACTAGTGAGTACCAAATAACATATGTTAAAAGAGTGTGAATGTCTTTGTTATAACAGGGGAGGTGTTGTGATATGTTATGTTAGCATCTATGGCAGGAAGTTGTAGATGGCAGAATCAGTCATCATGAAGATAGAGGACAGTGAGTGTGATGGAAAGAGGAGATCAATCCATATAAATGTGAATTAGTCAAACATGTGATTAGTTGATGTCTGATTAAAGAAGTGAAAACACAACAAAATTCACAAAAGAAATGAAAAAAAAATATTTGAAATATTTTTGAGATTTTTCATTTTTCCTTTGCTGCAGTGGGTGTTTTTGGTGGAACTGTGAAAAAACACTTCGTTATTTAGATAATACATAAGGTTATGTAGCATTTTGGCAGGACCTAACAGCTTCTGCATTATAACAAGGATTTTGTTATGTAGGAGTTCGTTGTCTTAGGTTTTACTGTTCTCATAAAAAAAATCCATGTGAAGTATGCTGCAAAATTGCATCAGTTACATTAATGACACGAATTACAAAAAAAGGACTTTTATGTGTAACTCAGTGCATTTTAACATTGTTAATTCTTTTACACTACAAAGAAAAATTGAATTAAAAATATCTATTTTTAAAATGCCTAAAACTTTCAAACAATGATCTGAAAAAAAAGTAAGTGCTTCTACAAAAAGGTAAGTCGTCACTACAGTTTCTTCTAAGAATACCTTTTTTTTTAAAAACTACTAACCAGTAGTATATAATAGTTGCTCCTAGCTCTGGCTTTAGGCTGTGGTGCAGAGAGCCGGTCAATGACCGATCTCTGTGATGTCATAGTGGCCATATTGGATGACAATGACCTTCAAAATTTGTCAAAAATTCTTTAGAAATTTTTCTATTTTGAGAGAAAAGTTCCAGTTTTGAGAGAAAATTTCCCATTTTAGCTGTCAAAAATGCCAACAGCTTGAAAAGTCCACAAAGTGGCTTAAATTCCCCGGTGAAAAGACGCTCTAAGCCACCAAGATCATGATCTTGTCAATTAGGATGCCATGACCGCCATTTTTTAGGTAAAGATGTCATAGTTGCAAAGTTTCGTTACGGCCACCATCTTGAAAATCCATTTTTTATCCTGGGAAGTCTGGAAAAAATTTAAAGTTTATAAAAAATGTATATAGTAAAATTTTCATAAAAATACTCGGCCATCTTGAATCAAGACATCACAGTTGTACACATCATTATGGCCAGATCTCGGATTCTAGAAACATTGCACATTTCGTTATGCCCGCCATCTTGGTTGTGTTGACATCATTGCACATTTTGTTACGGACACTATCTTGTATTATAGAACATTGCAATTTTCGTTATGGTTGCCATCTCGAAAATCCATATTGTTATGCTAGGAAATTTGGGAAATACTTTCAAATGTATAAAAAATAATAAATAAAAAAATACTACGCCATCTTGGATTAATCTGTCATGGCCGCCATCTTGAAAAACTGTAATTAACAGATTTTAATGGGAATTAATTAAAAATTTACAAAATTATTTAATAAAATTTTAATAAAATAATATCTAAAAAACACACATCATGAAGTCCTCAGTTCAGACCCAGCGAGGTAATTCAATTAAAAATGGCGATGGATACTTCCTTTATGGAAGTCACCTCCCACTGACCTTCCACCACTAATGCCAAGGTATATATCATGTCAGCTACTATAACATTACATCCGCCATCTTGATTTAGTTTGCTGGATGCCAATATCTTGTTTTCGTCTGCTAGAGTGAGCTGCTGCAATATTAGTTTAATTTTCTCCAGCTAAAATGCAGTATTCATTTATACTGATTTGTCCGCCATCTTATTGGCCATCTCGGTCACCATGTTGGAAATCTGTATTTGTTAAGCCAGAAATATGGGAAAAATTACAAAAATCATTAAAAAAATGCATATAATATACTGATTGATTTGATCGATATCTGTCCTGTTTAGATACCTACTTGAAATATTAAAAAAATAATTTAAACTAAAACTTATTTAATAAATCCTGTACAAATTCCTAAAAGAGGCTTAAGTTTCTCATATATCACCCTCTATTAAGCCGTTGTGACTGCCATCTTAGAAATTTGTATTTATTGACCTTGAAATTTGGAAAAAATTCCAAACTTCATCAAAAAATCACTTATTAAAATTATGATTTATGCGATACTTTCCCATCTTTGATTTGACTCTCCGCCAGTGATAAGAATCACTAAATATTAAAATAAATTTTTAAATTATGTTTCCTTTTACCTTTCGTGGAGTTTATTAATCACTCACTCTACGAATAACAGCACTACATAAGATACCTGTCCAGCGAATTAAATATGTTGTCGTGCTGCCTACCATGGAAGTATAATTTTTCGATACTTGGAGTATGTTCCAACAATAAATTGTTCAATATTAGACATATAGACCAAGCCACTCCGTAACAAGAGATGTTTTTAAACGATACTCTAAAAACGTTTTTAAGCAGGTTATGCCCAATGTTAGGCGTTTAGACCAATAATCTCCGGACCATAAGTCCAATTATGTCCTAAGAACAGACTTAACGATCCACAGTTAATGAAAAGGAAGCACAATTGGAAGCACAGTCAACGAAAAGGAAGCATAATCGGAAGCACATTCGACAAAGAGGAAGCACATTTGGAAGTTCAATCAACGAAAATGAAGTACAGTTGGAAGAAGCAAAGAAAGCACAATCAATGTAAGTAAGCACAATCGCAAGTACATTCGAAAAAGTAGAAGCACAATCAACGAAAAAGAAGCACAATTGGAAGCTCAATCAATGGAAAGAAAGCACAATCCACGAAAAGGAACCACAATTGGAAACACATTCGACTAAGAGGAAGCACAATCAACAATAAGGAAGCACAATCGGAAGCAAAATCAAAGAAAAGGATAGCATCTCATCAGTAAGTTGTGATAATACAGGCTTGACTACGTACATTTAACGAAAAGGACATACATTTTCACAAGCATTCAACTCTAGAATGCATTCGCCAATTTTACGATAGGATATAATGCAGGGGTGAATATTCCATGGAACCAAGGGAACCATTGGTTCCCTACTGCTGCCAAATAAATAAAATAAATATATTACTACTTGTATACTGTTGTAAATAATTCAACTCGTATTTTTTGAACAGCTCGCCCTAACACTTTGTGTTTGCGTTCGCGCGTTGAACCTCTTCAGCTATCGCTTTATCTCTCTCACACCTCTCTTTCTCTCTCTGCCTTCTCTGCCTTCCCCGCTCCCACATCCCCCCCCTCCCCCGGGGGTTTACCATTGCTTTCTGCGCCTTCATTGGTGGCCGACTTCTCTCCGCCTTCGCCTTCGGGTGTTTCCGTGAGCACTCGGCTTCGGCTTCCGACCTGGGGAACCAAGCCAGAGGGCTGGTTCCATCGCGTGCCGCGTGGCGTATTCTCTAAAGAAATTGTGTGCTTCGCGTTGCGTAAAATAACTCGCCTGACAGCCTGAAAGCAGATTTACTACATTAAGAATACGTACTTTATAATACTTAATTACGTCCCAAGTTTTTGGTGAAGAGTTTCGTCAAATTCAAAAGTGGCCACATAGCTACAGCATTGTTGAACTCGCTCATTGCGGTAGGCTTGGCCAAGGGAACCAACAGTCTATTCTGCGGGCCCTGGCCATGGAGGGGATTTTAAGGGGTGTGCGGAGGGACGAGGCTGCCGCAGTAGGGGAGGGAGCGGCAGGAAACAGACGCGCTTGTGACTGCGTGGTAGAAAATTTTAGAGGTGTAAAAGTAACGAAAAAAAAGCGTATCCGTATATATTCGTTACTATAGCAATTAGTACTCGTTACTATCGTATCGTTACGTTACTCGTTACTTCTGATACCGCATAACATGCTATGTTATGTTGCAGCAACGAATCGAGTCGTATTGCGTACGCGTACAGTATGACGTCGCGTATATAATAATAAATAGAATATATACTATTAACAATAGGCCTATTTGATAATTAACAGTTTTTGTCAGCCAAGAAACAATTATATCTCATTAGAGCGGCTTTATTATATTATCTCTTTTAAGATAAGAACAAAAAAAACGTGAAAATACGCGATACTAAAAAACAAAAACATACATATTTCTCATTTGTAAAAAATACTTTCTTACGTTGTTTTTGTTCCGATCTCAAACTTTGTCTACACACACAATACCTTTAATAAACAGTAAAAAATACTTGAACGACGAATTTCCAAATTATACTTTACTTAATAAACAAACATTGTTCTTTGTAACGTAAATTCATCGAATATGCGCGCGCATGTGTAAAACATACGAAAACTGCGAGTAACGAGATGCAGCCGTGTGTAATGTTTCGTTACTCATTACTAGATGGCGCACCCGTTACTCAGTACCGAGTGCATACTTGTTTCATATTTTGGTGCTAAAAGTTTCGAACAAAAACGAGTTTTAATTTTGCAATGTAGACCCACGCCAGACATATCGTGTATGGTAACAAATGCTAGATCAAGCGGTGTGCAAAAGACATTTCAAATCTAATAAGCGAAATAGCCTAACAAAATGACCATACATGCTCATGCTTGAAAGTGTGAGTTAAGATTATTAAATTCTGTGTGACTTTAACATGTATTGCATTGACTACCAAAATCATAATTTCGTGAATTTTGATATAGGTATGCTGGTGATGTGTTTCCGAGCGTATCTTTCACTGTTTCACTGATTAAAATATCTTGCTTCGTGTAACGACGATTGCTCAAGTTTTAGTCATACCAGCTTTTTAATTTTATTATAATATAAGAAATGTTGACTTAACATTTTGAAGAGAAACTCTTAGGCCTAGCTTTCATCGACACTTAAAATTGTTTTGCTGCGGAAGCCGCCTTATTAGTTGAGGCAACAAAAGAAAAATAGATGAAAATCATACTAATAGACCCATTGGTCGGTGGTGAACGGGAGGTGGGAGGGCTGTTTAAAGGTACAATTCATAGCTTTTGCTTAAGTATTTTCCAAACTATGGGTTTTAGCAAAAAAAAAAAAAAAAAAAAAAAAAAAAACCATTTTGATACAAAATTAAAGAGCATAAAATTTCCTACAAAAGAGATACGTTAAACCGCTTAAATAGCACCAATTTGCACCTTAAAATCAAATTTTTTCGGGGGAGGACCCCCGGACCCCCCCACCATAATAGGGGGTGACAGTGAACATTTTTGGTTCCCCCACTTTGAAATTCACCCTTCGCCACTTATATAATGCATCCATTACCTAGTCATAGGCTCCAACAGTTTTTAGCTCCAACTATCATTGGCTTCACAGTCTTTGACTCCAAAAATATTTGGCTCTAGCTGTCTTTGTCTTCAGCTGTCTTAGGCCTAGCTGCTATTTGGCTACAAGACTAGGAGACTACGAAGCTACGAGACTACAGGACTACACGACTTCTAGGCTTTAACCGGCTACAAGGCTGCTAGGCTATAATTCTACAAGGCTACAAATCTAGAATGTTACTAATCTACATGGCCACAATACTACTTGGTTCTAGAGGTGGGTTGTTACAGCAATTTTCGGTGTCTGTTCCAACCTGATACTGATACAGTAATGTACCTAGTTACAAGTCTCTGATACTTTTGTATCAGAGCAGTAGCGGTCCCAGGAAGCGACAAGGTATCAGCATTCTCGTTACAGGGTACACATCCACCGTGCCGTCATCTCCAGCGTAAAAAGGTATCGGTGTCTCTGATACATTATTTATCACGCCCGGTAATTCTCTACCTCTGTTACTATCATGCCAGCCTGATACAGCCAGTATCAATCAGTTCAACATTCACTGCAGTTCGTCCTGGCCGTGTATTAATTACCACCATGTACATTGTTGCGGGCTGTCATGCTTTGTAATTAGTATCTTTATAGTGAAATAAGGAATGATTAAGTGCAAGAAAAAGACTTTATTTGTGTGGAATTTTTTTACGGAAAATAATGAGTTTGCTAATTGTAATTTGTGTAAACAAAAACTGAGTTATAAATCATCATCGACTAATCTGAAGAAACATTTGAAACGTAAACATTGATATATTATGCTCACTAATGTACGTATCTGTTTTTTTTATTTTTTATTTTTGATAAAATCGTAATCTTTTAATGTATGAAAACACTAGTTACTAATTGTTTTCGAAAAAAAAAGTCCATATGTTGATTACATCTGTTATTAGTGTCAACTGAGAATTTATTTGCATTTTCATAGCTGTTAGGTGCACAAATATAAATATTATATCTTGTATTAATGTACTTTTTAATATTAAAATTTCATTAGTTTTATTATTGAACGAGACTGTGCACGCACTGCGCACTGAGCGTACTTTGATGTGGGACAATAACCAAACGACTCGTAACAATTTCGCTTTGCGCCTCTCCTTCAACGCCTTCCCCTGCGCTTCCTCCCCTACATTATTTCCCTTCTTTATCCCTTATTCGTCGTTCCTGCTCCCTCCCCTTTCACAAGCTCCGCCCAAGTGACCGTCATCTGCGATCGGGTTCTGCGCACATTGGCCGTGGTGTTGTTCCAGGCGAATTCTGAACTGATACTAAAGTACTTGATACTTTTCAATGGTACTCGTTTGCCGTTCCTGATACTGGCGGGTATCAGTGACAAAGTATAGGGGTTGATACTTTTCGACCCACCTCTACTTGGTTCTAACTGTCTTTGACTTATTCAGTTGCGAGAGTTAATTAATCTCATGCAAAAGAGCTTGTAAGTTGTACCGATTCTTGCCAACAGATGTCGCTACATGTTGTGCTGAGGAAAAAAAATATTTATTTATTTTATGTGGGATGCGGGATGCTCACTCACATTCGCAAGAGGAAGAAGGCTTCGGTAGACATCAAGGTGAAGGAAGTTCGCCTTGCACGATAGTGCTTCTCAGCTGTCTTAAGACATATTAATTGACTGAGTAATAGATGTTTTTGTTTGAATTCCCCCCGATAAAAAATATTTTATTGATAATTTAATAGCAGAAATTCACAAATTAAAATTAACTCAAAATTAAAATTGCATAACTCATTAATATAAAAATTTCTTTGTGTGCTCCTTATTCCTGTCGAGACTTCTGCTGATATTCTGCGAGTTATTCTGGTTATATCTGAGAATTGAATCTCTGCATGAAAACATTTTTTTTTTTACCTAATGAGTCACGTAATTTTATTTTGAGTTAGTTTTAATTAATGAATTTCTGCTACTTAATTACCTGGTTACAATTTATTTTTTTGTTGTTTTCTGTTGTAAGGCACTCTTTTGGAATCTGTTGTTTCTCATTGTATACTGTTGGTTTTCGTTTATATCTGTTGTAAGGCAATCTGTTGTTTTCTAGTGCTCTTCATTGTATTCTATTGTTTTGTTGGTTTTTGTTATAAATCATGCTGTTATTTTACAGTGGGTTCAATTCGATTTTGTTGTTTTTAGTAGGTCAAAATACATTCTATTGGATTCTGTTAAATTGTAATTTTGAAAAAAATTATAACCATCATAAATAAAGTCATATTTGAAAAATATTATTTTAAAGATTATTCCGCAAGTTAAGTTTTAATTTATATAAGACTAGATAATGCCCGGCATGCGTTGCAATGCCTCAATCAATTATTTTTTGTAATTTTTTAAACGTATACTAAGCATCTCTCTTTATCTCTCTAATTCTCTATCTCTCTATGTATATCACTATAACTCTCTCTATCTTTCTATTTATATCTCTATCTCTCTATATATCTTTTAGCGGACCCGACAGACATTGTCCTGCCCAAAGGTACTTTTTGTGAGATATGGATATGGCGGTAAGTATTTCTACGCTGGACATTTTGTATCTTCTCATTATACATACCCCTCCTCTTGGGCACGCCACTGCCGTTACCAAAACCCTTTCCCATGGTTACGCAGAAGGCAACAACAATGCAAAAGCCCGTTGCCATGGAGGCTAATTATCAACAATGCTTAGTTTATTTGCTTTTAAAGCGTCTATTTTTAGTTTTTCTTAACACAGAATCGAGATAAAATATCCAATTGTGAATCTAAACCATCCTCGAATCGTCGAATCCCCGTGAACTCACACACAAAATTTCATAAAAATCGCATACAAACAGACAGACAGAAAAAGTACTGTTTTATTATAGTAAGATAGATAGATTATTCTTACATGTTCGCATCCATGCAGTATATGAAAAATCAGCATGCATAGCCCCACACCTATAACTATACGTATCTGCTGCCCACGACTTTTTCCGCATGGAATTTTGTATTATGTTGCACCATTTAGAAATTTAAACATTATAACATAACAGTAGATACAGTTGTAGTAGTTTTCTTATGTTCACAAATGATAATTTTTCTCACCTTTATTTCAGTCTTTGCAATAAAAATATGTTACTACCTAAATTTTGAGTAAATATGTTTCTACTTTCAAATGTAATGACGGGAAGACACTTCATAAAATGTCTTTGTAAACCACATTTACTGTTTTTTCCGTCTCGAGCTAGAATGTAAAGATTGTCTGCATTACTGACCCGCGAGCAAGCTACATACATTTCAGAGAGAGAGAGAGAGTGAGAGAAAGACACCTATTGAATGTCTATCTAACTAATTTTTTTATGAGAGCATATTTTCATTAAATAAATCATGAAATCATTCAACGATAAAAGCTGTTTATTTAATTAAGCGGACGGGTTCGCTCCAAGGAGAAAATTGACGCGGCGAGACCTCGTGGACATAGAGAAATGACACACACTCACTATTTGTGTGGATATGAAACCTATGGGTAGAGAGAGCGTGACGTCACAAATGCGTGTTCAACATGGTTGGCTCGAAAAACACGTGACTTAAGGACGATTGCTGTTGTTGACATATCGCATCGGGGCGAAAATACGTGTTATGTGCTAATTTTTGAAAATGGTTCTGTATTGCTGTGCGTTTGGATGCAAGTCAATACATCATAAAGGAAGCCAGTTTTCACAAGTAAATATGCTTATTTACGTGAATATTAGCATTAAAAGTACGCTGGTGTTTGGTACTTGAGAGCTATAATTGGTTTTTTATCTCTCAGTTTTAATCTTTTTCAGTTTTCCGAAGGATGAAAACCGTAGAAGGTTGTGGGAAATCAAAGTAAGACGACAAGATTTCAAAGCAACTTCGGCGACAAAAATATGTTCCAAACATTTCGAAGAGGAGTGCTTCGATATAGTGAAGTTTGGTGGTACATGGCTAAAGAACACTGCTGTTCCCACAATTTTCGATTTCCCTCCGCATTTGCTTACCACTCTAAATCCGAGGAAACCAGTCAAACAGTTGTGTTGTAGAGGAATGTCACGACACTAATGGAAAGAGAAGTAAACAAGGTTATGTCCGAGATACGACAAAGGCGACATACTCGTCCGAAACGTATGTGTCAACAGAGGCAGAAGGTAAAGAAATACATCACTTAACAAAGTTATAATCATATTTCACCTAAATGTGCAACAAAGTATTGCATCCACTTGGTGTGTAATCATTTCGGCTAGTGATCTCCGGATAGTTAATTGAATGCATCATTGTTATACATTGATATAATATGCAACACAATGTTGTAACCTAGCTATTCTATTTTAGTAAGTTCTAGGCCTACAAAAAGCAATATTTTTTTATATTTATTTTTATTAAATTCCTAAATAAATTTGGAGTACAAGTCTCATTGGATGTAAAATAAGTCAATTATAATAATAAAATTTTATATATATAACATCAAATAGGTAAGACAGATAAGTAAAAGATACAACATACAAAACAATATAAGAGTATACCTAAAGATGTAAAGGATAAATTAGTACAAATGTACATAAAAGAGTAATAATTATATAAATAAACAGACACGAACAGATCCTTTGAGAACTCTATGGTAAATGATCCGAGTATTAGAAGTTGAATTTGTTCATGTCATGTTATCTTTTGTAATTACACTTTGTATTCTAGAATTAAGGTAAGATTTAAGTAAATTTTTGAAATTATTTCTTATTCTATAGTATTCCAGTTTTTAAATAAGGATTTCATGATTTACACAATAAAGCCTTAGGTAGGTCATAACAATTTTAATAACATCTTAATGATTATTTAGAGCTAAGATTTCCGTGGTTAGTTTAAATATTGCATTATCAGTAGATTTATTCTTTTCAAAGCCTAATTAAGACACAGTTAAAGTATTATAATGCATTATAGGTTTTAAAAGTCTGGTGGACTCAAGGAACAAATGTGTTACAATTTAAAAACAAAGAACATACATTTACAAGTTTTTGGAACATTAATAAAATTAACCTTAAAATAAAGATCATATTCCTTCTTAAGTAACTGTGTAACTACTTTGCAGATTTTTTCGATTAACAAGTTTTTTCCAGCCATGTTTGGTAAAGTATTTTCTCTAAAATTCCAATACATCCACCAAACCAACATTACTTTAACTAGGTACCACAAATTAATTTAACTTACTGTTTTTGTTTAACTTCGTTATTGACATGTGACTCAAATTTCAGTTGGTGCTGATGTAGGATACCCACTACTACTACATCCTTGGTTTAAGTGAGCCTTGGAAGTTGCAGTTGTAAATTTCTGAGGGCATTTTAACTTTCATTATGACTTTACACCTAGAGTAAATACTATACTATGCTTATCAATTAGTATTACATCCACAATTGATACAGTGAAAATGTTTAACAAAACTGGTGCACTATTGATATTTTATTGATGACTTTCTTTATGAGTAGGCTTATGATAGTAGTGTTTTAATGCACACACGTTAGCCTATACTGATTTCATAGAGTGTGACTTGATATGTTTTGTAGAATTATGCATAAAAAACTATCTATCTGTGGCACACAATTGGGTTGTGGACTGCCTGGTTGCCATCCCCTCTTCTCCTACTCTATCCTCCTTCACAGTACATTATCCTTTATTATGTCCACTAATGGCGTTCTAAACTTGTGTGCTAAATTCATGATTATCATTATATAATAAATTCTATCTGTCCTTGCTACAATGAATGAAAATTAGTCAATTTAACCCCTGTAATGTTTTACTAGATGGTGTCAACTATCATATAAAAAATTTTATTTAATTTATGTCACTTCTGTGTAGTGTCTGTTTTGTGTTATTTGATCGAGATGTGAGTTTTGTGTTCAAATTGTGTGTTGAATATTTTTTCATTAGTTGTGCTCTCAACAGGTGGCACCAGTTATGTTTCCCCAAGAAACCATTACATTGGTGACTTTAATGAACAGGATATTCAGTCTCCGAGGAAGGCCAAGAAGTTTCTTGCTATTGTGAAAAATGGACTAAAGAACCACAGAAATAAGTGTAATGCACTGAGGATGAGAAAAAAAGACTTGTAAAGAAGTTTACAATTAAAACCACTACGAAATTGCAATGCATTAAACACTAGCCTTTACATTAATCAGTAAGTTCGGTCTTAAGTCATAATATAACTTTTGCATCACAGTAATGCAACAGTTACACAAAGCAATATTATTTTATTTATTTGTATTACTTTCCATAAATCTATTTGTAGTACAAGTCTCACTAGATGTAGAATAAATCAATTATAAAATTATGCACAATTCATACAAAACTAATTCACAGATTCACACACACAATACAAGGCATAAACAAAACGTACACGTGGAAATGGTGAACTGCGCTATCACATCTATTCAAGGGCGCCCATAGGATGAAAGGGGGGGGGGGGGGAGCAGACCTTCAAAAAGTGCCAAAAATTACTAAAATTTGCCAAAAATCTTCAAAAACACCTAATTTTTTTTCTTTTCCTGAAAACTATGGTGAGGGGGGCATGGCCCTCGCCTGACCATAGGTATGGGCGCCCTTGTATTTATTACAGTGCATTTTAAAGGAGCAAAATTATTCAATAACCTACCGCAGAACATTAAGGAAATAAAAATTTTTCAACAATTTAAAAAAAAAAGTTTTTAACTTGCTACTTCAAGAATGCTACTACTCCACAGCAGACTATCTAAATAGAACAACCTTAACTTCCACTTTATACCTACTTTATTTTTGATTATTTATAAATACAATTTCAATGTTTACGAGATACAGTACACTCCCGATTATCCGCGAAATTAAGTGGCAGGGCCACAGCGGATAGTGAAAATCGCGGATAATCCGCAAAAGAGCCGAAAAATGGAAACAAAAAAGGAAATATTAATTTCAACTTAATATATTAAAAATTTATTTACAGTAAAAGTTACAATTTACAGAAAAAATTATTAAATAATGCTAAAATTGTAGTATTTTACTGAATAATTAACATACAATAAATTTCACTGATGTAAACATAAAAGTGCTCGGTACTTACTTCGTAACAAGGATACAGTACATACTGTACGTACTCAGACACTTCATTAGACATTAAAAAGCACAACTCTTAAAATTTACAACTTTTTGGAAAAAAATCAGTCAGTTGCTTTTGTATCTTGCTTTGGAAACATCTTTTCTTAATTCTTGATTGAATTTCCGCAACATAAGTTTTTCAGCCAACTGCGCATCGTCGTCTTGTTCCTCTAAATAGTGAAGCAGTCCGACAATGTGTTGCAAAGCCGCTTCGTGAGTCATCTGCGCCTTCGCACTGGGCACATCTGTGGCGTTTTACTGTATACTGCACACAATACACTCGTCAGTAGAGTTCAAATTTGCTCACTTGTAATAAAATACAGATTTACATATGTACTGTATTTGTTTCGTAGCATGCGCGGATAATAGGGAGTTTACTGTAATTCGTAATTCATATCTTGTACAATATTTGTCTCTACTGTATTACTACTTTAACTTTATGCATGTAGTTATGTTAAGATATGTTTTAATTGTATTGTAAAATATGTAATTGTAACTGTACTACTACTGTTTAAATTGTAGGGCCTAACTGTATACAATTGTATTATTGTATCAAGCCTATACTTCTACTTGTATTAATGTTTCTGCAACCATTTTATGTTAAACTTGTGTCAACTGTCAAATTTAAAATTTTATCTTTAGAATCTGTATATGTACCTGTAACACCAGTTTTATTATTTTTTTCCCATGTCTGGATTTTTGGTATTTTTAACTTTTACTGTTTGTATGTTAAATTATATTTCTTGATGTGTCCTATACCATTTGTGCAAATGTCTGTATGTTTAGATGGACGAGAATAAATAAATAAATTAACAATTATTTTTATATATAGACACACACACAACACATCAGGTAAGACAGAGTTTCATTTGTATATGAAAAGTAGATTTTTAAGATCTTACTATATTCCACAAAGTCTTGATTTTATTTGAAGAGTTGTTAATGTTTTTACTTTTTCATTTTAATTTATATATTTAATTAAATTTTAAATTTTAAATTTTTACTATATTTTTTATAATAAATGTTATCTTCAAGGAGACCCGTATTTCTAGATTTTAGATATGTATCTTTTAACTTGACAAGATTTAGCTATACTCTTTGTTAACCTTGGACAGTGAAGTAACCGGGGGGGGGGGGGGTGTTACGGAAACCCCCCCCCCCCTTTTTCCCTTCAGGGTTTTAAAACAATTAGAACCAGTGAAATCAAAATAAGAAAATTATAAGCAATACACAAGGTTACACAGGGATTAATTTGAAAGTATTATTGTAATCCTCATAGTGGCCTACAACAATGCATCCCTCCCCCCTCTTCCCACACAAATCCAAAATATAAAATGTTTATCTGTCTTTTCTCTATCAAAATCACTACTTTAATTTATGTGTGTAAGTAATGGACTTCTATAAGTGAATTGTTTCCTAAGATGTTAGTGTGACAGAGTTTTATTTAACCCAATGAAAAATATGTAAACAAAACTTAACCCACCCACCCCCCTTTTAATGAAAAACTGGACCCCCCTCCCATTTCACAAAATGGGACACCCCCCCCCCCCTTCAAAAAATCCTGGCTACGGCCCTGCCATGCATTTTGATATATCGATTTTTTGGGAGTACTACAGTATTTTATGGGGCAGCAAGCATTGAAATGAAATAATAAAATCTTTTGAAAATTGTTATAAAGTTGTAAGAATCAGATCAAACATTAAAGGCTCCCAAGATTTTGACTAAAGAAAATTATAGTAATTTAAGAGAGCTGTCATATATAACTTTTGTTATAGACTTATTTACATTACTTAAATTATAATTTATGTTCAAAACCTGTGGATCATGTTCAGACTGACCATTTAAAATAGCTCCTGTACTAAATGAATGATAATTTTTAGTTATTCTTAAATATATTACCAATAGCTGTTGCTGTTGAGAATGTTATTCTATTTGGAAAATTACCACATTGATCATACTGTACGTTAAGAAAAGAAAATTTAGCAATTTTTTGTGAGTACTTTCCACCATATAATTCACATTAAATCACCTCACAAAATAAAATCAAAGTTAACTGAAAAAAAAAAATATTACATCTATTTGCCAGTAACCCTGCTAGGTGCTCCTTGCTATCCCTCACAGAGAGGTGGGTGACAGCACCTCTAACATTTTTAATTAATTAAATTAAGAGTAATATTATTTAACTTATCTTAGGAACTATTTATTTTACTCATAATTTCAAAATTATAATCAAAAGTGGTTTCTATTTGAATTTTTTTTGTAGAATGAAACCAGTTACTCACTAACCTATTTAAAAGTTATAATATTTTTTTGTATAGTATGTATTACAATTTAACAACAAAGAACACATGTACGTTTACAAGTTTTTTGAAACAATCATTAAATTATCATTAAAATAAAGAGGAACATCATCTTCCTTCTTAAGTAACTGTTTAACTACATTGCTGAATTTTTCACTCAAGTTTTATCCAGCCTTATTTAGAGAAAATCCATGTTTGGTAAAATATTTTCTCTGAATAGCACATCTAACACTCCCAAAGGTATAAATACTCTCATTTAATGATCAGCGAACGCCTACAGAATCGTTACGTTCATGCTTTTGTAATTACGAATCTGAAACAAACTTTGAATTCCCGCGCAAATTATCCTTAAGTCACGTGATAGGTGTTGACCACACAGTTATACATGTCATGGTATAGCCAACGCTCCCTCTACCTATTATACCTCTATGTATGAAACATGATTTTTTTCTGCAATTTAAATTGTAATATACAAAAAGGGTATTGAAAATTGAAACAAATATGGCGACACTATAAACTGTCAGGATCTTTATTTTTTTCTTACTCTCTACTTAGTTCCTTATAGCAAAACTTAATGGCTTCTAATAATGCGTTGCAATTTTTGCTTTTAAAGCGTGTTATTTTTAGTTTTTCTTAACTCAAAATCGAGATAAAATATCCAATTGTGAATCTAAACCATCCTCACTATTTGTGTGGCTATGAAACATGATTTTTTTTTCTGCAATTTAAATTGTAATATACAAAAAGGGTATTGAAAATTGAAACAAATATGGCGACGCTATAAACTGTCAGGATATTTATTTTTTTCTTACTCTCTACTTAGTTCCTTACAATAGCAAAACGTAATGGCTTCTAATAATGCGTTGCAATTTTTGCTTTTAAAGCGTGTTTTTCTTTGAGTTTTTCTTAACTCAGAATCGAGATAAAATATCCAATTGTGAATAGGGATGCAAACGATACATCGATGTTTTCAAAACATCGATGTATCGTTCATGAAACATCGATGTTAGCATCGATGTTTTGAAGAGCGATACATCGCCGATGCATCGACGAAAATGTCGAAAAACATCGACATCGTTCATCATTAAAATAACCCTAGTTTTTAATAATGTTTTGGCTATAATTTCATGAATATTTATTGAATATATAATAAACATTAATATACGACATTTAGTTATCAAGATATAATTTTTTAACTGTCTATCTTACTATAAAAACCTAAATTTTTAAGTAGGTATCAAAAATGTTGTAAATACTGAACTATATTTGGTTGATTTCAGCATCAATTTTTTTCCAGTACTTTAAGATGTGTAAAATCATTTGGAAAAAAATAAATACCGTTAAAAAATAAGTATTTACATAAGAATTGTATTTAAATTTTGAAAAATATAGGGGAAAAGCAGCGAGACTTCATAGACAATTTCATAGCTGGTTGTACATACAAGCAGGGCCGCAACAACAGGGGGGGGGGGGGGGGCAAGGGTATTTTGCCCACCCACCCCTCTGAAACGGGGGCAAAGAAAGTGCTGTACAAGTTGGATATGTTATTTCGACTAGCTGTATAATCAATTTTTAGATAATAAAACTGCTTGTATAGCACCATTTTCCACCTTGAAATACAAATTTTCCCGGGGGAGGAACCCCCACTACAATAGGGGGGATCGATGATTCTTTATAAAAAGGTATATTGCCCCCCCCCCCCCCCCTTTTGAAAATTTAGTTGTTGCGCCCCTGCATACAAGCTAGTGAATGGTACCGATACGGTCTCGCTAGCTCTATCGAGAAAATTAATGTTACATTTTTAACCTGCACATACACTTCATGCTTTTTCCTTATTTTTGACGTGGCGTCTAATAAATCGAAGAACGCCGACTGCACGCACGAAAAAGTGTTCCGTAACGCAACGTTTGTTTCGTATTTTCGTTTTGTCGTGTTTTTGTTTCGTTTCAACCGTTATGCTGCTTTTTTTGGGTTCAATATTTCCGTGTCATCATCATTTGTGGGTTTTTTTTCGTTCTCTTAGTACATTTTTTTCTTTGTTTTGTTGACCATATTCCTGTTACGGAATATTTTGTGGTGTTTATATCCGTGTTGACAACAGTAATTTTTTGCTTAATTTTGTGATTTTTTTTTGTCCTTTTTGGGTTTTATTTATTTCTTTATTTTTTAGTTTTTAGTTTTTCTTCAACAGAAAAAAAGTTCTTAGCAATGGAGTATGTCCCAAAAATTACATCAAGTCCCACTACGATGTGTCCCGTTACGCTCATTGTACGCTTGCGCCGCATCTCTCTTCCACTCGATTGGAACAACCATCGATTTGACTTTTCATTCATGTTTTCGTCGTTTGAATTATTAATATTATGTAATTTAACGATCCTCCACCGATTTTCAGCACAATCTGTACGGTTATTTAAAAGTAATGTTGAATTTTCAAATACGTTTTTGTACGCACAAAGGTGTTTTACAGTTACACATAATAATTCTAATTACACCCGGGATCTTTTGCACAATGTTTTAAAAAAATATTGTAACACATTATAAATAAGTTTGGTGTATTTGGGATGCGTATTTGTTATAAAATTATATTATAAAAACGAAATCATATTATTACCCTACGGTGCTGTCATCTATGGTGACAGACGCGAGCCGAATGAATCGTGCTATCTACCCGCTTCCGCGGCAACCAGGCACTCGTTAATACATATTGTCCTTTGTTTATCGCGAGGGGTGTTATTATGAATGAATTATAAATAAAATTTCATGCCCGGGGCCACAATTGTATATCATTTTGAGCACTGGAAGACATAAAAACGTAAAATATTATCAACGAATTTTAATCTCAGCCCCAGCGCACCACGAGTGTCTGGGTTAGAGATTAAAGCTGAAATTATTTCTTAAACTTACTAATACTTATTTTATTAACTGCTAGGGCATTTTTATTAAATTCTACGTTTAATTTCACGACGAACAAACTTCGTCGTTAAATGTGTAATTGCGTAAAACATTCTCGACGATTTTGAAGTTAAATAGCAAACATGTATAAAAGATATAGTTAAATAATCTCTTCGTTAAAGTAATAAACATATTTGAATTAATGAGTGCAAATAAAAGTAAGTTTATCAATTAAATTGTAGATTTCATTTCACTCCATCTTTGTATCCATACAAAATAGTGATAATCATTTCATCAATGTTTTGTTATGACGTTTTTACGTTAAACTATCGTCCGTAAACTGACTTTACAGACAACCAATTTTTTTTTCAATTGCTTTTAATACTTTTTTTTTCTTCTGCATGAGACACAACTGTAAATGGGTTGTGGATATTGTGATCAGGAACCTGTAGTAAGTATGGTTTTTGGATACATACTATAATTTTAATCATTTCGGCATGTTTTTCTTAATATTTAAAAACATCGGTAAAAAACATCGATGTATCGGTTGTCAGAACGATGTTTTTTACATCGATACTTTTTCGTTTGAACATCGATGTTCGTGATATCGATGTTTTTAAGAGCGACGTTGCATCCCTAATTGTGAATCTAAACCATCCTCGAATCCCCGTGAACTCACACACAAAATTTCATAAAAATCGGTCCAGCCGTCTAGGAGGAGTTCAGTGACATACACACGCACACAAGAAATATATATATATAAAGATTTGAATGGTTGAATTCAATTTACTTGTAACAATAATTGTTATTTTAATTACGGTAATTTTAAATAAATACAATCTACATATGTATTAATAAAGATAAATTTATGTAGGCATTTAATATTATTCATCGTGTTTAATACAATAAAAAATAAAACCAGTCTTTTAATAATAATATATTTGATTGCATTTTTTAATTAAAATTTTTAATGAAAAATGAATGTTTCTCAGTAGAGAACTCTAGTGGAATAATGAGATACTTATTTTACACACTGGTTTATGAGTTTCTATTTTAGTGAATTTACCTAAATGGATTCCGATGATTTATGTTGTTTCCTAGTGTTTCCTGTTGTAAACTTTGGTTATTTTTATGGTGTCTGTGGTACAAATTCTGTTGGTATATGTTTTTTCCTAGTGTTTTTCATTGTATTTTGTTGTTTTCTAGAGTTTTTTATTTTTGTTGAAAGCGACGCGATACCGCCACCCACCTTTGCCACCCTGCTGGCCATCGAGCCGAAACGCACGTACGCTCCTAAGGCACTGCGATGCTGGCACACACCTCAGCCACCCTTCTTTCCACAAGCTGACACGCACATGAGCCCCTGAATGTGACGCAACATCGCCGCCCACCTTGGCCGCTCCCATGGCTGCCAATTAAGCCTGCTCTCGTTCAACCCCAGGTACAACCATGTGGAGGATGCCCCTCGTCACACCATCAACAGCTAACCCAGTTTTTTTTAAATCAGTTCTTCAGATTAGTGTGTGTAATGGGAGGCGTCGATGCACATACCAGTCTCGTTGGAGGAGTGGCAATTTATGCCAACCATCGGTGCTAGTAGTATAGGAATGGGGCTACTGGGACAGGATGCAGGATGTGGTGCTGTGTGTCCTTCCCGCCATCTTGGATTTTGACGTCACGGCGGCCATCTTGGACGAGCGTAACGGGACACAGCGTAACGGGACACAACGTAACGGGACATAACGTAACGGGACAAGTAGATCACGACAGCCATCTTGGATCCGCCATCTTGGATCCGTCATTTTGGATGACGTCATTTTGTTTTCTAGAAAATTCCGGCATTGTGTTGTCCGCCATATTGGATGATGACGTCACCGTTGCAATTTCCGTTATGGCCGCCATCTTTAACTTTTTTATTTATTATCCGATTTTAATGAAAAAATTTTTAAAAAATTATAAAAAAATTTAAATAATATAAATTTAATAAAATATTTATAAAAATCATACTTTTTAGACACGGAGTTCGGAGTCCTCGGTTCGAACCCGACGAGGTCAAAAAAAATTAAAAAAATGGCTACCGATCCTTCCCTCACAGTGGACGCAGGCAGACTGACCCCCACCACTTATGTCAAAGTACACATATCTTCACCTAGTATGACGTCATGTCCGCCATCTTGAAATTTGGACGCCATCTTGAAAATCTTTATTTATTATCCGATTTTAAAGAAAAAAATTCCAAAATTCATCAAAAAATTAATGTATTTGAATTCTGTTTGATTATATCGATGTACGTCCTTGGTTCGATTCCAGGCGAGAGTAAACGGTCGATCCTTCCTCCATGAAAGCTACCTAGACTGATCTACCACCACCAGTACCAAGGTATATATCATCAACTGGTATGACATCATGTCCGCCATCTTGTCTTCATCCGCTGGAGACCGCCATCTTGGTTTCGTCTGCTAGAGTGTGCTGACGACATGTTAGTATAATGTCCTAATCACCATAACTTTGATCTCTTATATTGACATTGAACTTTGTCATTGACCTTGACCTTGAACCTTGACCTTGAACTTTGTCATTGACCTTGACCTTGAACCTTGACCTTGAACTTTGACCTTGAACTTTGACCTTGACCTTGAACTTTGACCTTAACCTTGAAATTTGACCTTGACCTTGAAAAATGACCTTGACCTTGAAATTTGACCTTGACATTGAAATTTGACTTTGTCCTTGAAAATTGACTTTGTCCTTGTCGACCATCATGGATCCGTCATTTTATGTTTAGTACATGCTAGCGGTCATTGCCACCATCATTTTTTCGTCTGCTGGTGGACATCATCTTGTGTGTACTTGTATTATAGAGTACATTTCCATCATGATAGTTTTTATTCTAACCTGCTACAGTGCAGTAAACATTTATTATTACTGAGGTGCCCGCCATCTTGAAATTTGGGAGCCATCTTGAAATCATGTAATTATTTAGCTAGAAATGCGGGGAAAATACCAAAAGTCTCCGAGGAAATCAATTATTAATTTTCATATTGAATCGATGGATCCCTGGCCACGGTTCGATTCTTGACCAGTGACAGTTGTAACTAATTATGAAATAAATTTTAGATTCTGTTTTCCATTACCTTTCACGGAGTTTATTAATCATTCACTCTACGAAAAAAAACTCAAGTCAATATACCTGACCAACGAATTAATACAGTGCCGATTAGCCTATTATGAAAGTCTAATTTTTCAAAAATCTGAATAACATATAAGCTGTTCATGTACAAAGCCACACATATAGATCAATTGCCTTCAGTCCATGAGACCGAGTCATGTCATTATCAGACGTATAGGCTAGTCATTTCAGGACCGCATGACCTTCGTCGTTAGCTAATTATATTCAATTAATCCATCGTGACATTTTTATACATTCTAAAGTACCAAGTAACCTTGAAAAATATTTTAGTAACACCAAGAGGTTTTAAACCTGTAAATATTAAATCACTACATTTTGTACTACGCACAATCAAAAAAAAAAAGGAAGCACCATCATCGAAAAGGCAGCACCATCAATGAAAAGCCAGCACATTTGGAAGCACCGACAACGAAAAGGAAGCACCATCAACGAAAAGGAAGCACCGCCAACGAAAAGGAAGCACATTTGGAAGCACCGACAACGAAAAGGCAGCACCGGCATCGAAAAGGAAGCACATTTGGAAGCACCGACAACGAAAAGGCAGCACCGGCATCGAAAAGGAAGCACATTTGGAAGCACCGACAACGAAAAGGCAGCACCGGCATCGAAAAGGAAGCACATTTGGAAGCATCGACAACGAAAAGGAAGCACCACCAACGAAAAGGCAGCTCATTTGGAAGCACCGACAACGAAAAGGCAGCACCGCCATCGAAAAGGAAGCACATTTGGAAGCACCGACAACGAAAAGGCAGCACCGGCATCGAAAAGGAAGCACATTTGGAAGCACCGACAACGACAAGGCAGCACCGGCATCGAAAAGGAAGCACATTTGGAAGCACCGACAACGAAAAGGAAGCACCGCCAACGAAAAGGCAGCACATTTGGAAGCACCGACAACGAAAAGGCAGCACCGGCATCGAAAAAGGTACCACATTTGGAAGCACCGACAACGAACAGGCACCACATTTGGAAGCACCGACAACGAAAAGGCAGCACTGTCATCGAAAAGGCAGCGCATTTGAAAGCAGCGTCAACGAAAAGGCAGCACATTTGAAAGCACCGTCAACGAAAAGGCAGCTCATTTGAAAGCACCGTCAACGAAAAGGTAGCACATTTTGGAAGCATCGTCATCGAAAAGGCAGCACCATCAACGAAAAGGAAGCACATTTGGAAGCACAAGTTACGAGAACTTAATCTTAGTTAGAAATCTGAATACAAGAAAAAAAACATTAAATTTTTATAATTGCAATTATTTATTTCTTTACATTATACAAATACAAGTAAAACAAGCCATTATTGTATGTAGCCAGCTTTCCTCAGTTCTTTGAGTATGAATGATATTTCTTTGATGCACGAATAGTTTCCTGCACAAAGCGAGTCATGTATAAGTCTTAGCCGGTCAACCAATATGTTTGGATCGTTCCATGAAGTGTAATCAGTCTCTTCTACCACCATCTTACTTGTTTGATTATTATAAATATTATTTTTTTTGCTGTCTTCCGTTTTAACACCATCCTCTGGGTAACTTTCATTATCGAGACAATGATCATCACAAGCTTGATCCGATTTATTTAATATATCACGATGTTTCCATTGTTTCAGTCTCAGGTCACCACCACAGTCTTCGATCTTGCCTGCTTTAGTTGCTTCATCACAGTCTATACCTTTGTCAACAGTCTCAGAGTCGCTGTAGCAATCACCGTAGAAGGCATCATCTTCACCCAGATTACCGTAAGAATTCGATGCCGATGATGTCGAAGTGTCTTCATCGTCTTCATGCTTCCTTTTTAGGAGTCCATCATTTTTACAGAGTAGGAAAGATCTACTTGAATTCGGCTGGAATGTATTCTCACTTTTCACGTTAAGGATTCTTCCATTGTCTTCATTCTTCCATAAATCATCATCATCCTTCAATTTAAGTTTTTTGTCGAGATCGGAAGAGCCGCGAACATAATCTCTCCCAAGACAAGGAAAATTATTGTCGTAATGTAAATCACTCTTCCTTAGCCTAGTAGAGCCATCGTTGTCCTCTAGCTTGTACGCAGGCTTGGCGTTACAAGTTCTGTCATGTCTTTTTAAGATCTCTCTCCGCGTAAACGACTTGCTACATCTAACACAACTTATCATATTACGTAGTGGATTTTTAACACAGTCATTCTTCTCGTGTTGTCTTCCATTCTTTCTCAAGATAAATTCTTTGCTGCAAAACTTACATCTGTGTCCTTTCAATACAGCAACAGTCACCGAATCAGGATTCATATTAGTTACTGAGACTATTGTCAGATGCAAACTGAGTGAATTAAATTAGATACATTACTTAAATAGAATTTTTTAAATATTTCAACAGCAAGAATTAAGTTACCTCATACAAAAGAAATTGTTTCATGTGGTTTCGATTATTAGCATGAGATGTTGCCACGTGTTGTGTTGAGTCATAATTTATCTAGTTCTTTTATGTGGTATGCGGGATGTTCACTAACGTTCGCAAAACAAGGGTGGCTTCGCTAGACATCAAGGAGAAGGAAGTTTATCTTTCATGTTAATGCTTCTCAGCTGTCTCAAAGCTTATTATTTGTCTGAGTAAAGTTATTATTTTTTAAATCCACCTGATAAAAATATTGTATGTTCTGATTTATTGACAGAATTTCACTGATTAAATGTAACTCTGAATAAAAATGACATGACTCAGTAAGTAAAAAATTCTTCATGCAGAGATAGATCTCTCACAAATAATCAGGAGCACTCGGTGAAAACCATCAGATGTCTAGCCAGGAATAATCAGAAACACTTGGAGAAAGCCATCAATATAATATCAAGATTAATCAGAAGCACTCGGAGAAATCCATCAGATGTCTAGTTAGGTATAATCAGAAGCACACGGAGTAAACCACCATAATATTGTCAAGAATAATCGAAAGCTCACGGAGAATACCACCATAATATTGTCAAGAATAATCAGGAGCACACGGAGAAAACCACCATAATATTAACAATAATAATCAGAAGCACACGGAGAAAACCACCATAATATTGACAAGAATAATCGGAAGCACACGGAGAAAACCACCACAAGTTTTCTTTGATATCATAAAAATACAGAAAAAAATATTTAATAAATAACATAAAAAAATTAATAAAAAAATTTAAATGACAAAATAAAATACAAAAATACATAAAATTCTGGCTTGTACTAGAACTATATCTTTGCTCAACAATGAGAAGTTCACAAGCTAGCATAATCTGTTTATGTATTTTTGTATTTTATTTTGTCATTTAAATTTTTTTATTAATTTTTTTATGTTATTTATTAAATATTTTTTTCTGTATTTTTATGATATCAAAGAAAACTTGTGGTGGTTTTCTCCGTGTGCTTCCGATTATTCTTGTCAATATTATGGTGGTTTTCTCCGTGTGCTTCTGATTATTATTGTTAATATTATGGTGGTTTTCTCCGTGTGCTCCTGATTATTCTTGACAATATTATGGTGGTATTCTCCGTGAGCTTTCGATTATTCTTGACAATATTATGGTGGTTTACTCCGTGTGCTTCTGATTATACCTAACTAGACATCTGATGGATTTCTCCGAGTGCTTCTGATTAATCTTGATATTATATTGATGGCTTTCTCCAAGTGTTTCTGATTATTCCTGGCTAGACATCTGATGGTTTTCACCGAGTGCTCCTGATTATTTGTGAGAGATCTATCTCTGCATGAAGAATTTTTTACTTACTGAGTCATGTCATTTTTATTCAGAGTTACATTTAATCAGTGAAATTCTGTCAATAAATCAGAACATACAATATTTTTATCAGGTGGATTTAAAAAATAATAACTTTACTCAGACAAATAATAAGCTTTGAGACAGCTGAGAAGCATTAACATGAAAGATAAACTTCCTTCTCCTTGATGTCTAGCGAAGCCACCCTTGTTTTGCGAACGTTAGTGAACATCCCGCATACCACATAAAAGAACTAGATAAATTATGACTCAACACAACACGTGGCAACATCTCATGCTAATAATCGAAACCACATGAAACAATTTCTTTTGTATGAGGTAACTTAATTCTTGCTGTTGAAATATTTAAAAAATTCTATTTAAGTAATGTATCTAATTTAATTCACTCAGTTTGCATCTGACAATAGTCTCAGTAACTAATATGAATCCTGATTCGGTGACTGTTGCTGTATTGAAAGGACACAGGTGTAAGTTTTGCAGCAAAGAATTTATCTTGAGAAAGAATGGAAGACAACACGAGAAGAATGACTGTGTTAAAAATCCACTACGTAATATGATAAGTTGTGTTAGATGTAGCAAGTCGTTTACGCGGAGAGAGATCTTAAAAAGACATGACAGAACTTGTAACGCCAAGCCTGCGTACAAGCTAGAGGACAACGATGGCTCTACTAGCCTAAGGAAGAGTGATTTACATTACGACAATAATTTTCCTTGTCTTGGGAGAGATTATGTTCGCGGCTCTTCCGATCTCGACAAAAAACTTAAATTGAAGGATGATGATGATTTATGGAAGAATGAAGACAATGGAAGAATCCTTAACGTGAAAAGTGAGAATACATTCCAGCCGAATTCAAGTAGATCTTTCCTACTCTGTAAAAATGATGGACTCCTAAAAAGGAAGCATGAAGACGATGAAGACACTTCGACATCATCGGCATCGAATTCTTACGGTAATCTGGGTGAAGATGATGCCTTCTACGGTGATTGCTACAGCGACTCTGAGGCTGTTGACAAAGGTATAGACTGTGATGAAGCAACTAAAGCAGGCAAGATCGAAGACTGTGGTGGTGACCTGAGACTGAAACGATGGAAACATCGTGATATATTAAATAAATCGGATCAAGCTTGTGATGATCATTGTCTCGATAATGAAAGTTACCCAGAGGATGGTGTTAAAACGGAAGACAGCAGAGAAAATAATATTTATAATAATCAAACAAGTAAGATGGTGGTAGAAGAGACTGATTACACTTCATGGAACGATCCAAACATATTGGTTGACCGGCTAAGACTTATACATGACTCGCTTTGTGCAGGAAACTATTCGTGCATCAAAGAAATATCATTCATACTCAAAGAACTGAGGAAAGCTGGCTACATACAATAATGGCTTGTTTTACTTGTATTTGTATAATGTAAAGAAATAAATAATTGCAATTATAAAAATTTAATGTTTTTTTTCTTGTATTCAGATTTCTAACTAAGATTAAGTTCTCGTAACTTGTGCTTCCAAATGTGCTTCCTTTTCGTTGATGGTGCTGCCTTTTCGATGACGATGCTTCCAAAATGTGCTACCTTTTCGTTGACGGTGCTTTCAAATGAGCTGCCTTTTCGTTGACGGTGCTTTCAAATGTGCTGCCTTTTCGTTGACGCTGCTTTCAAATGCGCTGCCTTTTCGATGACAGTGCTGCCTTTTCGTTGTCGGTGCTTCCAAATGTGGTGCCTGTTCGTTGTCGGTGCTTCCAAATGTGGTACCTTTTTCGATGCCGGTGCTGCCTTTTCGTTGTCGGTGCTTCCAAATGTGCTGCCTTTTCGTTGGCGGTGCTTCCTTTTCGTTGTCGGTGCTTCCAAATGTGCTTCCTTTTCGATGCCGGTGCTGCCTTGTCGTTGTCGGTGCTTCCAAATGTGCTTCCTTTTCGATGCCGGTGCTGCCTTTTCGTTGTCGGTGCTTCCAAATGTGCTTCCTTTTCGATGGCGGTGCTGCCTTTTCGTTGTCGGTGCTTCCAAATGAGCTGCCTTTTCGTTGGCGGTGCTTCCTTTTCGTTGTCGATGCTTACAAATGTGCTTCCTTTTCGATGCCGGTGCTGCCTTTTCGTTGTCGGTGCTTCCAAATGTGCTTCCTTTTCGATGCCGGTGCTGCCTTTTCGTTGTCGGTGCTTCCAAATGTGCTTCCTTTTCGATGCCGGTGCTGCCTTTTCGTTGTCGGTGCTTCCAAATGTGCTTCCTTTTCGTTGGCGGTGCTGCCTTTTCGTTGATGGTGCTTCCTTTTCGTTGTCGGTGCTTCCAAATGTGCTGGCTTTTCATTGATGGTGCTGCCTTTTCGATGATGGTGCTTCCTTTTTTTTTTGATTGTGCGTAGTACAAAATGTAGTGATTTAATATTTACAGGTTTAAAACCTCTTGGTGTTACTAAAATATTTTTCAAGGTTACTTGGTACTTTAGAATGTATAAAAATGTCACGATGGATTAATTGAATATAATTAGCTAACGACAAAGGTCATGCGGTCCTGAAATGACTAGCCTATACGTCTGATAATGACATGACTCGGTCTCATGGACTGAAGGCAATTGATCTATATGTGTGGCTTTGTACATGAACAGCTTATATGTTATTCAGATTTTTGAAAAATTAGACTTTCATAATAGGCTAATCGGCACTGTATTAATTCGTTGGTCAGGTATATTGACTTGAGTTGTTTTTCGTAGAGTGAATGATTAATAAACTCCGTGAAAGGTAATGGAAAACAGAATCTAAAATTTATTTCATAATTAGTTACAACTGTCACTGGTCAAGAATCGAACCGTGGACAGGGATCCATCGATTCAATATGAAAATTAATAATTGATTTCCTCGGAGACTTTTGGTATTTTCCCCGCATTTCTAGCTAAATAATTACATGATTTCAAGATGGCTCCCAAATTTCAAGATGGCGGGCACCTCAGTAATAATAAATGTTTACTTCACTGTAGCAGGTTAGAATAAAAACTATCATGATGGAAATGTACTCTATAATACAAGTACACACAAGATGATGTCCACCAGCAGACGAAAAAATGATGGTGGCAATGACCTCTAGCATGTACTAAACATAAAATGACGGATCCATGATGGTCGACAAGGACAAAGTCAATTTTCAAGGACAAAGTCAAATTTCAATGTCAAGGTCAAATTTCAAGGTCAAGGTCATTTTTCAAGGTCAAGGTCAAATTTCAAGGTTAAGGTCAAAGTTCAAGGTCAAGGACAAAGTTCAAGGTCAAAGTTCAAGGTCAAGGTTCAAGGTCAAGGTCAATGACAAAGTTCAATGTCAATATAAGAGATCAAAGTTATGGTGAACAGAACATTATACTAACATGTCGTCAGCACAATCTAGCAAACGAAACCAAGATGGCGGTCTCCAGCGGATGAAGACAAGATGGCGGACATGATGTCATACCAGTTGATGATATATACCTTGGTACTGGTGGTGGTAGATCAGTCTAGGTAGCTTTCATGGAGGAAGGATAGACCGTTTACTCTCGCCGGGAATCGAACCAAGGACGTACATCGATATAATCAAACAGAATTCAAATACATTAATTTTTTGATGAATTTTGGAATTTTTTTCATTAAAATCGGATAATAAATAAAGATTTTCAAGATGGCGTCCAAATTTCAAGATGGCGGACATGACGTCATACTAGGTGAAGATATGTGTACTTTGACATAAGTGGTGGGGGTCAGTCTGCCTGCGTCCACTGTGAGGGAAGGATCGGTAGCCATTTTTTTAATTTTTTTGACCTCGTCGGGTTCGAACCGAGGACTCCGAACTCCGTGTCTAAAAAGTATGATTTTTATAAATATTTTATTAAATTTATATTATTTAAATTTTTTTATAATTTTTTAAAAATTTTTTCATTAAAATCGGATAATAAATAAAAAAGTTAAAGATGGCGGCCATAACGGAAATTGCAACGGTGACGTCATCATCGAATATGGCGGAGAACACAATGCCGGAATTTTCTATAAAACAAAATGACGTCATCCAAAATGGCGGATCCAAGATGGCGGATCCAAGATGGCTGCCGTGATCTACTTGTCCCGTTACGTTATGTCCCGTTACGCTGTGTCCCGTTACGCTCGTCCAAGATGGCCGCCGTGACGTCAAAATCCAAGATGGCGGAAAGGACACACAGCACCACATCCTGCATCCTGTCCCAGTAGCCCCATTCCTATACTACTGGTGCTCTTCTGTCGCACAGGCCATTACACCACATCGATGCCTGACCCTTAGCATGTGCATACAGCGAACGCACAAGGTCGATGGGTATATAGCCGCCCGCACAGCTGTCGAGAAGTGTGGATGCGGCATCTGTCTCTCCAGTGTATCTATTTGACCGCCAAACATAGTTCCAAAAATGTTTCAATTTATTTATTTAATCACTGATTGTAATTAATGTAAGTTAGTTACTTTTCTTTCTTACGTGAAAGAATACTGTTCACTCTGCGATTAGGCCGCAAATCTTAGCCCGAGTAATTCCTGCGCTCTGCATTCTTTCCATGGGAAACATGACCCTGGGTAGCTCCAGGCTGCCGGGGCCAAGTCAGTCAGCACTCGACCCGCATCAAGGTGGAAATGTCAACTTCACGTCCAGTGGGCCTCTCATCGCTCCTTAATCCTTTAAGTGCCTCACCCTTCATCACTGTACACCAGCCACGTAACTAACATAACTGTACATGAAGTGAAGCAGTGTTCATAGCTCATCGTGCAGCCTCTTTACAGTGAGTGTAAAGTTAAAATTTTGATGTTGTGCTTAATGTTACCTGTTCTTTCGTTCGTATAGTGTTTGCCATGTTCTACATCACAGTCCTAACGTACCCGCAAGATTACATTTCCCGTGGCATGACCAATGGCATTTGCCTTTAACATCGCACCCCTGCTTTAGCAGTAACCATAATACAGGGTGTATCATAAAGAATCATCCGATTTGGCACGTCTATATTTCTGAAACTAATAAACATATATAATTAATTTTTTTTTGCTGAAAGAGAAACCCAAAAAGATTTTTTATAGGTGTGTGTGAACAACGTACTGTTGGAAAGAGAAAACTCTCGAGTTTTACATGGTTCCCGCTAGGTAGCAGCGCTCACTTCAGTTCTAGTAAATATGGCATCTGGACAACAGAAAGTGTTTTGTGTTCTACTTTTTGCGCATTGCAAGTCAGTAATAACAGTTCAACGTGACTTTCGTACTAGGTATGGTGTTGATCCTCCTACAGCACAGAGCATTAGATGATGGCATGAGCAATTTCGAGAAACAGGTTGTTTGTGTAAAGGCAAATCGCCGGGCCGTCCCCGAGTGCCCGACATAGACGTGGAGCGCATCTGCCATTGTTTCACACGCAGTCCGAAGAAATCCGTTCGCCGTGCAGCTCGACAACTCAACATGCCCTCGATGTCCGTGTGGCGTGTGTTGCGTCGATGTTTACACATTAAACCTTACAAAATTCAGCTACTGCAAACTCTTCGTGGAGGTGACAAAGAACGACGTGTGGAGTTTTGTAAGTTCTTTCTTGACAAGATGGAGGATGATGACAGTTTTGTTCCACGCTTAGTGTTCAGTGACGAGGCAACATTCCATTCAATTGGAAAGGTGAACCGCCATAACGTGAGAATATGGGGTACAGAACAACCACATGAAGTTGTACATCATGAGAGGGACTCTCCAAAATTTAATGTGTTTTGTGCGGTTTCATGGAAAAAGGTGTACTGTCCATTTTTTTCTGAGAACACTGTCACAGGAATAACATATCTCGATATGCTTGAGAACTATCTTTTGCCGCAGTTGGAGACTGATTCGAACGACTTCATTTACCAACAGGATGGGGCACCGCCACACTGGCATCTGGAAGTGCGGGAATTTTCAAATCAAAGGATTTCTGGAAGATGGATGGGTCGCACTGGACCAAATGATGCAGCCTTACATTACTGGCCTCCAAGGTCACCGGACCTGACTATGTGTTTTTTTCTTGTGGGGATTTATAGAAGACTCTGTTTATGTGCCTCCGTTACCAACTACAATGAACGAACTGAGACATTACATAACAGCAGCCGTGGAAGCAGTAACGCAAGACATGCTCGTTGCAGTGTGGGACCAATTTGAATACCGCCTTGACATATGCCGTGCATCTAAAGGGGGGCATATGGAACACCTTTGAAAAAAAAACTTTTTGAGTTTCTCTTTCAGCAAAAAAAATTTAATTGTATATGTTTATTAGTTTCAGAAATATAGACGTGCCAAATCGGATGATTCTTATTGATACATCCTGTACTTCCATAAGTATGTGGAGACGTGCTCCGGATCACACAATATGGGCTGAGTGCTGCGGTAGCACCATTCAAAGTGTTATTTTTTTTAAATAAGTCAACATCGATTCGGATTTACTTTCTTTCACTTGCAATGAACCACTGCTGTCTCCAGCCATGTGGCCTGGAAACCCCTTGAACTCACCAGTCACCATTTTTACTTTACTTCAACCATGACACAGTCCATATTGCAGCAAACTGATACTTTAAAAAGTATTCAGTTCTAATACTTTGCACTCATTTACCTAACTTATTTCATATCAGTCAGAAAAGTGCAGTTTTGTTTTGCATCTAATGACAGTTGAATAGGTAACATCCACATCGATGCCATAATTCTAATGTAATAAAATTGTTTAATTAAAAATTTATATCCATTAATTAATTTTTATATTGTGAAATATTAATTTCTTTAGTTTTACTTCTTTGTACTCGAATTTACATTCAAATGTGCGTCTTTTTTGTTAAATGTGCTTCTTTTTAAAGGAATTTTAATCCAAATGTGTGCCCTTTTTGTTAAATTGGTTTCCTGTGAATACATTGAATTTTCGGTGTGTGCATTGCGTGTTTGGTATGTACATTGCATGGTCATTGCGTGTACATTTCGTATCCAGTGCGTACATTACAAGTTTGGTGTGTACATTGAGCATTATTGCATGTAAGTTACATTGTGTAGTCATTGCATGAACATTGTGTGTGTGCTTTGCATGTACATTGAGTGTACATTGTGTGTCCTGTGTACATGCGTGGCCATAGTGTGTACATTGTGTGGCCATTGCGTACATTACGGGTTAGACGTGTACATTGCGTGGTCTTTGTGTATCCAGTGTGTACCTACATTATGTGTTTGGTGTGTACATTGCATGTCCATTGCATGTACATTGCGTGATCATTGTGTGTACATTGCGTGTCCAATGCGTACATTTGGCGGTCATTGCGTGTACATTGCGCATGTTAGCTGTGTTCATTACATGTTTGGTGCGTACATTGCGTGGTTATTGTGTGTACATTGCGTGTCCAGTGCGTACATTGCATGTCCAGTGCTTTTGTGTGCCCAATTCTTTGGTCAAATTTGCTTCCATATGTGTTTATTCTTTTATTGTTGTTTTGAGTAGTGTATTATTGTAAATTAACCGTGTTTTGACTAGCATATTATTTGACCGGTTGCGCGTATATAAGCGAGTTCCAGACGAAAGGAATTTCAGTTTGTTACTGGCTGCGGTGGTGTAAGGATCACCTAGTTAGTTTCATCTGTTGCCTAAGTCACGTAATTACCTGTTCTTGTAAACTCAATGACATCTTTAAAATCTTTAACATTTAACTCGATGGGCGTTGTACCATCGTCTATGGGAACCCTGATGTCAGCGACGATGGTAGTGCAGATCCCGTTAGCAATGTCGACGACAACACTAGAGGACACTTCAACAGTCGTGGTACCACCAGCAGAAGACAGCTTAATGACTTAAGTGTTGGCTGCACAGGAAACCATTATGAACGTCGTTTCGCCCTCGATGGAGACTTCAATCGCTGGTGATTCGACAACTAACTAGCATCGATGCCGTTATTGCGAGAAGATTTTCTCAAACAAGAACAATACTCGACGACATGAGAAGAGAAAATGTGCTAAGAATCTTGTAAAATGTTTGGCTGTGAAAAGTGTCGCAAGCAAATTACAAGAAATGTTAAGTTGAAACATCACATGAAGACTTGCAAAGGCCCTGCGGCGTGGCAGAAAGTAAAGGTTTCCACACAACCGCGAATGATTGATGTGCATAAAAGTACACCAGGAATTGGTACAACTGCAGTAACATCAGGTTCTGGTTCGGGTTCGTCTTCAATGACTAGACATCCTTGCGGATACTGCGATATGACGTTTGCATTTGCTCATGATGTACGGAGACTTGAGAGGAGTAAATGTACGAAGTGTTCGGTGCATTATAGGTGAATGATAATGGGTTCTACTTGGCACAGTCTGCATTTCGTGGAACATTGAAAGACCACTATTATCTAAATATGTTTAGATAGTCAAAAGACATTTGTACTTTTCTTGATGATATCAGGCAGAACATTATCAATCAGCGTACTGATGACATACAACAAACGGTCCTTTGAAATATAACTTGTGGTTGGACTGTGTATATGGTAAGCCGTATCCGTTCGAGGAAAAAATGAAGAAGTGTGCTTTAAAGACATCGGCTGCAGCAATTTACATTTCTGACAATGTGAAGCAGTCTGTTAAACATGGTGTCCAGAAACTCTGTCAAGAAAGGAAGACCATGTCAGTAAAGTATCTGGCTGGTCTCTGTCTAGTATAAACCGATTGGAGCTGAGAATCATTTAACGCCGATGCAGAACTAAGAGTTTATTAGGTTGTTAAGTATTCGCAAGTTTATCTGTAGTAGAATAGAAACTATGTAATAAAATTATGTTTGTAAAAGAACTTGTGTTTTTTTATTGCGAACCTGTCATTTTTAATTTAAATTATTGATAAAGCATCGGACCGAGACAATCGAATCGAATATTATATTAATGAGTGATTTTTTGATCGTTTTTGGAATTTTTCCCGAATTCTAGTTCAACTATTAAGATGGCGGACATATGGGTTTACTGGAGGCTGGTTGTCAAGGAATCTAGCTGCTTTTAGGACTTTCCATCATATTTATTGAAATAATTATTCTTTACATAAAGTTAATATTTTATGCATCACCTCGGGATTAAACTAAGAACAGGAACTGATCGAATCATTTAGTATATTAATTGCAGATCTTATTAATGAATTTTGAAAACTTTCCCGAATTTTTAGCTGAATAATTACACATTTTCAAGATGGTGGGCACCTCAGTAATAATAAATGAATATTGCACTCTAGCGGACGAAACAAGATAGTGTCCTCCAGCAGACGAAAACAAGATGGCGGACATGACGTCAAACTAGCTGTCGATCAATCCTTACTAATATTATAAATACGAAAGTAACTCTGTCTGTCTGTCTGTTTGTCTGTTTGTTTATTGTTTGTTACCTTTTCCCGACTGAACGGCTGAACGGATCGTAATGAAATTTGGCAAGGAGATAGATTATATCCTGGGGATGGGCATAGGCTATCTTTTGTCTAAAAAAATAAATTTTAACGGGTTAAAAAAATATATCTTAATTTTATGTGATGTGTGTCATAGATATACAAACTGTTAGTGTCATTCATCTATGTCTGCCGAGCAATAGCTTTCAAGCCATAATGTTACGTTTTGCTATTGTAAGGAACTAAGTAGAGAGTAAGAAAAAAATAAAGATCTTGACAGTTTGTAGTGTAGCCATATTTGTTTCAATTTTCAATACCGTTTTTTATATTACAATTTAAATTGCAGAAAAAAATAATTATTCATAGGTAGGTAATAAGTTTTTCTATTTGTCAATATTGTTATTATGGTAGATAGGAGTACAGTAAATGCCTACATTCTGATATTCCTTTATATCTCTTTCAATTTGGTGTGTTTCCGTGCCATTCGGGGTCCCCCCCCCCCCCCCCCCCCCAGGTGGTTAAAGCCCCAAAATTTAGAATGTTTAAAAATCTTTCTCTTTCGATTTTAAGTGTTTTCGAGCCATTCAGGGTCCTCGAATTCCCCGCCCCCTCTGGGAAAAAGCCCCAAAATTTCGATAATTTTAGGAATTTCAAATATCATTTCTTTCGAGATGGAGTGTTCTGAAACATTCCAGGTCCCCTTCCACAAAAGTGAAAGCCACAAAATTTCGAAAAATTGGAGGAAATTGTATTAAAATTAAGTCATTACGAACTAAACTGTCTGGGGCATGGTGAAACTTTTACCCAAAGTCGACTTCCCACCCAATTTTGAGGGAGGTGGGGAGTGCAAAACCCCAAAATTACGAAAACTTTCAAAAATATCTTAAATTTAAGTATACTTTTTTACTATTTGTAGTGTTTCCGAGCCATTCGGGGTCCTCAAACTACCCTCCCCCCACAAGGAGTCAAAGACCCAATAATAATTTTTTTTTCCCAAAATTTCGGTCCTTAACATAACCCCCTCCCCCCTTCCCAGGGGTCAAAGCCCCAATATTTAGAAAATTTCAAAAATCATTCTCTTTCAATTTTTAGTGTTTCCCTGCCATTCAGGGTCCTCAAAATCACCCCTCCCCCTCTGGGGACAAAGCCCCAAAATCTCGGAAATTTCAGGAATTTCAAATATCATTTCTTTCAAGATGGAGTGTTCCAAACCATTCGAGGTCCTGAACATCCACTTTCCGCAAAAGTGAAAGCCCCAAAATTTCGAAATATAAGAATATATATTATTATTGGATGTTGGCATGTATGACGTCGATAAACTCTTACACCGTTTGACCGATCGCCATGAAACTTGGCACATTGAATGTTTTTATCATGAAGCAGGTTTTTATGCTATCCATTTTTTTGTAACTCGCTACTATATGGCGCTGTAGCGCATCAACTTCTAAACCTTTCAACCGATCGCCATGGGTAAACAGAAAATCATAGGTCACAGATACACAAACAGTAATTATGTGTCATTTATTAATGTCCAACACACTGGACATATCGCCATCCATTTTGCTGTAACTCACGGACAATATATCACCCGGTGTTCAGCCCGGGCAAAGCCGGGTTCTGCAGCTAGTATATTATATACCTTGGCATTAGTGGTGGGAGGTCACTACTTTTTACTACTTAGACGCAGGCCACTGCCACTTCACTCACTCGACTGACTTGTCGCGACTCGGAGCTGCAAGGAGGAGGTCGCGGATTGAAGAGAAAACGAAGACAAAGTGAAGCGAAGAAGGGGAGAGAGAATAAAGGAAGACAGAAGAGAAGAGTGGATCCAGATTAAGGAGGAAAATCGAAGGAAGTGGAATATCGGAAAAACAGTCAATACAGGATACCTTCTGCCAAGCAGGGAGTACAAAAGGCAAAGTCAACAACGAGTTTACCTCACAGTGGTTTCACAGGATATGTCCCAGGAAGTATATCAGATAGCACAGGATAAATGAGAAAACTGACAGGAGACTAAAAGGTACTTCCCATGACAGCAAGAAAATCTGGTGAAAAATCTGTTCGGAACGTGAATGCAAGCAGTAAAGAACATACGGCAGTCAGCAATCAGCAACGCCAACAGCAAGGACAGGAAAAATCACAGCAAGTACCACCAAAAAAGGACCAATGCCCCCATTCAAAGGACAATCAAATAACTGCTTCGGCTAATTCCACTCCTCCTGGAAACCTTGCGGTGTTAACGAAGGAGGCAACAACAACACCTGTGGAAACCCAGTCGGGGCCAGGCCCCCTTGACATAGCCTCTGAGTGGTCAGTGGCTGGGCGAAACAGCAAACAGAAAGGGATAGGCAGTGCTCAGACAGACAAAGTACAGTCTGAACTGGGCCCCACTCTGGGTGCTACGCCCTCTGCGGGAATAGCCCCTCTGCACTCTGAGGGCCCCTGGAGTGGTACAGGCAACACACAAAACTCGGTAACACAGGTAGCCGGGAACCTCAGGCAGGGGGAGACAGCAACACAAAAACGGAAACACAGCCCTCTAATCGCAACCAATAAAAAATTGGATAACAAAGCCACACCACCCATTAAAACTGTCACACAGCCCATAGTAGCAGAAGAAGAAGCAGCACCACTACCAAAACCACGGCGACCACCTCCAATCATTGTGACATCTTTGGCACTCCTCAAACGCTTTGCCAAAGTAATAGCAAGTCAGGATAAAGAAATACAACTAAGCTACACAAAAGAGGGAGGTAAAATCGTCTGCCCTACAATTGAAAGCTTAGAGAAATGCAGGGAAATACTTAGCAACCATGACATTCCCCATTTAACATACAGGCCAAAAACTGACATGTACACAGCGGTACTGAGAGGGCTCCATTCCTCATTTCCAGCCCACGAGGCCCAAGAAATGCTTGAAGAGGAAGGATTTCACATCAAGTCCATTGTCCAACTAAAGAATTCAGCAACATACCAGCCATATCCCCTATACAAGGTGGAAATTCCTACGGCACAAAAAGGACAATTACTAGCACTCACAAGTCTTCAAGGAGTCAGGGTGAAGATAGAAGAGTACAGAAAACAACCACGACTGCTACAGTGCTACAAATGTCAGGCTTACGGCCATCACAGCCACTGTTGTAGCCAACCCGAAAAATGCATCAAGTGTGCGGGCAACCACCACACCAATGAATGTACAGCAGGGGAAAGCTAATACACATGTGCAAACTGCAAAGGCGCTCACCCCGCCAATGCCCCCATCTGCCCAACAAGAGTAGCTAAGCAACAAGAGCTAAGATCAAGGACAAATACCACTCAAGAGGAAAGAACAAGCTCAGCACAAAGACAGGACATGCCTCTTTCAAATGATCGTAATAACTTTCCAGCTTTACCACTACGATGGGTAAAAGCACCGACAGAAACTAATCCATCAGAAAAGGAAATAAAACAGACAACAACACACCACTCCAACAGTGAGTCACAGCGAATGAATACAACAACAATATATGGCCAGAACAACACAACTATGGAACAAGTACAAGAAGCTATTGAATTTGCACATACATCTGAGTTTCAACAGGCCATACAATTAATTTTATCCATTAAGAAGAGGGTGCAGACATGTACTACAACCCAACAAAGAACCAATGCAATAGCAATGGAACTCATGCTGCTATCACAAGATACGACTAAAGAACCGGAGGCCAATATTCCAATCACACTACAACCGAAGATCGCACCTGCAATAACAACTAAGAAGCCTGAGAGGCAGATCACCAAGGAAACTTTACACAAAATGGACGAACAGGGCAACAACGACACACCAGGCATAACAGAGAAGAATAAATCTATAAAAGTACAAAGCACGGTTGCGCACCTCGAACACAGGGCAACCCCAAGGAGACTACTCTCTCTTTCACCACCAAGGAAATCATCATGGGTCATGTAAACAACCCAGTTAACACACCGAATGAAATGAAAATCATGATATGGAATGCCAATAGCTTTCGCAACAAAGACTACGAATTTGCACGCTTCATGTTGCAACATGATATAGATATTGCACTACTACAAGAAACCAAACTACAGAAGAAGCATAGGTACACACTCCAGAATTACATTACATACAGAACCGACAGGGAAGACAATAATGGAGGAGGGACAGCAATAATAATTAAAGAAAATATACCACATACACCTATAGGAGCCAAACCAGATACCACTAGCCTCCTACTACCTACACCAAATGGAGATCTCCACATTGCATCCCGGTACAGTCCACCAGGGAACCGCAACTTAATCGAAACTATTGAACACCTAATACAGCAGGCACCATCATACATAATAGCAGGAGACTATAACAGTAAATCCCCAGCATGGGGAAACAGGATTTATAACAAAAATGGGAAGGACATAGAAAATCTGGCAGAAGCTTATGACTACATTATCAAAGCACCCACAGAATCCACTTTCTATCCCACTCAAAATGACTTCCTACCAGACATCCTAGATTATGCCATCACCATCACTCAGATGATAATAGACATGGAAGTCATACAAGACCTCACTTCAGATCATTTACCTATCATTATGACAATCAGACTGCCACAATCCCAAAATCAACAGAAAGCGGGAAGGAAAAGATTCATCACAGACTGGAACAAATACAAGCAATATATAAGTGAGTACCCCAAGGTAGACAACTTGCCAATTGAAGGCATAGAGCTCGAAGTTCAATTAATTACAAACACCATACAAGATAATTTAAAAAAGGCAACTACAGTATTGAAACAAACCTCAAGATGCTTGAACAGCAACCCAGAACTAGACGAACTAATCAGAGTACGGAACCACACCCGGAAGCAATACCAGACCACACGAATTCCGGCATACAGACACAGAGTAAATCAACTAAACCAACAAATACAACAAAAGACACTTCAGCACAAAAACGAACAATGGGCTGCAGCCATATCTGAGGTAACACAAGACCGCAATAAAATGTGGAAATTACAATGCCGACTGGCAGGAAAAAGAATAAAAATTCACACACCTATAATTCATGGCGAGAGGGGATTGGTGTATTCACCCCAGGACAAGGTCGACGCAATAGCTGATACATTAGAACAACAATTCGAACCGAACCATGCATTAATAGACGAAGACCAGCTACAAAACTCCAAGAGAATCATTCAAATTGAAGACAGGAAACAACCTACGACCAGAATCAAAGAAATAACACTAAAGGAGCTCAATCAAGTAATTAAAGCACTACCTAAACGTAAAGCCCCAGGACACGACAAGATCGCGAACGAAGCCATAACCGGCCTACCACTGGATGCACGTCTCCACCTCCTGGCCATATACAACAAAATATTAGACACCTCCAGCTTCCCAGAATCATGGAAAGTCGCAAGAGTAATAACACTTCCCAAACCAGGGAAAGATGCAAAATTTCCACAAAACCGACGCCCAATTAGTCTACTCAACTCCATGGCAAAAATATTTGAAAAACTGATATGCAACAGAATGACTAAAATAGTAAGAAATAACAAACTTCTACCCAACCAACAAATTGGATTCCGGGCGCACCATTCCACAATTCATGCTGCTACAAGAGTAGCCAAATACGGCATCAAAGGACTTAACAGGCAACAAACCACGGCGGCGATGTTCATGGACATTGAAAAAGCTTTCGATAAAGTACACCATACATTTCTAATACACAAACTAATTGATGCAGGCTTTCATTTCAACTACTGGCAGCTAATTAGAAACTACCTATCCAACAGGAAATTCCAAGTTGCACTTGATGGTAAAACATCCACCACAAGAGAAATTCAAGCAGGAGTCCCTCAAGGAGGTGCTCTTTCACCACTTTTATATGCTCTGTACACTAGAGATGTGCCAACTACAAACCAAACCAACATAACTCTCTACGCTGACGACACAGCAATCTACGCTAAAGATGCTAAACCATACCTAGCGAAAGCAAAACTACAGCAACACATTCGAAAACTGGTGCAATACTGGGATAAATGGGCTATAAAGGTGAACCCTACTAAAAGCGCATTTATTATGTTTACGAATAAAAGGAAAGTAGGTAATGCATCAGTAAAAATATACGAAGAAACGGTACCCCAGGTACAGATCTGTAAATACCTCGGAATACATTATGATTCAAAGCTAAGATGGCATGAACACGCTAAAAAAGTGGCAAATGCGGCAATGGGTAAATTCATTAAATTGTACCCACTACTTAAAGCACAGGAGCTTTCCACAAAAAACAAAATACTCATCTATAAAGGTATAATCAGGCCAGCTATGCTATACGGCTGCGAAGTGTGGGGCAACGCGGCCAAAACACATCTCAAACCCATGCAAGTTATCCAAAACAAGATACTGAAAAGTGCACTCAACAAGCCACCAGACACACCCACGCAAGTCATCCATGCAGAAACAGGTCTCCAGTTAATCACGGAATTTATTGCAGAGGCCAACCAGAATTGGTACGCAGCACTTCCAGCTCACAAAAATCCAGTACTCAAGACACTAGGTACTTACCATGCAAGAGATAAAAGGAAGCTAACATTGTAGGAATATTTTACAAGGACAGTCGGGTTGCGCGCACTAAAGTAGGGGACTGCCTGGGGGGGACAGTGCCGGTGGTATCACCCTCGAGCGCCACGCTAGCCGGATGGGCCCCCCAGGAACCCTGAAAACTAGTAACCAAAGCCCGACTACCAAAGGGGAAACATAGAACAACAATCAAAAAATTTATAAATGTATTTTTTTTAAACCTCAGATTCATTAACCTAGATAGGCACACGCAAAAATTGAGAAAAGGCTCTAAAAAAAAAAAACCTCACACAAATGAAATCACTCACTAACACTCAAAAATACCATAAACTGTACAAATACACAACAAACATAAAAATAAAAATAAATATCGGATGGAGACATTGCAATACAGCAACCCAAATTTTTAAGCAGGCTCATGCTGTTTTAAAATCAAGTAGGGAAGCCCCATATAGGCGCATAATTACCTAGTCTGTCCTGCAGCAAGACTTCTGGGTTGTGAATGGCAAGGATGTTATCAGGCAGCAACTGCATATGTGTGTAATCTGTTTCCGTGTCAAGCCAAGCCCAGTAATTCCTAAGATGGGTACCTGCCAGCTGAAAGAATCACACAGGCCAAACCATTCCTAAAAACTGGAGTTGACTATGCTGGACCATTTACCATAACAATGGCTCGGACCCGAAAACCACGGACATTTCGCGCGTATATTTGTTTGTTTGTGTGTTTTTCTACCAAGGCTCTACATCTCGAATTGGTGTCTGATTTATCTACCGAAGCATTTCTAGCTGCATTTCGTAGATTTGTGGCCCGACGTGGTTCTTGCACAGACATCTTCAGTGACTGTGGAACAAATTTTGTTGGTGCTAATCATCAGCTGAAGGCTTTGCAGTCCTTCCTTGGAGATAAAACCAACAAAAATATTATAACTCATGCCTTGGGCAGCCATGGAATTCAATGGCACTTCAATCCACCAGGCGCACCTCATTTTGGAGGACTGTGGGAGGCAGGGGTGAAGTCTGTCAAGGCTCATTTGAGCAAGGTGATTGGCAGTCAGCTGTTGACGTATGAGGAGTTTAATACAGTCCTCATCCAAGTTGAGGCCATATTGAATTCACGGCTGCTGAACCCATTGTCAACAGACCCGAGTGACCTGACAGCGCTGACACCGAGTCATTTCCTCACTCTGGGCCCTCCTCAAATCTTACCTGAAGAGGATGTGACTTCGGTGCCTATGAATCGGCTTTCAAGATGGCCCTACCCCCTAGGTGGGGGTAGGTATAGGTATAGACGTTATAAATATAAGTAAAAAAAAGTAATAATAATAAAATTAATAAAAATAAATAAATAAATAGGACAAGGGTAACACAAAACAAAGAAAGTGCATGTTTAGATATTAAGTTAATATTCAATTAATTGGACAAGTATTATCAAAACATATTTTTATGCAAACAGGTAAAGAAATTAAGTGCAACTAAGGTAAACTTATCACATTAATTAGAGCAATTAACAGAGGTAACCAATTCTTACATCCTATATCAAAAGGTGTAGGCCCAATTAGGCAGAAGGTACGACCGCAAGGTCAGGTACTCCATAACAAACTGCAAAGGTCCCTCGGAAGCCAATCAACAGGTTGGTTCTCGGAGGACCCAGGCAAACAGAGTTCACACTCACACACTCACACTCACTCACACTGTCTGCCGGCGGCTTCCATGGAGGAAGGATCTGACATCATTCTTAATTTTTTTGTCCTCATAGGATTCGAACCAAGGACTCCATGACATAAATTTGTTTTTTAAATTTTTCATTAAATTTGATAATTTAATTTTTTTTATAAATTTTAGAATATTTTTCATTATAATCGGATAATAAATAATTTAAAGATGGTGGATGTAACAGAAATTGCAAAGGTGATGTCATCATCCATGATGTCGTCAGATGTTTATCGGAGGCTGTAGATATGGATTCTTATGCCTCAATATGGATATTTCAAGCTGTTGTAATTTTTAAGGACTAAAACAGGACATTTTCCCTCAAAACAAGAATTTTTCCAGTGAAATCGACATTTTTTTAGGAGATTTGACTCATTTTGAGTCATTTTTGAGGAATGTTGAGTCATTTATGAGTCCAAAATGTCCCTCATGATGTCACAAATCCAAGATGGCGGACCGGCACCAACACACCCTGAACCCTGGCGCTGTAAATACATTTACACACTACTCCTGTATTTTAGAGTTGTTAATTTGAATCTCGTACAGTGGCGATTTGATGACTGACATATAAGCGGGTTGAAATTTGCTGTGGAATCGTCAATGCGCGGCTAACAACTCCTTGTCGAGTAAGAGATCGTGTGCCCTCAGTTCCTGGAAACTGCAGGTAGTCATCTTGGGCTTTGAATATATAGGTATACTGTATAGAAGTCGCCAGCCCAGGTTAAAATTTCTAATACGGTTTGAGGTAGTTGGTTAATTCACCGCCGCAATCGCCACCATCTCTAGGGCATCGACTTGTGGTGGTCCCTAGCAGACAAGTGTCGAACTCTTCAAACACCCCTTCCCCCCCACCAACAAACACGCGTTGTCCTCCACTCACCCTCTACCACACCTCTCATCCCTACAGTTTTGTGACGCACAAACTCCCGTTGAACGACCTTAAGCTGCAGTGAATGTTTCGCCAGGGCGAGCATTTCACAGTTCCTTCCTCAGATTTTGGTTTCGGGTGCGATGCGGTTGAGTGTATTCGTTCTTAGTTTTCGAGGAACGATGGCAAATTTCAGAATGGGCAAGAAATGTGATTACACTGGTTGTTTTAATACGAGAAACAGTACCACGGGTATATCTATGTTCAGTTTCCCAATGAAAGACAAGGACGGTAATTTTTTTAATTACTAGGCTATTTCAGAAGTGTACTTCAAGGACCAAGAGGTTGTGATTATGAAAGTAAAATAGGTTCGCTCAATGATTAAAATGGTTCGTTTTTACTACGACACACGTGCTTCCGTGAGGTTATAGTCTAAGCATATGCAAAAATTTCTTTGGTTTTAGTTTCATCGTCAAGTAGGAAAGGAAAAAAAAAGAAAACAAAGAGAGGGGGGGGGGGAGTTTGGCTATTATTATTATATCTATAGCTTTATGGTAATCAAACAGAGAAAAAAAACCGCGAATTAATAGTAATTCTGAGGTTAAGTTTACATAAACGTTGTTTCAATTTAAAATAAGAGTCGTACGTGTTTTTAAACTCTAATTATCACTGAGATGTGATTGTTGTTGAACAGTTTATATTTTTTCCCTCATTAACTGGGTTTGTGATTCGTAGCCTTATATTATTCTTAAAAGTTAATAGCTATGACGTCCGTTATTGAAATATGTAGTTGTCAGTATAATGAGTGCCTGGTTCAAACTTTATCCTTCATCATTGATTTTATATTTTATTCATTCACATTTCATTTCCCGGTCCTTTTAATAGAGCTAACTGAGGTGATCGCTTATTTGTCTCATGCATGATATTTTTGCCGGTGCAGTGTGTATTTTGCATAACTTTCTTACACATCGAAATATTGTGTGTATATGACAAACAACAGGGTGGTTATTAAATCGATGCGTTTATAAGCTTATAACAATGTCTACCATAATGGTTAGTTACTGTTAACTTTAAATAGAATAATGCCCTAAAAGTTTTAAGACTATTTTTTTTTCGAAAGTAGATTACTATATTCCTTTCCTATCATTCCGAATAATTTCTTATGATTTAAAAAAAAAATATATATTAGTTTCATTGCTTAGCGCAAAACACTAGCTTGAAACGTTAGTAATAAATAACTTTAACTGTTCATTACAATTCCCAAGAATAACAATGGAGGTTGCTTTTAGCTTATAATTCACTGCCAAGATTATGATAGGTGAAAATATCAATCCCTGCGTGCTGACGCTACAGTTAATTGCTTAAATTGGTAAATAGAACATTTTTTTTTCTCTTTGAAAAAAGAAAGCCCTCAAGAAATTTAGCCTTTGAAACCGTTAAAACTTTTTGGTTTACTAAACTTCATAGGGATATAATGTGAAAACTGATTTACTCGAGCAATAATTTATTAGAGAAAAGTAATACTTTCTGTGATTTCACAAGACAATTATTAACATATTTTATTCTCGTTCACCTCCACGTGAAGTGTGTTATTATGTTGAGGAAATTAAATTCTTGCAAAACAAAACAAAACTACTTTGTAGACACAACTGTTATGAGTTGCGCATGATGACCCTGCCGTATGGTGTATGTAAATTTTTACAATGTAATTTACGTCAAATAACGCAAATTAAATAATTTGTGACGCTGAAATTCACGATTAGGTATAAAGTTGAAACAATAAAATTCTACCTTCAACCGTACACATGTAAGAAACACAAAGGTTTATGCGACACTCAAGTTTAACGAATACTTAAGTGTGTGCCCTATCCAACATGAAAATATAAAATATTGTTCGGCGTTTTTCCCATTACGTTGACATACCTTCAAATTTACCAATACACAAAAACACGTAACAGTCATGATAATTACGTTAGGACGGTAGTAAAAATGAAAAATTATTGTGCTAATGTTGCATTTTAGAATTTTTATTATTAACAATAATAAATTGAAAGTATTTACATTATTAACAATAATAAATTGAAAGTATTTAAATTATTAGTGTAAATGAAATGAGAACAATGGCGTGGTTCAAATATCAACACAAATAGGTTTTTTCCCCCTCCTTATTTCGTTTGGCGCATCAATATATGTGTTTTTCAACACCAAAATCTTGCAAACGTGTAAATGTGTAATTATTTTCGTTTTAATAATATCTGATTATTTTCATAACCTACTGAAAGAATTTCATCACAACCTAGTAATACACTACGCATAAGTACATCTTGAATGTTGAGACAGAATAATATTTTTAGCAGTAATTTACTTCAATGTACGCATATTTTAAAGTAAGTATTACTTGATAAGGTTATTTTAATAATGACATAGTAGGTACACTGTGGTTACTGATATTGATTGATAAAAACAGGTTCTAATGACATTTTTTTTTAAAGATATCTTGAATGGATTTTGAAAAGTGGTAACGACAAACTTCTGGAACTATCAGACAACAAACTTAGAAACCGTGTGATATGCGCTGATCATTTTGAAGTGAACCAATTCCAAAATGAATTTAAGAAGTCATGAAATTATTTTGTCGTTCCTCGAATGTTCACACCATGCAAATCCCCGCCACTAACTGAACAAAGCTTCAACACAGAGGAGACTGCTTCCAGTCCTTGTTCTTTGACACTCCATTATGAACACATTTCAGAAGCTGACCCCCAAATAAATCAGTCACATGATAAATCTCAGACAAACGTGAAAGAAAATAGTAAACTGAAAAAACTTAAACACCAATAATATATATGATGACACTACATGAGTGAACCATTGTTTTTCAACAAAATATATTTGTATAAGTAGTACGTGTGTGTGGTGGTTTGCAATATGTTCTACGCTTGCATTGACATTTAATATCTTAATTTATCTGATAGTGGTTTACTTCAAATATGACAAATTACAGCTGCTAAATCACTCATTCACAGTATTATTAGTTGTAACTGTAATTACTGGACATAGTAATAGGGATGACCCATTTGTTTATAACAACGAAAATAATAACGTAAGATGTTTGGAGATTCACGTGTCATAAAAAATAATTCGTACGAAACCTTAGAGTTCACGTGATTCGTGGCGATTTTGTTTTAATATTCACTGTGTGTTTTTGCTATAAACACCACAAAATCCCAACTAGTAGATATTGTATTTACCATGCACTATTTATTGTGTCAATAACACCCACAAACGTTTTCCTGTATCAACGAAATACCAAAAATAAATAAACACCAGTTTCCCATCATACCATAGACAGGCATGCTAATTTATATTGTTTACACCGGATCAGGCGAGAAAATCAAATAACAATTAAATAACACAAATTCGCCGCAGGCGAATCACGTCAGTAACTACGTCATATTCTCGGCCAGCACGAAACGGGAAGCGACAATCGAAGTTACACGCCAAAGGTTGTATAACTTTTGTCATGAACTGCCATATACACCTTACACTAAAGGGCAAAAAAAAAATAACTTCCTACTTCACATCTATGCTAGCATATTTAATAGTTCCGAAATCTGCTACATGGGCTGAAAGAGTAAAAATGTACAAAAAGCTTGGCGCGTGGAGCGACCGTCCCGTAGGTGTGTTTTCAAATACTTTATAATGGTATGTTATTTCCGTACAGCGTGTGGGGTAGAAACCTGCAGATGTTTGTAAGGCAGCCGGAAAGGAGGGAATCAGGGGAATGAACAAACCGGTTTTGTCGCTGACGCTTGAGTGGGGGGTAGAGGTGGGTCGAAAAGTATCAATCTGATACTTTGTTACTGATACGCGCCTGTATCAGGAACGGCAAACGATTACCATTGAAAAGTATCAAGTACTTTAGTATCAGTTCAGAATTCTCCTGGAACAACACCACGGCCAATGTGCGCAGAACCCGATCGCAGATGACGGTCACTTGGCCGGAGCTTTTGAAAGGGGAGGGAGCAGGAACGACGAATAAGGGATAAAGAAGGGAAATAATGTAGGGGAGGAAGCGCAGGGGAAGGCGTTGAAGGAGAGGCGCAAAGCGAAATTGTTACGAGTCGTTTGGTTATTGTCCCACATCAAAGTACGCTCAGTGCGCAGTGCGTGCACAGTCTCGTTCAATAATAAAACTAATGAAATTTTAATATTAAAAAGTACATTAATACAAGATATAATATTTATATTTGTGCACCTAACAGCTATGAAAATGCAAATAAATTCTCAGTTGACACTAATAACAGATGTAATCAACATATGGACTTTTTTTTTCGAAAACAATTAGTAACTAGTGTTTTCATACATTAAAAGATTACGATTTTATCAAAAACAAAAAATAAAAAAAAACAGATACGTACATTAGTGAGCATACAATATCAATGTTTACATTTTAAATGTTTCTTCAGATTAGTCGATGATGATTTATAACTCAGTTTTTGTTTACACAAATTACAATTAGCAAACTCATTATTTTCCGTAAAAACATTCCACACAAATGAAGTCTTTTTCCTGCACTTATCCATTCCTTATTTCACTATAAAGATACTAACTACAAAGCATGACAGCCCGCAACAATGTACATGGTGATAATTAATACACGGCCAGGACGAACTGCAGTGAATGTTGAACTGATTGATACTGGCTATATCAGGCTGGCATGAGAGTAACAGAGGTAGAGAATTACCGGGCGTGATGAATAATGTATCAGAAAGACCGATACCTTTTTACGCTGGTGATGACGGCACGGAGGATGTGTACCCTGTAACGAGAATGCTGATACCTTGTCACTTCCTGGGACCGCTACTGCTCTGATACAAAAGTATCAGAGACTTGTAACTAGGTACATTACTGTATCAGTATCAGTTTGGAACAGATACCGAAAATTGCTGTAAGAACCCACCTCTAGTGGGGGGTGCGGGGGAATGACAGCGGGCGACAGTGCTGCGCTCTAACGTGCAAATAACAACCTAAGACGATACAAGGCGTTACGGCAGTGCACTGTAGCGGCGAAGTTCCCAAGCTGCTCATTTTACGCTCTTGAAAAACGTAGAGTAAATTCTATCTGCTCGCGACTTCTATACAGTATATATATTCAATGTCTTGGGAAAGGGCGTGTTTGTGGGTGGGTAAAAGTGAAGGGATTAGCGACAGTACTGTCACTCCTAGAACATTGTAGCAGTGCATATAACAGAATTTCTGGCATGTAATTTGGCGTTATGTTATCTTATGTCAAAGTAGTTTTATACTCAGACAATGTGACTTATTCCACATTCGAAACATAAATGAATCTATATACAACAGATATCTCCTGTAAGGGTTTCCTTGCATTATATGCTACAGATCACACAATATTTGCTCGTGCATGCTTCGACTCTTTTTTTTCACAAATTTATGTTATCGTCTTAAGTGTGCTACCATTCGTACTATCATCGCGACTTATACGCAAAAATTCCACTGAATTAATTTGATGTACATTTCCAGTACATTCACACAGGGTTTTCATGTAGGTTTATGGTCATGGTAAGTAGCTTGGTACTAAAGTGTTCTAAGTGGGAATAAGGAACAGCTAAATCATGAACCGTAAAAATCGACGAGCCTCAGTCTGGGGTCGTCACATGATATGACGTGAAAGCAGTTCTTCGAAAGTTTAATTGGGCAGTAAAGTGTCTGGAAGAGACGACAGTGTGTATCGGGTGAAAGTTAATGTGTATGACGAGAGATTCGTTAGCCATATATCCACTTAACCATATGCAGCAATACGAGACATAGCAAAGACAGTTTTGTTTATATATTACACTAAAAATTATATATAAACTGTCCCATAACTCAAAGACAAGCCAAAAATCATTTGATAGGCCAATTAATCACGGTCCTGAATTTAAAATGAAATTTGTGTTTACTTAGGAACGCAGGTTAGAAGTTAAACTTCCTTTTATTTTAAAATACTAAAAAAATTGAAACCAACTGTAACAACATAATTAAATAAATACTCATTATTCAATACTAGTACAAACATATTTAATTTAGTAAAATATTCAAGATAAATCTTAATTAATATTTAAAATCATTAAATAAATTTAATTTTCATTCTACTTTATTAATTTAATTATTTATTACATAATAATTTATATTGCAAATAAATTATTGGTCTACATAAGGGAATATAACCTCACATATATAAATACGCAATGACCGCGCAATGAACACACTGGACACGCAATGACGACGCAATGGCCACACAATGTACACACCATACACGTAATGTACGAATTAGACACGCAATGACCACGCAATGTACACGCCAATTTACATGCCAGCAATTCTGCTATATGCACGGGTTCAAAGTTTTAGGCGCGACAGTACTGTACATGCCAGGTATACACAGGACACGCATTTACGAAAAGGAAGCACATTTGGAATAAAATTCTACAATAAGGAAGCACATTTAACGAAAAGGATGCACATTTGAACGTAAATTCTAGTTCATAGAAGTACATCTAAAGAAATTAATATGTCACAATATAAAAATTAATTAATTGTTATAAATTTTTAATTAAACAATTTTATTACTTTAGAATTATGGCATCGATGTGAATGTTCCCTATTCAACTCTCATTAGATGCAAAACAAAACTGCACTTTTCTGGCTGATATGAAATAAGTTAGGTAAATGAGTGCAAAGTATTACAACTGATCACTTTTTAAAGTATCAGTTTGCTGCAATATGGACTGTGTCATGGTTGAAGTAAAGTAAAAATGGTGACTGGTGAGTTCAAGGGGTTTCCAGGCCACATGGCTGGATACAGCAGTGGTTCATTGCAAGTGAAAGAAAGTAACTCCGAATCGATGTTGACTTATTAAAAGAGAGATAACACTTTGAATGGTGCTACCGCAGCACTCAGCCCATATTGTGTGAGCCGGAGCACGTCTCCACGTACTTATGGAAGTATTATGGTTACTGCTAAAGCAGGGGTGCGATGTTAAAGGCAAATGCCATTGGTCATGCCACGGGAAATGGAGTCTTGCCAGTACGTTACGACTTTGATGTAGAACACGGCAAACACTATACGAACGAAAGAACAGGTAACATTAAGCACAACATCAACATTTTAACTTTACACTCACATTAAAGAGGCTGCACGATAAGCTATGAACGCTGCTTCCAGAAAATTACTATGTTAAACTGTCACTTCATTTACAGTTATGTTAGCAGGGGCGGATACAGGATTGACTTCTGGGGGGGGGGGGCACCGGGAGTCTGGATTTCCCCCCCCCTCCCCCCAAAAAAAACCGGCGACCGGCGAAGCTCCAACAGAATTTTCTTTTAATGTTAACGGTTGGCCATATAAATACCATTTACAGTTTTACAAAACTTATATGTTTAATAAAATGATAAGGACATCAATAAATTATGCAAGAGTAGTTTAATTCTTACATAGTAATTTAATCTAGTCTTAGAGATAGTTTTCTTTTATGTTTTCTTGCAAACACCTCAAGAACATCCTCAGCTGTCTTCAAAGATATAAGATCTTGGTGTATGTTTAGTATGTAGTGCTAGTCCGTTTAACCTCTCTTCAGTCATTGTGGCTCTTAGGTAAGTTTTAAGTCGTCTTAGTGTTGAGAATGAACGTTCTGCTGTACTGGATGTGACTGGGAGAGTGCAGATGATCTGAAAAAATACTCTTAGATTTGGCAAATCTGTTGCCAGTTTGTATGCTTGAGCAGGATGTTTTGGCATATCATCGGGCTTAGATAACCACATTTGTTTCCAAATATTCAGCTCTCCCTTCACAGCAGAAAAACAAAGTAAATCATCCCGGTAAAGCTGAACTCCACGCAGAACAGAATCTTCGAAGTCCTCTCCAAAGTCTGGTGACATAAGTTTGTTTAGTTCGGAAATTCGCATCATTTATGATTTTGGAAATTTCGAAGAGAGTTCGCAGATTAGATAATCTACGAATGGTACGTAAATACTGATTCGAAAATACTCTTCATCAGACTCTGCCTCAACATTTGATCGGTTTCTTTGCAATTTCACTACCCTTGGCTTTTTAATATTAGTCCTTAGATCATGAGCTAGCGCTCACATTTTTCGAAGATAGTTTTAAACTTTTTGTTGCTGTGATGTCGATGCTCTTGGATGCTTGATATTGTGTCATTGACTAGTTGCATTGCTCTGAATACATCCATGTACTCAGGCTGTAACTTTCGAGACAGGGGTAAAGTGATCCCTAAAATACCGCCTAGAACAACAACAGAGATGATAAACTCCGATGATAGCATGCAATGTAACAATGCAAATGCATTGCTCCCTTGAGATGATTTTTGGGCTATTGCTTGTGGTACTGACGGTAGGACAGGGAGAGCCTCTAGAAAGGTAAGTACAGCTTAATGCTGTTCAATCCATCTTGTTTCACACAGTTCCTTGAGAGTATGTTTCCCTTTCTTCAGCCTGTCTCCCATTTCTTGGTCTAATGCATGAATTCTCCCAGCGGATTCACGAAAAAAGTTTGCTTCTGAAGAAATCACCCCTACAGCATTCCTTACAGCATATCGTACAAGCTTTACTTACAGCCAAATTAAGTCTGTGATTAGCACAGTGAGTGTAGAGGGCCAGCGGCTCTAGCTGCATTATTCTAGCCTGAACGCCTTTAAACTTTCCACTCATATTTGACCCGCCGTCAAATGCTTGTACACGGCAGTTACAAATGTCCAGGTTCAATTTGGCAAGTTCTCCTAATACTCTATGTCAAATGTTTTCGCCAGTGAGGTCTACAATGTCAACAAACCTTATATTATAAAGTCTTCTTTAATGGAATAAGTAGCAAGGTCGTAATAGCGAATACAGACAGACATTTGTTCCTGAATAGAATTATCTGCTGTTTCATCAAGCTGAAATATACTGCATTCTTGATGTTAGCTGCAATTTTGTCTGTTATTACCTCACCACAACACTGGATTATATCGTTTTGAGTGGTCTTGCTTATATACTTGCTGATTTTGCTACATGACTTTATATGTGACAATAGGTCCTTGTCTCCAGCATCTACTTGAAACTTCAATAAATCCCTAAAATTCCCTTCTCCATAGGACGACTGCTCTGTTTTTAAGTCTCCATCATCCCTGTGTCCTCTAACACCACAAACACCACAAAAAATTACCGTTTTTATGATAGGTATCAATTTCTTTTTGTTTTCTTCGACTAGAGCCTTTTCTGCACTTCTGATTTGACAAATCACACCATGAGATTTTCCCTCCATCACCATTACAAAATTTTGGCTTGCTACTACATTTGCTTTATGGTATTTGGTGTTCGAATGATGTTTTAAAGTTTCTGTTGCCTTTTTGAAAGTACTTAAAGGCTCTACAACCAGTTTACCTAAATGAAAATCATTCGTACCACCCTCAGATCGTCCAAAGAGTACGAAACTTTTACACAATCCTCCGTTAAGCTTTTTGCTATACGCGAGCCATGGATAGAGTTTCAACCAGTTATACTGAAACGACCTATTCTTTTTCCCCTCAAGAATCAAAGGAAAGTTTTAGTCAGTTGGAGGTACCCACGAGTTCTTTATCCATTGGTATATGTATTCATTTGATAGTGAAATTGAAACACTTTCACTGTCCAAAAGATATCCAAAGTCACGATCTTGCCACGAAATAGCTGGCACCGGCACCTCACTATACTAATCAGGTCTGTTTTACTAAGTAGATTGAGAACTAGTAGACAAAGAAGAGGAAGTTGTAGGCTTAACCTCATCCTGTTTATTCGAGGGTTTGGAGGAAATTGGTTCTGCCAGTAGCTACTTCGTGCTTCTCTGATTCTTCTACTATGCCCTAAAAATAAAACACAACAATGAAATTCAAGTTTAGTTTTGAACCAAGAATCAAAATGTGGTACAAAGCATTTTAAGGCTAACCACAGTTTACAAAATATTTCAATGAAATGGTTTGATTTTTGTATACAACCGCCTCTCGAATTAACACTCTAATTCTAATCCATTTCAAGAAAACAGAGCGCTCATTAAAACAGCTCTAAAAAAATATGTTTTCCCATAAGAGTGCATGTTAATCAAAATAATTCGTTTTTCTATTAGGTAAATAAAAACTGACTACCATTTAAATCAAAACACTTTTCCCCGTTTAAATCAAATTACAAAACTAATTTATATCGAAAGACATGTTAAGTACATTAAATTAAAATTTGAATAGCCTGAAATTAAATTTAAAAACATTCGCGTACCACATTGTTCACATAATAACAGCTTGGGCCACTTGGGTTTTGGGCCAACATTCCTAAGTAGGCGCAAAATAAATAATATTTTAACAAAAAATAACCGAATTCAAAATAACCTTTTTTTTATAAAGAAGCAATAAAAAGTAAAAAATAAATGCTTTATTAATTTACTTTTGTTTACTTTAATTAATTAATACACCTGTTAATGTAATTCCCGCATCTGCTTTCTAAATGTGTACTATCTGAAATGAAATGACACACCAGCGCTATCTGGTAGCGTGAGGTAAAATAGCACTGAAAGCTAATTGTTTTTCTCATCAGAGCTGTTACTGATGTGGTAGATGGAGTGGCGTACTGTAAACATTGGGTGAACACGGAATGAAAATAAGGAAGCGAATAACTATAAAGGAAAGATCAAAATATTGTTAGTTGATTCGTCACATTTATTCGTTGCATTGTATTAACTACACACATGATTTTGCTATTTTGTGCGCACAGAAACAAACATTATCATAAACGAAAACAGCGCTACTTTGAATCTATAGTTGCTACTTAAATTCATGCCCTAATTAATTGGCGTCGTTACTTTAAAATAGCGCTAATCAAACAGCGTTACTTCAAGGGGCTTGTGTATTTTGGAATTAACTTTCCGTTAATCATAGTGATTACGTTTCGCGGGTATGAATTTCGATAGTAATTATTGTTATTGCAAAGTCTCACAATGAAAATAAGTACATAGTCCTATACCTATAATTTTAAGATTCACTTACCTTCGATTTTTTGCAGAAAAAAGAATCCAAGCCCAGTTGTCTCCTCTTTTTCTTACTATTCATCTTGACAGCACTGAATTAAAAACACTAAATATAAACTAACGCACAAATAAAAATCCTAAAATGCTGTTGGGCGAGATGGTAACTCACTAAACCACATAACCTGCCCTAGGTTATAGATACTATCCCTTCTGCCTGGATCCTGGAACAATCTTGGCCGTTCCCAACAGTTCCTAGCAATCCCTGGTGGCGTTAGCTGGAACTACTTGTACTACCTTGAATCAAGATTATCGATTATTAGAAGTAACTTCGATGTGCGGCTCTAATGAATAGGTACCGTAACATGTAAACTACATGAATGTATTTTCATTAAATTCCATAAAAATTTATTTCATGCACTAATTTATCAAATGCATCTGTTAACCTTCTGGAGAGGGGGGGGGGCAGGTGCCCCCGTGCCACCCCCCCCGGAACCGCTTCTGTATGTTAGCTTAGTTACGTGGCTGGTGTACAGTGATGAAGGGTGAGGCACTTAAAGGATTAAGGAGCGATGAGAGGCCCACTGGACGTGAAGTTGACATTTCCACCTTGATGCGGGTCGAGTGCTGACTGACTTGGCCCCGGCAGCCTGGAGCTACCCAGGGTCATGTTTCCCATGGAAAGAATGCAGAGCGCAGGAATTACTCGGGCTAAGATTTGCGGCCTAATCGCAGAGTGAACAGTATTCTTTCACGTAAGAAAGAAAAGTAACTAACTTAACTTAATTACAATAATTAGTGATTAAATAAATAAATTGAAACATTTTTGGAACTATGTCTGGCGGTCAAATACATACACTGCAGAGGCAGATGCCACATCCACACTTCTGGACAGCTGTGCGGGCGGCTATATACTCATCGACCTTGTGCGTTCGCTGTATGCACATGCTAGGGGGGGCAGTCATCGATGTGGTGTAATGGCCTGTGCGACAGAGGAGCACCGATGGTTGGCATAAATTGCCACTCCTCCAACGAGACTGGTATGTGCATCGACGCCTCCCATTACACACACTAATCTGAAGAACTGACCTAAAAAACCTGGGTTAGCTGTTCATGGGATGACGAGGGGCATCCTCCACATGGTTGTACCTGGGGTTGAACGAGAGCAGGCTTAATTGGCAGCCATGGGAGCGGCCAAGGTGGGCGGCGATGTCGCGTCACATTCAGGGCCTCATGTGCATGTCAGCTTGGTGGAAAGCAGGGTGGCTGAGGTGCGTGCCAGCATCGCAGTGCCTTAGGAGCGCACTTGCGTGTCAGTTCGATGGCCAGCAGGGTGGCAAAGGTGGGTGGCAGTATCGCGTATCTTTCAGTGGGGTGCGTGTGAAGGCTTGGCAGCCAGTAGGGCGGCCAAGGTGGACGTTGTCATCGTGGTACCAGAGCAAGCTGCATCAGCAGTAATTTTTGGGGCAGTGGCACTGAATGCGTAATGTTGGTCATGGAGAGGGCCTGCTCTACATCGCTGACCTGCTGGAGAACTGGTGTTTGTGGTAAAACAGCTGGTTTGGAGTACCACATTGTGCTAGCCGCCTTTTCTGTAGCCAGGGGTGGCGTCATCGACAGCGGAATTTAGGCTTGGGTGCGGGACATTACTCCATCAGCGACCTGTTGGACCGACATTAAATGCGGCAAGGTGGCTGCCTCGGAACACGTCGCTGTGCCAGTAGTTTTCTTAGCAGCAGCTGGGGGCGGCATTGTCTGTATTTACATGTCGTTTTGACTGCAGACAGGGGATGGTTGCAGTTTGCCTCGCCAGCAGCTTTTGGTGTGTCTGGGGATGGAATCGTTGGGGGCAGTATTGTGGCCATGTGGCATGCAAACACTGCTTCAGTGGCCTGCTAGCCAACCAGTAAATGCATCGATATTGCATTATGCGATGTGGGACTGCAACAGTAGCCTTCTCGGCAGGTGGGGGCATCAGTGGCGGGGTTGGTACGTCTGTGCAGGTGTGGGCCAACAGTACATCTGCAGCCTGCTGCCCGACGTGAAGCTGAACTTGGTCAGTGGAGTCAATTGTTGTTGCTTCGCCGGCAGTCTGCAGAGGGGCCAGGGTCAGTGTCGTTGGGAGCGGTTCAGCTGGGCTGATGGGAGCCGTCACTACCTCGGTAGCCTGCTGGCCAACCAGAGGGTGTGGCAAAATTGCTAGTTTTCGATGCCACCCCGCATCAGCAGCCTTTTCGGTTGCAGGGGGGTGGCAACGTTGTGGGCGGAATGTCCGTCCTGGAGTGGGTTGGCACTGCATTTGCAACCTGGAGTACTGCCAGAAATTTCGGCAATGTGGCCACTTCGGGCAGCATGGTCATACCAGTTGCCTTCTCGGCATCTGGGGGAGGCTGTGTCGGAGGTGGTCTGTACCGAAGAGGTCTCGTTGTGTGTCGGTGATCTGGTATCTGACCTGAAACTGGCAGTGTGGTTCGGTGATGATGGTGTGGCCCGATGATGTGCCAGCAACCAGAGGGGCAGTTTGGTAGGTGGCAGTGTCGGAGCTGGCGATCGGGTAGTGGTGTGTTGGGCACCTCGTCGATGGCCTGCTGGCTAACTGGAAAGTGTATCGATGTTGCATTGTTGCGATGCGGCACCACAACAGTAGCCTTCCTGGCAGCTGGATGCAGTGTCATAATTGGCAGCACGTTGGAGGTAGTGCGTGCCAGCACTGTCTTAGGGATGTGCTTAATTCTTTGCAATACAGCATGGTGAGGTTGAAGCGTTCCATCGTTACTCCCTAATCCTGCGGAACAGCTGGGGGTGGCGTTGTCATGGGTGTTACAGGTACGAGGGGTTAGCCCGACAATACATCGGCGACCTGTTGGCCAGCTGGAAATTGCATAAAGAAATATGGTATTGAGGCAGCACTATACCAGCAGCTTACTCAGCTGCTGGGGGTGGCAGCATAGGGGGTGGCAGCTATGTGTCACCAGGAACTTGCTGGCTTACCTGCCAGTGCATTTGGGTGATGGTGATGAAACACTATGTTGCGCCAGCAACCTGTGGAACAGCTGGGGGCGGTGATGTGGGGGCATTATGCCTGGACAGGTGCTATAGCCCGTCCCACTCTTAGATTGCAGTACACGGTTTATGACGCGCGGTGTTGCCAAATCTCTAACACAATACGAATTTCAGGAGATGTGTGTCTTTGTAATTCGGATCGAACAAGAAGCATTTTAAGAAATCATATCGTAATTTATAATATTTTATACTATTGCACATATAAATTTGAAATAATGCCACTTTTATGTAAATTTCAAATAAAAACTACCTATTGTAGACAAAAATTTCTTATAGTTTTCTTTTATGTTCTAAAAATCCCATATATATCACATTTTCATGGGCACGACAAATGCCGTATTTTTGGACAAGCCGTGTCCAAAATGATAAATAAAATACGGTAATGGAAATTCTCGGTCGAGTAAGTTATGGGAAAAATCCGAACAACTGGGTCTAAATGGGGAAGATTTTTTTGAAAAACAGAAAAATCGCAACAACTCCCATAATATGAATAATATCACATCCGTTTTAATGTATGATAACTCGGAGTACCTAATGCAAAAAAAAAAAAATGTTTTCTAAATAAATTTTTGATACGACCAGCCATAACTGCATGGGTTCAAAAAAAAATTTCACCGGACAAAAAAAACATAACTGCCTTAGTACTAGACACCTTATCAAATCTGTTTAAATTGTTTGTAAATATCATTATTATTTTCCAAAACTTTGTCTAAAACAATGTTTGATAAAATGCTTGGTGTTGAGAAGGATAGAAAAATAATTCAAAATTTTGTACCATGATCGCGATTAAATTCCTTCGTATTTATTTAATAAATTTTACATATTATGTTCAAAATTCGATTAAATATTTTTGTAGCATCCATTACTGCAAGGGGAAGAAAACAATATGGGTTTAAGGATATAAAAATCCCTTTTTGTTCTAATGTAAAGAAATATAATCATCAAAATCTTCCTGCGCCTTTAGGCTGTGCCGATAAGGAATTTTTTTTAACTTTAACTTACAACAAGAATCTGTTCACACACATTTCATTCATAGGAATTTATACGATAAATGTAACGTTAACTTGATTAAGAAATTAATAACATCACATACCTTTTAATCACTATCGCTACCGCTGACCAATGTTGATACCCCTGCCATAAGAGTAGCACAGAGCTGACCAGAATAATGGGGTTGGGGCATTTCAAGTCGTTGCTGGTATTATCCCAATAGACTTGAAAATAAAAGAAAGAGGAGAGCTAGCGTTGCTCGCTGTTCGGGAGGTCATCACGAATAATGACAAATGGATTGCTCGGGGACTCACACTAGATGAGTGGCAAAGACGTTGGGATCGATCAAACAAAGGGAGATATACGTACATCTTCTTCCCTGATGTCAGAAAGAGAATGAAAATGAAATGGATTCAACCTGACCATTACACCATGCAGTTTCTAACAGGACATTGTAATTTCAAATCAAAGCTTTGGGATAGAGCACTGGTACAGGACTATCGATGTACAGTGTGTGAGGTACATGACACCGCAGCACATGTTTTGTATGACTGTAGAAAAATGGATGACATCAGGGAGAGGTATGCCCGTATAGCAGAGAACCAGTGTCTAAGACTGAACATGGCGGAGATGCTGCAGCACGAGACTGGATTCCAAATCTGGCAAAAATATATACATGAAATATGCAAGAGGTCAGAAGACTTTGATCTTTGGTTAGAAAATGAAGGCCAAACTAACCATCAAGATGGGGAGTAAAAGCAAAACAGATCCCTGGGGACACCCCTTTGTGAGGACTTTTTCTTTGATGTGGTGTCCTATTTGGCATCTGCAGGAACGATCTTTAAAGAAGGCTTTTATTGCCCTGTAGATATTTATTGGGCATTCTAATTCCTCGAGACGCAAAATAATTTGAGGCCACCAGGCATTGTCAAAGGCCCCGGCAATGTCGATAGTAATTGCTAGTACAGGCAGCATGGACAATGTCACAAATAGGGTTTCCCCCCTTTTCTTTCTTGACCCAGCGCTCTTAGTTGTGAGGCCCTACCGCCCTGGGGCCCCCATGGGCATAGATGCGGATACGCCGCATACACAACCGGGAAGAGCGTTAGAGCTTTTGGCTATGCGAAGAGACTGAGGCTACCCATCTCAGCTTATGCACCACCTCCGGCCCCCTACTCCACTCAGCTCACCAGCAAGTTGGATGCTCCCTTATCCCTCTGTAGTTATGACTTCTGGCGCCTACCCCAGTCTCCCGCCTCACACTGGGACTCCTCAATCACCCAGCAAACCCGCGGTCCGGTGGAGGCCTTTCCAACCTCCAGCTGTCCAGGCTGGTAACCGGCGCTGTCCTCATCGCTCACAACGTCAGTACTTCATAGGGCTAGGGAACCCTGATACCTGCCCCTAAAGCACTCGGGGCACCACTCCCAAGTACGAGTCCTACCCAACAAGAATCCTGGGCCTTTGAGGAAACCTCAGCGGGGCACCATTCAAACATGGTGGATTCTTCCCGTACTACGACCAACTTTTGGTCTACTCGGCAGACTGTTCGCCGGTAGCATGACCAGACCATCACACTTCAGAGTGCAGCCACAGGGTGTCCTCGTCGCCTCGGAAAACCCTCCGACCCGCCGTACCTCGGCCCGACGGGTTTACAGCCGGTTAAGACCCGGATGCGACTGCACTCGTCGGGCGACGACCGCCGTTAGCCCCAGCTGGAAAATGGCAACTACAGTGCCCGGGCTGAAAGCACCTGGGGGTTGCCTTAGTACCTCCACCGACTACAAGGCTAAAGGGGAAACCTCGCCGTGCAGTTTACAGCCCTTTTTTAGGCCCGGTCGCCCGACACCATAACCACCATACCCAGTCCTTCCTTTACCATGGGGCCTGATCCATTAACTATGGGGCCCTTTGGGGACCAATGCACCGAGGCTCGGCCGTCGAACCCCCCGGAAAGGTTTCTATCGCATCTGCTGTTGCCCACAGATTCAGCCCTTTCACAATTTCCGGTCTCATACATGCAATTGAGGATGCACTGAGGCAGAGTTGGACCCGACAGCGCCCTCTTCAGTTAGGGAGGTGCTATGACCACCAGTTGAGGAACCCGTCCCAACATAGCCACAACGATCCTCCCCCAACAGTGGGGCCAACGTGGAGGCAGAGGGTTGCCACTTGATGTGGAGAGGCTATATAATCGCATCACACACCCTTTCCGCGGACTTGATGGGTCATGTCTCGGATACTAGAACCGGCAACAGTTCCGACACCTCAAACGACAATCACCTTCCTAATCGGTGTGTGGAAGCCGCAGGGCAGGCAGAGGAGACCTCGGGGTTTTCTGAATCTCCTCACCGACTACAAGGCTAAAGGGGAAACCTCGCCGTGCAGTTTACAGCCCGTTTTTAGGCCCGGTTACCTAACCTGCAGCGCCACAGGCAGCATGGACAGCGTGGCTGCATCACTGGGTGGCGATCACGTGGTTTGCGGTGTGTGTGTATCGGGCGGTGTCTATGTTATCTGTGTGGTTAGGCCGCCATCGTGAACAGTCCAGATAGGCCATATGAAATCTTATGATGCAGTAATAGCTGCGGCGATGCATCAGATGATGTACTGTGAGAGGGTGGTGGGCAGAATGACGTGACATATGCTGTGTGGCTTCTATCAGCTGCTGCTGATAACGGAGTGGTGCCCTTCCCCCCAAGGGAAATTTGACATGGACCGCATCTGAAACCATTTATCAATGCCTCTTCTTGGGCGTCGGCGAAAAAACATTCTATGCACCACAAGTGCGCGCATTCGTTGTACCAGAGACCATCGGGTGTGCCGCGGTGATATGAAAGATTGCTGCACTTAGTCGTGCCATTTGCATAGTACTCCAAGCACCACCCGCACTTGTATTGTATTACATGCTCACATCTGTCTTTTGGTTCTGGGTAGTTGCGCTAGCCCACTACTCTAAGGCTACATGGAAGTAATTCATGTTGTGATCGGTGTTGATGTGGAACCATGGTCATTCATCTGTGCATGTTTGTTCTACCCGAGTGAAGGGATGGGGTGACGCTGGCAAGGCGCTGACAGGTAGGGAGGATCACCTCCCCACCTTCCCGGCTGAAGGGCTCGTGTGCGCAAGCATCTCGACCCGCGGATGCTATCGCAGACGCGGAATGTCTTGGAGTGGGCTTGTTCGGCTACTTTCAGCCCGACTCTGCACGGCTCGGCTCGTCTCGGCTCGGCTCGCGCCCTGCCGAAGCTGTCTTCGCGCTAGCTCGCCTGCGGTCGCGGCGAAGATGGAAGGTGAAGCTGTTCCCACAGTGCGAAGATGCATACCTGATCTCGTGTCATTATCTCGCATTGCCTTGTCACGCCAGCTCTCTGTCGCCGAGCATCTGCACCTGCTCTCCTGTGAACTTTTTGGACTTGGAATATTTTCAAAAATTTTCCACTTTGAAATTTGAAAGTTCGCAGTATGAAAGTTCGGTTGCCACACTATTTGAGCACCATTTGCTGGGTTGAATTAAATTGATACTAGTGCCCGGTAAGCTCTCAAGGTTTTTTGGCCACATGGATTGCAGACAGCTATGGTTCATTGCAAGTGAAAGAAAGTTACTCCGAATAGATGTTGATTTATTGCAAAAGAACTGACTCCCTATATGGTGCTACCGCAGCACTCAGCCCGTATCTGTGTGAGCCAGAGCACATTTCTACGTTCTTATGGAAGCATTATGGTTACTGCTAAAGCAGGGGTGCGACAGTGAGGGTGGATGTCTGTTAGTGATGCCGCGGGAAAGTCCACGAAGTATGATATTTCTTACAGGTACGTCATATCCATGACATAGAACACAGCAAACACTATATGAACAAAAGAACAGAACCAATTGAGCACTACACAAACAAGCGAAATTTACACTCAAAGTTTGTAAAGAGGCTGCGCGATTAGCTATGCATGCAGCTTCCGGAAACGTACAAAGTTAAACCATCTTCTTATTTACAGTTATGTAAGTTAGGCGGCTGGTATATAGCGATGAAGTGTGATGATGCACTTACACGATGAAGGAGCGATAAGAGGCCCCTTGATTGATGCGCGTCCAGCCTCGCTATTCTTTAAAATAATATGTTGCGTGTGCTCCGCATACGCACATCAAGATATGTCGCGCGGCGCCTAACCGCGTGCCGATGCAACCAGCACAAGCCAAGTGATCGCGCGCTGCGCGCATGACGTTCGGAGCCGCTCGGGAGCCCTCGGGGAAGCTCGTTTTGGCGGGCTGCCAACTGGACATCGCCGAAGGCACCGGTTCCGGTTGCCCCGACCGAGAACAATCTGCCATGTTTGATACTAGCAGTTCGCAGAGTATAAAAGGGGGCCCATTTTGCGCTGAAGGAAGAGACTCGTCGCGACCACCAGCGACAACAGCCGGAGGCCCTGCTGGCCTTCCCTGCCGAAGGAAGCTACACTGTCAACACGTCTCGCCGGTCTGCCGTCACGCTGCCCGTTGGAAGAAGCTACCACTTGGTAAAGTACTGTTTCATCGTAGACACTTATACACCGAGTGGGTAGAAAACTTAGAGTGAGAAGAGGGGCAGTGGTGACGGAGGCAAGGCTTGGAGACGGCGGTGTGAGCTTGTGAGTCCCGATGAAAGACTTGACAGCTGACTGGACATACAACACTTAGTGCGAAACCCGGCATTGACACGTGAAGAATAATGCCAGTGCCCACACCGACGAGCATTTCTCCCGCTATGATAGTTTGGGGAGATAGTCAATGGTAACCCCTGCATCGACGAATAAGAACTTGCCCGCAGAAATACGTCTCGACAAGAGTAATCGAAGTCGACGACCTGTTATATTAATAATTAATGGTCTGCGTACCCTCGTAAAAACATGTATAGTGGTGCTTTATGTATTAGTCATCTTGTGTATAAATAGTAGTATTTTAGTTAATTGATAGTAATGATTATGCTTATGTTTGCTAACTTGCGCATTGACAGAGATCAATAATATTCCATAAGTCGAGGGGTTTTGTTAGTTATTTTCATTTGCACTCTGGGAATATATGTATGTTAATTGTTTGAAACTTAGCTTTTCTTTTGACGGTGCACCCAGCGCCAAGCGGCGTGACAAGTATGAGAGCACGGGCAATTGTGAAGTGGATTTGTTAAGCTGCATTCACGTGTCTCATGTTGCAATAATTCTTAAACGTTTCTGTTTGCAGACTTTAGAATCAGACCCACGCCGCAAATATCAACTGTTTACGTTTTTGTCAGTAGTATAGTTTGGTTCCTCCGGAAACAGGCTTCAGGCTGTGGTGGTGGTGTCGGTGTCCGCCATCTTGGATTTGTGACGTCACGGCGGCATAAATTCCTCAAAATTCCTCAAAAATGACTCAAAATGACTAAAAAATTCCCGTTTTAAGAAAAAATTTCCCGTTTTAGTCCGTAAAAATCCCAGCGGCCAGAAATGTCCTTAAAGAGGCTTAAGCATCCTTAACTAAAGCCTCAGTTAAGCCTCTATCAGGACTTGACCTTGACCGTTGACCTTGACCTTGACCTCGGCGGCCATATTGAATACGCCATTTCGGATGACGTCACTGTGTTCTCGAACATTCCAGCATTGTGATTTCCGCCATTTTGAAATATGACATCACCGTTGCAAATTTTGTTATGGTCGCCATATTTAAAATCTTTATTAATTCTCTGATTTTAACGAAAAAAATTTAAAATTTATAAAAAAAATTTAAATAATAAAATTTTAATAAATTATTTATAAAAATTACATTTATGACACGGAGCTGGGAGTTCTCGGTTCGAACCCGGTGAGGGCAAAAAAATTAAAAATGGCGACCGATCCTTCCCCCGCGGTGGCTGCAGGCAGACTGACTCCCACCACTTTTTTTTTCAAAGCATATATATCGTCACCTAGTATGACGTCATGTCCGACATCTTGTCTTCGATGCTGGAAGCCATCATCATTGTATCGTCGGCGAGAGTGCGCTGATGACATGTTAGTTTAATTCTTATCCGCTAGAGTGCAGTAATCATTTATTATTGATGTGACACCCGGCATCTTGTCATTTGGCCGCCATCTTGAAAATCCGTAATTATTTAGCTAGGAATTCGGGAAAAGTTCCAAAATTCATTAAATAAATCACTCATTAATTTACATATTGATTCGATCCGCTCCTGTCCTCGGTTCGATACCCGATCGATGCAATAATGTTTAATTTTACGTAAAAAATAATAATTTCAATAAACCATGTTCAACATTCGTAAAGAGACACTAAATCCTCTACGACCAACATCCTATCAGACATCAAGACCACCATATTGGAAATGCGTAATTTTAATGCTAGAGATTCGGGAAAAAGTTCAAAATTCATTAAATAAATTTGTAATCTATATACTGATTGATTAGATCGTATTAGGACCTTGGTTCGATCCCTGGCCGATACAAAACAACTTTAATTTTAAAAAAGTATCAGAAAAGTGTAAGGTTCGAGAAATAAAACACCACAAAGTCTTTTACAAACATAATATTTATTACACAATTTCTATCCTACTACAGAATCACTTGCGAAAGCCAGCAGTCTAATAACATTTAGCCCTGCATAGACGTGCAACGACTACTTCTTAGCTCCAACAGCTCCAAATGCTCCAAATGGCTCCAACAGCTCCAAATGGTTGACAGCTCCAAATGCTTGACAGCTCCAAATGTCTCCAAATGCTTAACACAGCTCCAAATGGCTCCAAATGTTCCAAACGGCCTCCAAATGCTTGACAGATCCAAATGGCTCCAAATGCTCCAAACGGCCTCCAAATGCTTGTCAGCTCCGAATGTCTCCAGCAGCTCCAAATGTCTCCAGCAGCTCCAAATGCTCCAAATTATTGACAGCTCCAAATGCTTCAAAAGGCTCCAAATGCTCCAAATGACTCCAAAAGGCTCCAAATGCTCCAAACGGCCTCCAAATGGCTCCAACAGCTCCAAAAGCCTCCAAATGTTTAACACAGCTCCTAATGGCTCCTAAGGCTTGACAGCTCCAAATGTCTCCAGCAGCTCCAAATGCTCCAAATGTCTCCAGCAGCTCCAAATGCTCCAAATGTCTCCAGTAGCTCCAAACGGCCTCCAAATGGCTCTAACAGCCTCCAAATGCTTAACACAGCTCCAAATGGCTCCAAATGCTCTAAACGGCCTCACAAATGGCTTCAACAGCTCCAACAGCCTCCAAATGGCTCCAACAGCTCCAACAGCCTCCAAATGCTTAACACAGCTCCAAATGGCTCCAAATTCTCGACAGCTCCAAATGTCTCCAGCAGCTCCAAATGCTCCAAATGCTTCAAAAGGCTCCAAACGGTCTCCAAATGCTCCAAACGGTCTCCAAATGCTCCAAACGGCCTCCAAATGCTCCAAATGGCCTCCAAATGCCTGACAGCTCCAAATGTCTCCAGCAGCTCCAAATGCTCCAAATGGCTCCAACAGCTCCATCTTCAATTGGTTCCAACTGATTCCAATTACTTTTCTTATCGAACTTGGCAAGATTACTAACATGTCTTTATTAGTATACATTTTGACTGGCAGTGGTAACGTATTTTGCACCTTTAAGTTATAAGTTTTATTTAGAAATCAGATTTCGATCAATGGTAGATACCATTTGGAAAGAAAATATATTAATTTATCTTCAAGTTTATACACATACATTTAATTTAAGCCATTATTGTATGTAGCCAGCTTCCCTCAGTTCTTCGAGTATGAAGGATATTTCTTTAATGTTCGAATAGTTTCCTGCACAAAGCGATCCATGTAGTTGTCGTAGCCTGTCAACCAATATGTTAGGATCTTCCCATGAGGTATAATCAATCTCTTCTGCTGCGTTCATCATCATCCTTGCATGTTTATAATAAATATTATTATCTCTGGTGTCTATCGTTTTAACACCAACCACAAGGTCACTTTCGTCATCGTGCCAGTGATTATCACAACCTTGATCAGGATAATTTATTTTATTACGACGTTTCCATCGTTTTGGTCTTAAACCACCATCACAGTCTTCACTCTTGCATGCTTTTGGTGCTTCAGCACAGTACTCAATCATGTCAGCCTTAGATGTGCCAGCACAGTCTTCGTTCATGCCAGCTTCTGATGTGTCACCACAGTCTTCAATCATGTCAGCATCACAAACTTGATCAGGATAATTTATTTTATTACGTCGTTTCCATCGTTTTGGTCTCAGATTGCCATCACAGTCTTCGATCTTGCCTGCTTTAGGTGCTTCAGTACAGTACTCAATCATGTCAGCCTCAGATATGTCACCACAATCTTCAATCATGCCAGCTTCAGATGATTCATCAAAGTCTTCGACGTTGTAAGCTTCAGGTGGTTCTCCATCTTTCACATTTTCATGGAGACGTCTAGATGTTGGAGTAAATATATTTTCATTTCTAATGTGGTTACAACTTCCTTCGTTTGTTTTAAATTTTAAATTATTATCTTGCTCTAGATCAGTAATTTTAGCATTAGCTTTTCCGCCTTCGTTCCTCTTCCGCGATGTTGTAGCCCAGTCTTCGTTATCTTTATTCATCTTAATTGTACAGGTCTTGTAATGTCTATCCAAGTAATATCTTCTACCAAAGGATTTCTGACACTGACTGCAATGGAATGGTTTTTGACAAGGACCCAAATTACACTCGCTTCTCTCTTGTCGTTTAGCATTCTTTCTCAAGGTAAACACCTTGCTACAGTATCTAGAGTGATGTCGTTTTGATACAGCAACTAATCCCGAATCAGGATTCATATTAGTTACTGAGACTAATGCCAGATGCAAACTAAGAGTTTTAAATTAGATATATTACTTAAATATAATTTTTTAATTATTTCATCAGCGAGAATAAATTTATCTCATTCAAAGGTACTTGTTGCAAGTAGTTCTGCTTTTCAACAACAGATGTCGCTACATGTTACTTGCAGGCAAATAATATTTAGTTCTTTTATGCGGAATGCGGGATGCTCACTAACGATCGCAAAAGAAGGATGGCTTCGCTAGACTCCAAGGAGAAGGAAGTTCGTCCTTCCTGTTAGTGCTTCTTAGATTTCTCAGAAATTATTTGACTGAGTAATGATATTTTTTTTTAATTTCCACCTGATAATAATATTACAAGTGTTGATTAAGTAGCAAAAATTCACTAATTACATGTAACCTTGAAAAAAAAAAAAGACATGCCTCATTAAGTAAAAAAAAAATCCTTCATTCAGAGATCAATTTCTCATCTGTAACCAGAAGCACTCGGAGAAAACCATCAGATGTCTAGTCAGGAATAACCATAAGCACCCAGAGAAAACCATCATAATATTGTCAAGAATAATCAGGAGCACACGGAGAAAACCATCATAATATTGTCAAGAATAATCAGGAGCACACGGATAAAACCGCCATAATATTGTCAAGAATAATCGGAAGCACACGGAGAAAACCGCCACAAGTTTTCTTTGATATTATTAAATTACAAAAAAATTAATAACAAATTAAAAATAAAAACGAAAAAAATTTAAACATTCTGCTAGCTTGTAAACTTTTCTTTGATGTGCAAAGTTAGAGTTCTAGTAGTAGCCAGAATCTTTGAATTTTTTTCGTTTTTATTTTTAATTTGTTATTAATTTTTTTGTAATTTTATAATATCAAAGAAAACTTGTGGCGGTTTTCTCCGTGTGCTTCCGATTATTCTTGACAATATTATGGCGGTTTTATCCGTGTGCTCCTGATTATTCTTGACAATATTATGATGGTTTTCTCCGTGTGCTCCTGATTATTCTTGACAATATTATGATGGTTTTCTCTGGGTGCTTATGGTTATTCCTGACTAGACATCTGATGGTTTTCTCCGAGTGCTTCTGGTTACAGATGAGAAATTGATCTCTGCATGAAGGATTTTTTTTTACTTAATTTGGCATGTCATTTTTTTTCAAGGTTAAATGTAATTAGTGAATTTTTGCTACTTAATCAACACTTGTAATATTTTTATCAGGTGGAAATTAAAAAAAAATATCATTACTCAGTCAAATAATCTCTGAGAAATCTAAGAAGCACTAACAGGAAGGACGAACTTCCTTCTCCTTGGAGTCTAGCGAAGCCATCCTTCTTTTGCGATCGTTAGTGAGCATCCTGCATCCCGCATAAAAGAACTAAATATTATTTAACTGCAAGTAACATGTGGCGACATCTGTTGTTGAAAAGCAGAACTACTTGCAACAAGTACCTTTGAATGAGATAAATTTATTCTCGCTGATGAAATAATTAAAAAATTATATTTAAGTAATATATCTAATTTAAAACTCTTAGTTTGCATCTGGCATTAGTCTCAGTAACTAATATGAATCCTGATTCGGGATTAGTTGCTGTATCAAAACGACATCACTCTAGATACTGTAGCAAGGTGTTTACCTTGAGAAAGAATGCTAAACGACAAGAGAGAAGCGAGTGTAATTTGGGTCCTTGTCAAAAACCATTCCATTGCAGTCAGTGTCAGAAATCCTTTGGTAGAAGATATTACTTGGATAGACATTACAAGACCTGTACAATTAAGATGAATAAAGATAACGAAGACTGGGCTACAACATCGCGGAAGAGGAACGAAGGCGGAAAAGCTAATGCTAAAATTACTGATCTAGAGCAAGATAATAATTTAAAATTTAAAACAAACGAAGGAAGTTGTAACCACATTAGAAATGAAAATATATTTACTCCAACATCTAGACGTCTCCATGAAAATGTGAAAGATGGAGAACCACCTGAAGCTTACAACGTCGAAGACTTTGATGAATCATCTGAAGCTGGCATGATTGAAGATTGTGGTGACATATCTGAGGCTGACATGATTGAGTACTGTACTGAAGCACCTAAAGCAGGCAAGATCGAAGACTGTGATGGCAATCTGAGACCAAAACGATGGAAACGACGTAATAAAAAAAATTATCCTGATCAAGTTTGTGATGCTGACATGATTGAAGACTGTGGTGACACATCAGAAGCTGGCATGAACGAAGACTGTGCTGACACATCTAAGGCTGACATGATTGAGTACTGTGCTGAAGCACCAAAAGCATGCAAGAGTGAAGACTGTGATGGTGGTTTGAGACCAAAACGATGGAAACGTCGTAATAAAATAAATTATCCTGATCAAGCTTGTGATAATCACTGGCACGATGACGAAAGTGACCTTGTGGTTGGTGTTAAAACGATAGACACCAGAGATAATAATATTTATTATAAACATGCAAGATTGATGATGAACGCAGCAGAAGAGATTGATTATACCTCATGGGAAGATCCTAACATATTGGTTGACAGGCTACGACAACTACATGGATCGCTTTGTGCAGGAAACTATTCGAACATTAAAGAAATATCCTTCATACTCGAAGAACTGAGGGAAGCTGGCTACATACAATAATGGCTTAAATTAAATGTATGTGTATAAACTTGAAGATAAATTAATATATTTTTTTTCCAAATGGTATCTACCATTGATCGAAATCTGATTTCTAAATAAAACTTATAACTTAAAGGTGCAAAATACGTTACCACTGCCAGTCAAAATGTATACTAATAAAGACATGTTAGTAATCATGCCAAGTTCGATAAGAAAAGTAATTGGAATCAGTTGGAACCAATTAAAGATGGAGCTGTCAGGCATTTAGAGGCCGTTTGGAGCATTTGGAGGCCGTTTGGAGCATTTGGAGACCGTTTGGAGCATTTGGAGCCATTTGGAGCCTTTTGATGCATTTGGAGCTGTGTTAAGCATTTGGAGGCTGTTGGAGCATTTGTAGCCTTTTTTGGAGCATTTGGAGCCTTTTGAAGCATTTGGAGCATTTGGAGCTGCTGGAGACATTTGGACCTGTTGAAGCCATTTGGAGGCCGTTTGGAGAATTTGGAGCCATTTGGAGCTGTGTTAAGCATTTGGAGGCTGTTGGAGCTGTTGGAGCCATTTGGAGGCTGTTGGAGCTGTTGAAGCCATTTGGAGGCCGTTTGGAGCTGTTGGAGACATTTGGAGGCCGTTTGGAGCATTTGGAGCCATTTGGTGCTGTGTTAAGCATTTGGAGGCTGTTGGAGCCATTTGGAGGCCGTTTGGAGCTTTTGGAGCCATTTGGAGCATTTGGAGCTACTGGAGACATTTGGAGCATTTGGAGCTGCTGGAGACATTTGGAGCATTTGCAGCTGCTGGAGACATTTGGAGCTGTCAAGCATTTGGAGCCATTAGGAGCTGTGTTAAACATTTGGAGGCTATTGGAGCTGTTGGAGCCATTTGGAGGCCGTTTGGAGCATTTGGAGCCTTTTGGAGTCATTTGGAGCATTTGGAGCCTTTTGAAACATTTGGAGCTGTCAAGCATTTGGAGCTGTCAAGCATTTGGAGCTGTTGGAGCCATTTGGAGCATTTGGAGCTGTTGGAGCTAAGAAGTAGTCGTTGCACGTCTATGCAGGGCTAAATGTTATTAGACTGCTGGCTTTCGCAAGTGATTCTGTAGTAGGATAGAAATTGTGTAATAAATATTATGTTTGTAAAAGACTTTGTGGTGTTTTATTTCTCGAACCTTACACTTTTCTGATACTTTTTTAAAATTAAAGTTGTTTTGTATCGGCCAGGGATCGAACCAAGGACCTAATACGATCTAATCAATCAGTATATAGCTTACAAATTTATTTAATGAATTTTGAACTTTTTGCCGAATCTCTAGCATTAAAATTACGCATTTCCAATATGGTGGTCTTGATGTCTGATAGGATGATGGTCGTAGAGGATTTAGAGTCTCTTTACGAATATTGAACATGGTTTATTGAAATTATTATTTTTTACGTAAAAATAAACATTATTGCATCTATCGGGTATCGAACCGAGGACAGGAGCGGATCGAATCAATATGTAAATTAATGAGTGATTTATTTAATGAATTTTGGAACTTTTCCCGAATTCCTAGCTAAATAATTACGGATTTTCAAGATGGCGGCCAAATGACAAGATGCCGGGTGTCACAGCAATAATAAATGATAACTGCACTCTAGCGGATAAGAATTAAACTAACATGTCATCAGCGCACTCTCGCCGACGATACAATGATGATGGCTTCCAGCATCGAAGACAAGATGGCGGACATGACGTCATACTAGGTGACGATATATATGCTTTGAAAAAAAAGTGGTGGGAGTCAGTCTGCCTGCAGCCACCGCGGGGGAGGGATCGGTCGCCATTTTTAATTTTTTTACCCTCACCGGGTTCGAACCGAGGACTCCGAGCTCCGTGTCATAAATGTAATTTTTATAAATAATTTATTAAAATTTTATTATTTAAATTTTTTTTATAAATTTAAAATTTTTTTTGTTAAAATCGGATAATAAATAAAGATTTTAAAGATGGCGACCATAACAAAATTTGCATTGGTGACATCATATTTCAAAATGGCGGAAATCACAATGCCGGAATGTTCGAGAACACAGTGACGTCATCCGAAATGGCGGATCCAAAATGGCCGCCGAGGTCAAGGTCAATTTCAACGGTCAAGGTCAAGTCCTGATAGAGGCTTAACTGAGGCTTTAGTTAAGGATGCTTAAGCCTCTTTAAGGACATTTCTAGCCGCTGGGATTTTTACGGACTAAAACGATAAATTTTCCCTCGAAACGGGAATTTTTCCCTCGAAAACGGGAATTTTTTTCTTAAAACTGGAATTTTTGAGTCATTTTGAGTCATTTTTGAGGAATTTTGAGGAATTTTTGCCGCCGTAACGTCACAAATTCAAGATGGCGGACACCGACACCACCACCACAGCCTGAAGCCTGTTTCCGGAGGAACCAAACTATACTACTTTTGTCATTAATGTTGTAATGAATAATTCCATGTATAATCAATAATAAATGTGTTGTTACCCTACAGTTGTAATAGCTTTAGATGACTTTTCGCCATACTCTGTTCCATTCCTACTCCTTGTTCCCCTCGAGTGTTTAACACGAGAGGCTACAAGAGAAACTGCGTCACTCTGCTTAGCAGAGTGCTGGCGCGAGTCATCACATAATCCATTCTCCACTCATTTCATCTCTCACACTTAAAATCAAACATAGGGTGTCGAGTGTAGGATGTTCAGCGGTTATAGTGTACTGTTAATACTGTGTCTTGTATTCTGTGTACGAACAAATTACTCGTGTAATATGCCTTTTACAGGGACTGCTTTGTTACAAGACATACGGAAGGAGACGTTGGGACGACTTCTCGTAGAGCTGAAGGTGGCAGACGTTGACCCAGAGACGATGACGCTGGAGGAGTTACGTCAACGAGCTCGACAGCACTTTGTAAAAATGAGTGAGTCAGTTACCGACATTAGTAGTCCCGTAGACGGCAAATTAAATGAGAGTAAACTTTTGGAATTAGCAGTTAAGCCGTTGTTAGATAAAATACCGACCCTAATTGACTGTGAGCCAGTGAATATAGTTAAATTTTTGTACGCGATTGAAGAAATTGCGGAATTAAATATTTTGACACTTAATGCCTTGTTCGGGTTGTTGGTTTGCAGGGTGCCTTCTGAATTACGGCACATTATTTTAAGTGGGCAACGGAATGGGTTACAGTGGATGGATATTAAAAAGGAAATTATTACCATGAACACGAACGTAAAAATACGCGAGGAGTTAAGTAACTTGTTCTTATGTAGAGCTCAGGCAGAGAGCGAAACGGGTCTTAGTTTTGTCACTGCCGTGGAAAGGTATGAACGTGTCTTAGGGAATCCCTATTCAGAACACGAATTAGTGGAGATCTTGATAGAAAACTTACGTGAAGAAGTAAGAACATATTGTCTAGTAACTAAACCTGGTAACATAGCGGGATTAAGAGGGGAGGTTGTGAAGGCTGAGAATAGGATACGAAAGTGTTGCGACGCGAGTAAAAATGTGGCCCGTAAAAAGTTCAGGGGTGACAAGTCACAGAGTAAGAAGTGTTTCTTTTGTGGAAGTGAAAACCATTTAATCAGGAGTTGTAGTGCAAGTCAAGATGATAAGAAACGGGTAGCCGCAGTAAAGATAAAAAGAGACAAGCTGGGGTCACGTGATGATGAGTGTGGGACAATAGGTCAAAATAACAAAATAAGGGAAAACAATAACACAAGTAGCTTGTTGCAGGTCAAGGTTGATATGTGGGGGACCGTTTTGAAGGGTATAATCGATACTGGAGCTAGCACTAGTTTAATTAGTCACGAATGTGTTTTAGAGCTAAGAAAGAAAATCCCTAAAAAAATTAAGGAATTCAAAGAAACAACCAAGGTTTTTAGACTTGCGAATGGGGAGCTAGTTAAGACAGATGCGAGCATGGAAAGTTTTTTTAAGTTAGGTGATTTCCGTTGAAAATTTAGGTTTATGATACTGGAAGGGTTAAGCCAGGATGTCATTTTTGGGTTGGATTTCTTAAGGATGATAGGAGGTTATGTTGATGTTCGAGGTAGTAAGTTGTGTGTAAGCTTCAGCAATAAGTATATTGGACTATCGGTGTCAAAGAGTCTGAATATAGCCGGAATCAGCGAAAATAAAATAACAGATATTAAAGATGAATTTAGCGACGTAATATGTGAGCAGATCGGAGTATGTAACGTAGAGCCCTATGTGGTACCTTAAGTGGATAGTACGCCGGTTAGGTGTAAACCATACAGTGTGCTAGGTCCTAAGCGGACTATATTTAAAGAAACTATCGATCAGTTATTAGAAGAAGGGATAATTGAGCCATCAACGAGCATGTACGCTAGTCCCGCATTTTTAGTAAAAAAGAAAAAACCGGTGGGCAAATACCGGTTGGTGGTTGACTATCGCCTGGTCGGAAAACACATTCTGATAGATCCATACCCAGTAAGTCAAATTGAAGCTGTGTTTGAGCAGCTTGCAAGGGGGAAGTACTTCACTATATTGGACTTAAATAATGCTTTTCATCAGTGTGTGCTACACGAAGAAAGCAGGCACATCCTTGCTTTTGTCACGCCATGGGGATTATTCCAGTGGAATCGTATACCGTTTGGGGTAAGTTTCGGTGCTCAAGCGTTATGTCGTGCCTTAAATAAAATCTTGGAGCAATTTTTTGGAGAATTCGTTACTAACTATATGGACGATGTAATGGTGTACAGCCGTACTCTATAAGAGCACACTGACCACATGCGGAGGGTGTTACAAGCTTTCAGAGAAGCAGGACTTACCGTGAACCCGAAGAAAATCAGCTGGGGGGTCAAAGAAGCTAAAGTGTTGGGTTTTATTGTGGGAAACGGTACACTTCGTATGGATCCCGAAAAGGTAGCACCGATTAAGTCTTTCGGGCGACCAAAGAACGTGAGAGGGATACGTCGTTTTCTTGGCATGGTAGGGTATTACGGTCGTTTTGTCCCGCGTTTGTCAGATATTGTAGAGCCTCTGAATAAACTTAAGAGAAAAGGGACGAAATTCATATGGGGAGCAGATAAAGAGACTGCATTCTTAGCAGTAAAAGAAGCCCTTTCGTCCCCTCCAATATTGCGCTTACCGGATTTCTCGAAACGTTTTATCTTGAATGTAGACGCGAGTGAATTGGCTGTCGGGGCTGTATTAAGTCAAAAGTATGACGAAGGCGAACTACCTGTATGCTACGCTAGCCGATTGTTAAAACCTGCCAAGAGAAATTATTCAGCCTATGAGAAAGAGGCTTTAGCGTGCGTTTGAGGGTGTGAGAAGTTCTCGGAGTATTTAGAAGTGAACGAATTCGACTTAAGAACAGATAGTCAAGCATTAACTTGGCTTTGGCAGTCTAAGAAACAACTGGGCAAGTTAGGGAGATGGGTCGAAAGATTAAGCCGTTTCAGATTTTTGATATACTATGTCAAAGGACAAGAGAATAGTGTTGCGGATTGCCTATCGCGAATGTTTGACCCCGGGGAATTTGAAATAGAGGAAGGCGTTTCAGCGTATGAGTCAAACGAAGTGTTTCCAGAGGGTTTAAATATCTTGACTAATATACCAGAGTCATACGTCAACATAAGGCATTGGCAAAGCCTAGAAGAGGAATGTAAAAAAATTCGTAGTGAAGTAGAAAACTGTATGCGGCGAGATTATTGTGTGCAACGAGACTTGATTGGGAAGCAAAACCGAAAAGGGAAATTTATTATTTTAATCCCTAGTAAATTAAAAGACATGATTTTTGAATATTACCATAACTCTTATTTTGGCGGGCATTTTGGACGAGAGCGGACTTTGAAAGCAATAAAAAGGCATTTTTTTTGGGAACACATGGTTGAAGAGATACGAGGAAAAGTGAGATCGTGCATTGTGTCAAAAAACTAAAGCCAAAAATACGCGTGAGGTAGGCTTATTAAGTTCTACTCCGGCCACCTTTGTATGGGAACGAGTATATTTAGATTGTTTCGGTCCTTTACCTCGGTCCAAAAATGGGAATAGTAGCCTATTAGTTTTGGTTGATGGATTCTCTAAATATATTATGATGTTTGCCATGAAAGATCAGAAAGCGACCAGCATATCTAGAATCCTGGTAGAGAGGGTTTTTCCCTTTTTTGGGTCTCCTGCCCATCTAATAACGGACAACGCTAAAAATTTCACCTCTGATGAAATAAGAAATATGGCGTTCACATGGGGAATTCACTTGGCTCAAACTAGTCCGTATCATCCCGCGGCTAACATGGTAGAGAGGTATAACCGAGTAATTAAAACTATGTTACGCTGTTATCATCACGATTGTCAAACTGATTGGGATAAGCAGATACATTATTTAATTTTGGGCATTAACAATAGTTCCAGTACAGCCACAGGGATTAGTCCGGCCGAAAACTTTTTAGGCCGGGAACTTTAACACCCTTTGAGCGGGGCCTGGGACCTGAGGGTAGACGAATGTCCTGAGGATGTTAGCAAACAGGCTAAAACATTTTGGAGGGAAACTAGGAAGAATTTGAAAAGATATTATGGAGCTATGAAAAATAAATATGATAGGCATAGAGACGAGGTTCCGTTTGCAGTAAATAATCTCGTGTTAATTAAAACTCACTACCTAAGTAAAGCCGTAGATAAGTTCAGTAGTAAACTAGCACTGAAATACAAAGGACCATACCGACTAATACGTTTCTTGACACCAGTGACATTATTGTTAAAAGACGAGACGAAAGATGTAATCTTTAAGGCCCATGTGGTGAATGTCAAACCTTTTGTGGGACATGAGCTGTAACCAAAAAAAAATTGTTTTTATGTGTATTTGTTCTTGTATACTTGTTCATGATTTGTCTTTAGTTTGTAAGTCAGTGTTAAGAATGGGTCAGGGGAGTGGCTGGCCACCAGTCTTCTGCTCCATTCGAAAGACTAGCTTTCGAATCAGCCAGGCGGGGAGATATGTTGCGTGTGCTCCGCATACGCACGTCAAGATATGTTGCGCGGCGCCTAACCGCGCGCCGATGCAACCAGCACAAGCCAAGTGTTCGCGCGCTGCGCGCATGACGTTCGGAGCCGCTCGGGAGCCCTCGGGGAAGCTCGTTTTGGCGGGTTCGCTTCGAGCCTTGGCCGAGGACGGACGCGTCAAGCGGAGCTGCGAGATTCCAGGAACAGCCTGTTTGCTCGCACACAGGCCAGGTGGTATTCCCAGGTTTTTTTCTAAGAAGTGTAAGCGTGCAAAACAACCCGGGTTGTAGCTAACCCTACAGCCTAGCCACAACCCGGCTTAATACCGGGTGCGTGGTCAGTGGGTGTTAGTGCGTTGTAGGGTGTAACTAGCGACATGACTGACCAGTTAAGTGACGAGCAGGTGATGCAGGAGTGCATCGATGTGCCCCTGCCGAGCGACGACGAACAAGAAATGTCTAGCGACGACGGCTTTACAACAGTCGTCTCAAAAAAACAAAAAACGGGAGGAAAGGACGAAAGACTGCGCCCCCCACTGACGAACCCTGCGATCGCAAGGCAGCAGGCCGAGCGACTTCGCAAGCAGCCCGTCAGAAGGGCAAACAACTCGGCCAGTCAAACGGCCGCCAACACGTCCGCAGGTTCGAGCCCTGCCCCGCCAAACCCTGCCCCTCAGGCAAAGAAAATGCAGGTGAAACCCCTGTATGTATTTGTTGATTCTGGCCACAGCTACCCGGCCATTAAAACAGTGCTGGATGCAGCACTGCAGGAGCGCTGGTCGTGCGTCAGTCGCGGCCATGACCAGCTCATGATTCACACTGCCACCGTGGAGGAGTACCACAGGGCAGTGCGTGCACTGGAGCAGGCCGGAGTGCAACACTCTGTGCTGCTGCAACGGGACGAGATCCCGAACAAGTTTGTGTTTTGTCGAGTGCATAGCAGCACCGACAAACAATTCATTCAGGCCGAGTTCGCCGCAATGGGTCTTCCAGTGCAGAACTTCTGGTTTCTGTACAACAGGCAGACAAGGCAGCCTATAAATAAGTTAGTCGTAGAGCTCCCGAAGGCCGTAAATCCAGAAAGGATTTACGACCTGAAGTCATTCGGAGGCCTCAGCATTCGTGTTGAGGACTATCGACACCCCAAAGGCCCCCTCCAATGTGGCAACTGTCAGAGGTTTGGCCACCCCGCAAAAGGCTGCAGAGCCTCCCCTGTGTGCCGATGGTGCAGCCAAGGGCACAAAACCGAGGTTTGCCCCCAGGGAGGTGACAGGACGAAGGCAAAGTGCGCGCGATGTGAAGGCCCGCATTGCGCCAATTACAGAGGCTGCATGGCCTACAAGAGGGAGAACTGGCGTCACCTCCCGCAACAGGAGCGGAAAGACAGAGAGCTGCAGTCCAAACGCGCATTGCGCGAAAACAAGCGAGCAACAGCCGCGGCTCAAGTCCGCCCACCCCCACAACAAGCCGGCCCCTCAGGCTACTGCCCCCAGCCCCCAAGGCAGCCGTGGCGAGCCCCGAGCTACCCCGCCCCCCCGCAATGGCAGAGCCCTAATCAATATTCAGTGCTGAGCGATAGGCATGAACTGGAGTATCCTGTCTTGGCAAACCCACCCAGACCTAGAGGCCAGCCCCTGCCCCAGAGGCCCCCGAAGAAACACCATTCGGGGCACAAAAACGGTAAAGGCCGGGCGCAAGGTCAGGTGACGGATCAGCCAGGTACTAAGGCGCCACCCAACTCCACCACTCCCCCCAGTGATTCCAAGAAAGTCGCGCCTGGGCAACAACAAGCCAGCCCGTTGCAGACTGACTCACCAACAGTAATGCCAACTGCTTCACCGCAGCTAAATCCCGCGGAGAAGCCAGCGATGGACGCGAGCGACTTTCTGAAGCTCGTAGGCCAATCGGATGCCCTTACACAGGACCCTAACCTGGCACACGTCCTGGAACCAATGTGCATTTTAATGGCTATTTGGTGTAATCCGTCCAAGTCAATAGAGGACAAAATAAAAGCCACCACGGGCTTCGTGACAGCATTAGCGGCCAGCTTTAATGCCGCACACCCTTAATTTAGGTTCTGCCATTAATACTACCCCCGTAGACAGTAGATTAAGTACCATCCTTTACTGGAATGCACGAGGGATTAGAAATAAAATAATCGAATTTACCGATCATTTAATTAAACATAATATTAGAATCGCGGCGATAAACGAAACACACTTAATTCCAACAGATCGTCTAACTATCTTAAATTACACTATTTATAGGCGCGACCGCGATACCAGAAGTGGAGGGGTTGCCCTACTAATCCACAGAAGTATACAACATAGTGAATTTCATTTACCTGAATTTAATAAATTAGAAGCTGTGGCAATTACTTTTAAAGTCAATAAACAACAAATTGTGCTTATTTCGATGTATGCACCACCGGGCAGGTCACTAACTGAAAACGAGCTGGACATCTTATATGGCTCAGCTCCCACATTCCTAGCAGTCGGCGATATTAATGCCAAACATAAAGACTGGAACTGTCGGAGCAATACAGCCAATGGCCTACTGCTGCAAAGACACGAGTCTAACAAAAATTATCAAGTACATGCTCCCTCAGAGCCCACTCACGATAGCGGAGTACTAAGGCACAACCCCGATATTTTAGATATTGCATTAAATAAGAGAGTTCAAACGGGATTCGAACTCAGAGTCTTTCACGAAATGTCGTCTGACCACTTTCCAGTACATCTACTATTCGATGACGTGGACACTGACATCAGTCCTCCGAGAAAAATTAAAGACTACAAGAAAGCTGACTGGAGAGGCTTTCAGACGTATTTAGTCGATAATTTGCCTGCAGCCGATGCTGCCAACTTCAAAACAAAAGATAACATCGAATCAGCAGTCACTGAACTTACAGTTAAAATTCAAACTGCAATTAACTCGTGCATCCCAGAAAAGGTGGTTAGATTTAAGCAAGATGAACTGCCGGTGTATATTAGGGATTTAATTTCTCAGAAAAATAGATTAAGGCGCGAATATACTCGACGTAGGCAGCGCGACATTAAAGCGAGAATTAATGAATTACAGAAAATAATTTCCGATGAAATAACTCTATGGAGGAGCAGCCAATGGGAGACGAAAGTCTCTCAGCTACAGGTGCAAGATGGTAGCACCTGGAGTATGACAAAGCGATTCCTTCATAAGATAGATAAAATACCTCCGCTACAAACACGCACTGGGTTCGCTTTTACACCGACAGACAAAGCACAAGCCTTCGCGAATACCCTTGAATTAGCCTTTCAACCTAATATCGAACCCTGTGACCCGCAATTTAATGCCAGAATATACAGAGACCTTACAATTAAACTTAATCAGCCTTTAACCTCAAAACCTTACTTAACTCAATCTCAGGAAGTTAAACAGGCTATCAGGCGTATGAAACCACGTAAGGCACCGGGAAACGATGGCATTCAGGCAGTAGTCCTTAAGAAACTGCCCGATGAAATTTTGGAATACCTAGCTCAATTAATAAATGGAATACTTAAACTACAGTATTTTCCATCGCAGTGGAAAGAAGCGAATGTGATAGTTTTTCATAAATCCGGAAAAGATAAGACACTGCCCCAAAATTATAGGCCCATTAGTCTGCTGAGTACATTGTCAAAAGTAGCTGAATGCATAATTCTACAGCGACTAAATACTCACATTAAAGTAAATGACGTACTGCCGGACGAACAATTTGGTTTTCGCAGCACGCATTCAACAACGCATCAACTGGTCCGTATTACAGAACAAATAATAACTGCGTTCAATCAGAATAGCTATAATCTCGCAGCGTTTTTGGACATAGAAAAAGCCTTTGATAGAGTACTTCATGAAGGCTTAATTTATAAATTATATAAAACTGGCTTCCCCGATTGTTATATTAAATTACTGGCCTCGTATTTAGAAAATAGATCGTTTAGAGTCACGACAGAAGGAGCACAGTCCGATTTAAAAATAATTAAAGCAGGAGTCCCACAAGGCAGCATCTTGGGGCCGGTTTTATTCAATATTTATATCCACGATATGCCTAAGCCCGCACACCGATCAGTTCAGTTTGGCTGCTACGCGGACGATACGGTATTGTTTAGCAGATCTAGTATTCTAGAACTCGCAGCAGACAGATTACAAACCGCGTTAAATTCAATAGAACAGTGGTGCACAAAATGGCGAATTAAGGTAAACCCTACTAAATCAGAAGCTATAGTTTTTACGCGTAAACATCTCCCGCCACTTGAAGATAGACCACGACTAACACTTTTCAATGAGCAAATTCCTCACAAAAATGTGGTTAAATATTTAGGCGTACACATGGATAGGAAACTACTATGGCGCGATCACATAGAGGCGAAAAGAAAAACAGCTTTCACTAGGCTCATGACCCTCTACCCCGTCATGAGCAGACGTTTAGGTAGCTCTGTTAAAAACGGAATAATAATTTATAACGCACTAATAAAACCAATAATCACGTATGCAGCGCCGGTGTGGGCAACAGCAGCGGAATCTCACTTAATCAAGCTACAGAGAATTCAGAATAAGAGTATTCGTATTGCGACAGATGCGCCTGTGTATTGCCCCGTAAGGGCTATGCACAGAGAGCTCAAACTCGAACTTTTAAAACATTATTATTTCCGAACTGCGCAAAAATTCTATGATAAATGTGCCATAAGCAGAAACCCACATATTTCATCACTGGGCGAACAAGATCCAGAGTTGCATGGAAAATATAAAATGCCAAATTCAATCTTGGCTCACAGACCTCCGTAGTGTGCTGTGGCTGGCTGAGCGATCGGCCAATCAGTCTCCCGCGAGTTGAAACTTAAATTATATACATTAACGAATAATTTGCTTATTCAAAATGGTCCGAAGCACGCAGGTGTAGGTTCGGCTCCCGGGAGTTCACTGCCTGTTGTGTTAGGGCTGACTCCCTATGTACGATGGGCATGGCCCGCCTGGCAGGCTTCACCTCCAGTGCCGGTTGTGTTTCTGAAAGACATGGGATTTTGAATTACAAGCTTGCAACAATGCCAGAATGCGAATAGGTCTTGACTTAATCACCTGTAACTTTATACACCGACAGTTCCTCTATATTTAACTAGTAGTATAGTAGTAGATATTAGAGATTTGTAAATTAGTAATAAGTCCTAGATACTAAGTAATAGTCATCAAAAATATATATTTCTAAAATAATAATAAAAAATCTAAAAAAAAAAATAAAAAAAAAAATATATATATATTTTTAGTTCTTATTTTAGTTTTATCTTAAGCACTGCACGTCCATCCCTGAGTTGGGTGTTTGCATATTTCGTAACGAAATGCCTAGTTTGTAAGTCATTTATCTTTTTTCTGTTTTAGTTTCTTAGTTTTTTAGGTGCTGACTGGCGGCGGAGTGAGTGGTCAGTGCAACCACTCACCACCAGGGGCGCTTGCGTCCCTGGTCACTAAATCCAGTCCTGGATAAAAAGCAAAGCGGACTACGAGTCCAAGTTCCCAACCCCCGCATGGTAGACTCTTTTCTACTCTGTCCAACACTTCATCCAGACCATCCTCTGTCTCCTGTAAACTCCTACACGTAATGCATGCCAATTTGCATCCCGCATGAATGTGCCCAGGGTTTTCCCTGTGTCTATGCAGGTTTTACCTGGGCCCAACCTATCTCTAGTTATAGTCTAGATTTAAGAGTGAGGGGAGTTAGTCATGGCGCCAATCGCTGCCATGGCTGGCCAATCCCCTCCTAGCACATGATGCATGCGACCCTCTCCTTGCATGGCTAATCCCAGCATGACTAGGCGTATAGGCTTCGGCCTGAGACGCACCTAGGTCCCTCCCTAACCCGGACCCCTCCAAAATACACTTAGTTTTAGTTAGGTTAGGAAAAAAAAAAAAAAAAAATCGTTTTGGCGGGCTGCCAACCGGACATCGCCGAAGGCGCCGGTTCCGGTTGCCCCGACCGAGAACAATCTGCCATGTTTGATACTAGCAGTTCGCAGAGTATAAAAGGGGGCCCATTTTTCGCTGAAGGAGGAGACTCGTCGCGACCACCAGCGACAACAGCCGGAGGCCCTGCTGGCCTTCCCTGCCGAAGGAAGCTACACTGTCAACACGTCTCGCCGGTCTGCCGTCACGCTGTCCGTCGGAAGAAGCTACCACTTGGTAAAGTACTGTTTCATCGTAGACATTTATAGACCGAGTGGGTAGAAAACTTAGAGTGAGAAGAGGGGCAGTGGTGACGGAGGCAAGGCTTGGAGACGGCGGTGTGAGCTTGTGAGTCCCGATGAAAGACTTGACAACTGACTGGACATACAACACTTAGGTGCGAAACCCGGCATTGACACGTGAAGAATAATGCCAGTGCCCACACCGACGAGCATTTCTCCCGCTATGATAGTTTGGGGAGATAGTCAATGGTAACCCGAATAAGAACTTGCCCGCAGAAATACGTCTCGACAAGAGTAATCGAAGTCGACGACCTGTTATATTAATAATTAGAGGTATGCGTACCCCCGTAAAAACATGTATAGTGGTGCTTTATGTATTAGTCATCTTGTGTATAAATAGTAGTATTTTAGTTAATTGATAGTAATGATTATGCTTATGTTTGCTAACTTGCGCATTGACAGAGGTCAATAATATTCCATAAGTCGAGGGGTTTTGTTAGTTATTTTCATTTGCACTCTGGGAATTTATGTATGTTAATTGTTTGTAACTTAGCTTTTCTTTTGACGGTGTACCCAGCGCCAAGCGGCGTGCCAAGTATGAGAGCACGGGCAATTGTGAAGTGGAATTGTTAAGCTGCATTCACGTGTCTCATGTTGCAATAATTCTTAAACGTTTCTGTTCGCAGACTTTTGAATCAGACCCACGCCGCAAATATCAACTGTATACGTTTTTGTCATTAATGAAGTTGTAATGAATAATTTCATGTATAATCAATAATAAATGTGTTGTTACCCTACAGTTGTAATAGCTTTAGATGACTTCGCCACACTCTGTTCCATTCCTACTCCTTGTTCCCCTCGAGTGTTTAACACGAGAGGCTACAACTAAAGACACGTGCAAAAATTACTTTAATTACAATAAGTTATTAAATAAATAAACAGCAATGTTTAGGATCTATGTTCGGTGGACGAATACATACACTGCAAAGGAGGATGCACACACTAATTTTCTCGATATCCGCACGGGCAGCTACTGACCCATCGACCTCGGGATCGTTTACTTCGCTGCACTAACTTGTACCACCGGTGCGTTCGCTGTATGCACACGCTAAGGGAGCGGGCGTCAATGTGGCATAATGGAGTGTGCGACAGAAGAGCACCGACGGTTGGCATCAAGTTATATCTGGAATGTACTAAAAGTAAACATGAGCCGTTACAAGAAGATACTTTTACTGCTACCATATTATATATATATATATATATATATATATATATATATATATATATACATAGCATATATTAATAAAAATCTGACGGAATTGATCTTCAAACTTCGTCAGTTTTCTTGCAATCCCTTTGCATAAAAATAGTATTTAAATCAAAAAAATATTTTGTTTTAAACACAAATTTCTGTGCCCAATTTTTGTTAATTTATGACTCTGGATTTCCTGCCTTAATTCTGACAGTACGTATACATATTATATATTCTCTTATAATCTTGAAGTGTACTGCAACAGATAATCCACAGAATAAATAATTACCTCAATTCATCTCGAGGATATGTTAAATCCTGAACTTGAAAAATATGTTTTTCATGTACCTTCATGCACATTCTACGTCTTAAGACAATATTTGTTGAGTTTTTAAAAATAGTTATTCAATATGTTGGCTGTAATTGGCTTAGTACTGACAGTATCAACAATTATTTTATAAACGAAGAAACAGGAGGAAAACTATTAAGACATTATATAGCTAAATGCGCCGTAAAACTTTGTTACGAAATCGAAATCCAGTCTGTCACGGACGGGTGTGAGACAAATTTAGAATGTAAAAATAATTATAAGTAACATTATGTGTACCTAAGTAAAATGTAGATTAGAATGTTTTAGTGTGACAGTTCTCTTAAACAATACGAGTAGTAAGTAAATGGCGGTCCGGGCACAGGCTTCAGGCTGTAGTGCCTGGTTCCGACCACCATCTTGGATTTGTGACGTCACGGCGGCCATTTTGGACTCAAAAATTCCTCAAAATTCCTAAAAAATGACTCAAAATGACTCAAAACGACACAAAATTTCCCGTTTTCGAGGCAAAAATTCTCGTTATCTTCCTCAAAAATTAAAAAATTAGGATTTCGAAAAACTTTAAAGACTTTTGCCTCAGAACGAACACATATTCCTAAAAGAGGCATAATCATCCATGTCTACAGCCTTCGATAAGCCTCTGACGTCATCTAGGATTATATCGTCACCGTTGCAATTTCCATTACGGCCGCCATCTTGAAAAATCTTAATTTATTGTCCGATTTTATGAAAAAATTTCTGAAATTAATAAAAAAATAATTAAATTTTAATAAAAAATCTTTAAAAAACACTATTGCAAATAATATTACGGCCACCATCTTGGATTCTATAAATGTTACATGTTTCGCTGTGTTCATCATCTTGGTCGAGTACGATGTCATCGTTACACTTTTCGTTACGACCGCCATCTTGGATTCTAGACCATTGCACTTTTCGTTATGGCCACAATCTTGGAAAACCATAATTTTTATGCTAGAAATTTGAAAAAAAATCTAAAATTATAATGAAAATTTATTAATCAAATTTTAATAAAATACTATTTTAAAGGCGCATAGGCCTTGAAGTCCTCGGTTCGAACCCCGTAAAAGCAAAAAATAAACAAAATGTTGATAGATCCTTCTTCCACAGAAGGCGCCCTCAGAGTGACCTCCCACCACCGATACCAAGGTATATATCATCAGCTGGTATGATGTCATGTCCGCCATCTTGTTTATATCTGCTGGAGGCCACAATCTTGTTTTCGGTTCCTAGAGTGTGCTGATACCATGTAAATGTAATTTTTACCTGCTAGAGTGCAGAAATTATTTATTATTACTTTGGCACCTGCCATCTTGACATTTGGGCACCATCTATAAATTCGGGAAAAAATCCAAAATTCATCAAAAAATTCAATCATTAAAAAAATGATTGATTCGGTCAGTTCATATCCTCGGTTAGATCCCTGGGCGATGGAATAATTTTTCATTTTATGTATACATATTATTTTCAATAAATTATTATCTAAGTGCTTAAAGAAGCATAGTTTCCAAGTCAACAATCATCCTATAAGCCATTACGACCGCCATATTTAAAATTTGTCATAATTAACCTAGAAATTCGGGAAAAATCCCAAAATTCATCGAAAAAATTACTCTTTAATTTACATATTGACTCGATACGTGGTTCAATCTCTGGGCGAAGTTAAAAAGATATTGAATTAAAAATACCAGAAAAGTGTCATGTTCGAGAAATAAAACACCACATGTTCTTTTACAAACATAATATTTATTACATAATATCAATTCTACGTCAGGATCACATGCGAAAGTTGACAATCCTAAAAACATTTAGTCCTGCATCGGCGTGAAATGGCTAATTCTAAGCTCCAATCAGTTTATACTAAACAGAGACCAACCAGAACATTTACAGACATAGTCTACCTCTTCTTGACAGAGTTTCTGGATACCGTGTTTAACAGTGTGCTTCACGTCGTCAAAATTGTTAATTACAGCAGCCGATGTCTTGAATGCACACTTATTAACTTTGTCACTGAACGGATATGGCTTTCCATATATACAATCAAGTGACATGTTATATATTAAAGGACCATTTGTTACTACATCATCAGTAAGCTGATCGATTATGTTCTGCCTGATATCGTCAAGAAAAGTACAAATGTCTTTCGACTCACTAAACGTATTTAGATAATAGTAGTATTTCAATGTTCCACGAAATGCACACTGCGCCAAGTAGAAGCCATTATCATTCAACTGTAATGCACCGAGCACAGTCTTAGGTTTAGTTTTATGTTCAGGCGTCATAGCAGTCGGTTGCTGCTCTTCTTTTTTTTTTTTGCTTCTACCCTCACGAGTCTTCAACCTAAACCGAGGAGTCGTAATTTCTGCAGGTAGTTCAACAGCAGGGACACGGACTTCACTTTTACAGTTTTTCGCCATTTTTACAGTCATTAAGCTCTCTTCTGCTGGTGTAACCACGACTACTGAAGTCTCCTCCAGTGTTGTCGACGTCTTTGCCAACGGGATCTGCTCCATCTTAGACGTCGCTGAAGTCAGGGTTCCCGTAGACGATGGTACAACCTCTATCGTTCGCCGTTAAAGACGGTAAAGATGCCATCGAGTTCACAAGAACAGGTAATTACGCGACATATGCACCAGATGAAACAAACTAGGTGATCCTTACACCGTCAACGACAGTAACAAAGTGAGCGACCTGCTGTCTAGTACTCGCTTTTATACATGCACTCGATGGAATAATTAATTAGTAAAATCATGAACCATTTACGAGTCAAAACAACATTTAAAAAAGAAGCACATAATATCGAAAAAATTCTATTCGTTGTGATATGTTCTCGTCTCATGAATTCGATCCCGCCAATTTACTTTAGACTCCAAGAGCTACAATTCGCGCCATCAGATCCATCTACATTTGGCCCCAATGCTCCAATTGCCCAATAGATTCAAGTGCTCCAAGAGCTCCAAGGCTCCATTCGTTCCAAAACGCAATTGACACGCAATGTACGCGAAATACTTGCAATTTACGCGCAATACACGTAATGAACACACAGTACACAGAAAACGAAATTAATACACACTATACACAGTGCACACAGGAAACGGAATGATCACACAGTAAACTCAAGAAACGGAATGATCACACAGTACACACAGGAAAGGGAATGAACGCACAGTACACACAGTAAACGGAACGAACACGCAATGTTCACTCAATTAAATCGCAATACACGCAAAGTACACGCAGTGTACGCAATGTACACGCAATGACTACGTCTCATTCACACAGGTCAAGCATTTAATGAAAACGAAGCACATTTGGATGGAAATAGTACAAAATGAAAGCGCATTTAACGAAAAGGAGGTGCATTCGCACGTACATTCAACTCGGTAGGATGCGATCGTCAATGATAAGTTAGGATATAATGTCTCCAGCAGTCTATGACTCCAACAGTGTTTTGGCTCGAAAAGTCATTGGCTCCAACAGTCATTTGCTCCAACTATCTTTGGCTCCAACAATCAATGACGTCAAAAGTATTTGACTCCAAATAGTTTTAGGTCTAGAATTATTTGACTACAAGACTAGGAGGCAACGAAGCTACGAGACTACAGGACTGCATGTATTCATGAGTTTCTTGACTACGAATCTATACGTCTACAAGACTCCAATTGCTGCCTTTGTCTTCGACAGAATTTTCTCTTTGGCTCCAAATGCTTCTGCAGCATTATGTTATAAGATTACAAGGCTATTTGGTTACATAGCTACAAGTCTACGAGGCTCCAAGGCATCATGACTACGCGACTACGAGCTAAGAGGTTACGAGACTGCGAGGCTACATGACTACGAAGCTTCCAGAACACAAGGTTACGAGACTGCGAGGATACAGGACTACGAGGCATTTATGACACAAGGCTACGTGGCTACGAGACTACTTAGCTCCATTCAGTGGTGAGAGTTAATTTATCTCATGCAAAGGAACTTGTTGTAAGTAGTCCTGATCCTTGCCAACAGATGACGCCACGTGTTGCTTGCAGGTATATAATATTTAGTTCTTTTATGTGGGACGCGGGATGCTCACTAACGATCGCAAAAGAAGGATGGCTTCGCTAGACTTCAAAGTGAAGGAGGTTTGACCTTCCTTTTAGCGTTTCTCAGATGTCTCAGAGCTTATTATTATTTGACTGAGTAATTATATATTTTTTTAAATTCTACCTGATAAAATATTGCAAGTGATGATTTAGTAGCAGAAAATGACTAATTAAATGTAACCTTTAATAAAATGACATGTCTCATTAAGAGTCAAAATCCTTCATGGAGTAATCGGTTTCTCAGAAATAACCAGAAGCACTTGGAGAAACCGCGGAGAAAACTGCCACGTATTTTCTTTGATATCATAAATTAACAGAAAAATATTTAAAAAATAAAAATTATTTAATAAAAAATTTAAAATAAAAAATTACAAAAAATACAAAAACATATTCTGCTAGCTTGTGAAATTCTAATTGTTGGACAAAGATAGAGTTCTAGTACAAGCCAGAATATTTTGTATTTTTTGTATTTTTTTGTTTTTATTTTAAAATTTTATTAGCAGCAGACGAAATCAAGATGGAGTCAATGTCTTCTAGCGGGTGATATATGTTAACTAACGATCCTGGTAGCGAGTACTGAAAAAATGGTGGATCCAGGATGGCCGTTAAGGTCAAGGTCAAATGGTAAGGCTAAAGTCAAAGGTGAAGGTAAAGGTTCAAGGTCAAAGATCAAGGTCAAGGTTCAAAGTATGGGTAAAAGGTCAAGGTCAAAGATCCAAGGTCAAAGTTCAATGCCAACAGTCGAGGTCAAAGGTATGGTGAACAAAAAATTAAACTAACATTATGTCAGCGGACTTTAGTCGACGAAAACAAGATGCCAGTCTCCAGCAGACGAAAACAAGATGGCGGACACAACGTTATACCAGCTGACGATATATGCCTTGGTATTGGTGGTGGTGGGAGGTCAGTCTGCAGGTGGCTTCTGTGGAATACGGATCAATAGACATTTTTTTATTCGTTTTGCTTTTTACCGGGTTAGAACCGAGGACTCCAAGGCAAAAGTGTATTTCTAAAAAGGAATTTATTTAAATCTAAATAATATAAGTTTTTTTAATTATAACATTTTTTTTCTGAATTTATAACATAAAAATTATGGTTTTCCAAGATGGTGGCCGTAACGAAATGTGCAACGATGCAGAATCCAATATGTCGGGCGTAGTTAAAAATGTAACGATTACATCGTACTCAACCAAGATGGTGGGGCGTGATGAAACATGCGACCTTTATAGAATCCAATATGGTGGCCGTAACGATATTTGCAACGGTGATTAAGATTTTTTTAAAATTTAATAAATTTTTTATTAATAATGTTTTTTTTATTAAAATTGGATAATAAATAAAGATTTACATGATGGCTGCCATAACGGAAGTTGTAACTGGGTCTTCATAATACAAAATGGTGTGTGTGGCGTAATACATTTTTATTACTTTTTATTGAGAATTTTTGTAAACATATTAATAAATTAGTTTTCTTTCTCTCGCCGGGAATCGAACCGAGGACCGAACTCGATTAAGTAACTAAATATTTGAAGTAAAGAATTTAAAATATTTTTTTGATTTTTTTTGGAATATTTTGGTCAAAAATTAAAGAATTTGAATTTTATGGTCGAGGTCAAGGTCATTGCTCCCCACCAGCGGGTTAGGGGCGGTTTGGTCATGGGGAATTTAAGCCGTCTTGGTGGATCCAGGATGGCCGTCAAGGTCAAAGACCAAGACTAAAGGCCAAGGTGAAAGACAAATTTCAAGGTCAAAATCCAAGGTCAACGTCTACATTCAAGGTCAAGGTCAAAGTTCAATGCCAACAGTTGAAGTCAAAGGTATGATTAACAAAAAATTAAACTAACATTGTCAGCAGAATCTAGTAGATGAAAACAAGATGTCAGTCTCCAGCAGACGAAAACAAGATGGCGGACGTGACGTCGTACTAGCCGATGTTATATATATATATATATATATATATATATATTTATATATACCTTGACAGTGGTGGATCTGTCTGCCAGCAGCCACCATGAGGGAAGGATCTGTCGCATTTTTGTTTATTTTTTTACCTCACTGTGTTCGAACCAAAGACATAAGTGCGTTTTAAAATATTTTTTATTAAATTTTAATTAGTTAATTTTTTTTATAAATTAAATTTATTAAAATTATAATTGGAATTCAATATGGTAGCCGTAACTAAAAGTGTAACGATGACGTCACAGTCATCCAAGATGGCGAACGTAACGAATCAACTAATGTTTCTAGAATCCAAGATGGCATCCGTAACGAAAACTGCAACGGTGACGACATAATTCAAAATGTGGGGTGTGGCGTAAGACACTTTTATTACTTTTTATTGAGAATTTTTAAATCTATATATATAAAAGAAAGTCGTGTTAGTTACACCATTTATAACTCAAGAACGGCTGAACCGATTTGACTGAAAATTGGTAGGGAGGTAGCTTAGAACCAGGAGACGGACATAGGATACTTTCTATCCTGTTCCCGGTGAAAAAATCAATACTTCAATACTAATATTATAAATGCGAAAGTAACTTTGTTGTCTGTCTGTCTGTATGTCTGTTTGTTTGTTACCTTTTCCCGGCTGAACGGCTGAACGGATAGAAATGAAATTTGGCAAGGAGATAGATTATATCCTGGGGATGGACATAGGCTATCTTTTGTCAAAAAAAATCTTTAAACGGGTTAAAAAAAAATATTATAATTTTATGTAATGTGTGTCATAGATATACAAACTGTTAGTGTCATTCATCTATGTCTGCCGAGCAATAGCTTTCAAGCCATAATGTTACGTTTTGCTATTGTAAGGAACTAAGTAGAGAGTAAGAAAAAAATAAAGATCTTGACAGTTTGTAGTGTAGCCATATTTGTTTCAATTTTCAATACCGTTTTTTATATTACAATTTAAATTGCAGAAAAAAATAATTATTCATAGGTAAGTAATAAGTTTTTCTATTTGTCAATATTGTTATTATGGTAGATAGGAGTACAGTAAATGCCTACATTCTGATATTCCTTTATATCTCTTTCAATTTGGTGTGTTTCCGTGCCATTCGGGGTCCCACCCCCCCCCCAGGTGGTTAAAACCCCAAAATTTCGAAAGTTTAAAAATTTTTAAAAATATTTCTCTTTCGAATTTAAGTGTTTTCGAGCCATTCAGGGTCCTCGAATCCCCCACCCCCCTCTGGGAAAAAGCCCCAAAATTTCGATAATTTTAGGAATTTCAAATATCATTTCTTTCGAGATGGAGTGTTCTGAAACATTCCAGGTCCCCTTCCACAAAAGTGAAAGCCACAAAATTTCGAAAAATTGGAGGAAATTGTATTAAAATTAAGTCATTACGAACTAAACTGTCTGGGGCATGGTGAAACTTTTACCCAAAGTCGACTTCCCACCCAATTTTGAGGGAGGTGGGGAGTGCAAAACCCCAAAATTACGAAAACTTTAAAAAATATCTTAAATTTAAGTATACTTTTTTACTATTTGGAGTGTTTCCAAGCCATTCGGTGTCCTCAAACTACCCTCCCCCCACAAGGAGTCAAAGACCCAATAATAAATTTTTTTCTCAAAATTTCGGTCCTCAACATAACCCCCTCCCCCCTTCTAAGGGGTCAAAGCCCCAAAATTTAGAAAATTTCAAAAATCATTCTCTTTCGATTTTTAGTGTTTCCCTGCCATTCAGGGTCCTCAAAATCACCCCTCCCCCTCCCCTGAGAACAAAGCCCCAAAATATCGGAAATTTCAGGAATTTCAAATATCATTTCTTTCGAGATGGAGTGTTCCAAACCATTCGAGGTCCTGAACATCCACTTTCCGCAAAAGTGAAAGCCCCAAAATTTCGAAATATAAGAATATATATAATTATTGGATGTTGGCATGTATGACGTCGATAAACTCTTACACCGTTTGACCGATCGCCATGAAACTTGGCACATTGAATGTTTTTATCATGAAGAAGGTTTTTATGCTATCCATTTTTTTGTAACTCACCGCTATATGGCGCTGTAGCGCATCAACTTCTAAACCTTTCAACCAATCGCCATGGGTAAACAGAAAATCATAGGTCACAGATACACAAACAGTAATTATGTGTCATTTCTTAATGCCCAACACACTGAACATATCGCTATCCATTTTGCTGTAACTCGCGGACAATAAATCACCCGGTGTTCAGCCCGGGCAAAGCCGGGTACTGCAGCTAGTTATATATAAAACGAAGTCGGGTTAGTTACACAATTTATAACTCAAGAACGACTGGACAGATTTAAATGTTTTATGATTGTTTGAATTCGTCGACGCCCTGAATAGCAGAATAACTATTAAAATATTGTAGAATTAAAAAATAAATAATTTTTAAATAAATTAGGTTTGGAACTCCGCCATATTCCGCAATTGACAACTCATGTCACGCAGGTTGGCCATAGACATATAAAGTTACAGATGTACAAACTGTGAGTGTTATTTCTCTATGTCCTCTAAGCAATTGCCGCGAAGCTATTCTAACGAATAAAGTAGAGAGGGTAAGAAAAACTAAAGCTTTATACCGTTTGTCGTCGCCATGTTTGGGACAATGGCTTTTACCCATTTTATCATTAAAATTAATTAAATTTCTTGAAATTTCATGAAAGTGAAAGGAAATAATTCAATTGTCGACAACAGTTGGATTATTCCATTTTCGCCACTTCTTTCCAAAACATTCAAGACACATTGCAACGTTGATTATTGCAATTCGGTGAAGTTCATCAAATGCATCGCGAAAGGCAGCGTTATGGCGGTTTTTGGCAACCAAAAATCCAATACAAACAATAAAATTACGCGCTATCAAGTTGGTCGATATGTTGTGAACTGCAATGAGGCGATTTGGCGTATATTTTCATTCTCTATTCACAAACGCCATCCCACTGTTGAACATTTGGCGGTGCATCTGGAGAATGGTCAACGAGTTTATTTCACCGCGTAGAATTTTGCTCAACATGCTGAATCACCTCCAGCGACAACATTGACCAGTTTCTTTGCGATTTGCGAAAGCGATCCGTTTGCACGAACGTTGCTTTACTCGGAGATGCCACGTTATTACAATTGGAACGCTTCATCGAAGAAATTTCAACGTCGGAAGCAAGGCTCATTCGGGTGTGCGTTACACTGATGCTCTTGGTCGTATTTACACAGTTCATCCGAAGAATGATGAATACTTCTATTTTCGGTTGTTGCTGGTGAATGTTCGTAGGCCAACGTCATTTTAATCACTACGAACTGTTAATGGTATAGTATGCACAACATTTCGTGCTGCATGTCAAGAGCTCAATTTGATTGAAAACGATACTCATTGGGTCACAACAATCGCTAAAGCAATTATTACAGCATCTCTAAGTCAGATACGCACATTATTTGCTATCATCATTTTGACATGCTTCACATCGAATCCACGTGACCTGTGGAACAAATACAAGGATAATATGTCAGATGATATTTTACATCGAATTCGTGCAAGTTAAAGAAATGAGGCGAATGAGGAGTTGCATAACCAGGCTTTGCTCTTGATCGAAGACATGTGTTACCTCATGTGCGGTAGTTTGTTATTCATGTTCGGAATGCCAGCGCCAGATCGTGGAATGAATGACGCATTTAATCGGGAGTTGGAAAGTGAATGTGAACATGATCGACATTAATTAGATCAATCAGTTCAAACAAATGTACCCATGTCGAATCCCTAACAGAAGAAAGTGTATGATACATTATGAAGGCAATTTATGACGGAAATGGTGCTTATTTTTCCTGGATGTCCCCGGTGGAACTGGGAAGACATTCCTCATTACCTTGATTTTGACCATTGTTCGTGCGAGATCCGACATTGCGGTAGCAGTTGCTTTTTCTGGAATAGCGGCCACATTGTTAGAAGGATGCCGTACGGCTCATTCAGCGTTTAAATTGTCGTTAAACCTTCAAACTACTGAACAACAGACATGTAACTTTGCGAAACACTCCGCAGTGACCAAAGTTTTAGAAGTATCTAAAATCATCATCTGTAACGAATGCACAATGACGCACAAACGCGCATTGGAAGCACTTGACTGAACATTGAAAGATCTGCGGAATGACTCGAGATGTTTTGGAGGCGCAATGATTTTACTGTCTGGCGATTTCCGCCAAACACTGCCAATCATTCCAAGATCGACATCTGCCGATGAAATAAATGCTTGCCTCAAATAACCCAATCTGTGCCGCTATGTGAAGAAACTTCAGCTGGCAGCAAACATGAGAGTTACATTGCTGAAAGATCTATCTGTTGAATATTTATCCAAGCAATTGCTGACTATCGATAATGGCAGTGTTCCTGTCTACGAATCGAGTGGATTGATTTCATTTCCTCAGAATTTTTGCAATTTCGTCTCATCGAAAGACGAGCTCATCAACAAAGTGTTCCCGAACATCATTGTTAACAACACAAATAACAAATGGTTGAGTGAGCGAGCAATTTAGTTGGCTAAGAACAAATATGTGGATTATTTAAACTTCGTAATTAAGAATCAAATCGTTGGTACTCGACATTCATTCAAATCTATTGACTGTGTAACAAACTAAGACGATGCCACCAACTATCCAAATGACTTTTTAAACTTCTTGCATGTGCCTGGCTTACTACCACACAATTTACAACTAAAGGCTGGCTCGGTAGTCATAATGCTTCGAAATATAAACCAACCAAAACTATGCAATTGAACGCGTTTAGTTATAAAACTGATGATCAATGTGATTCACGCAATGATACTCAAAGGAAAATTTAAAGGTGTGGAAGTTCTCATTCCGAGGATTCCGATGATCCCAACCGATATGCTCTTTGAGTTTAAACAAATTCAATTTCCAATTCGTCTTGCATTCACCATGAGGATTAACAAATTACAAGGCCAATAATTAAGTTTATTGTGGTCTGAATCTAGAAAATGCATGCTTTATCATGGTACGTGGCATGTTCACATGTCGGCGAACCAGCCGCTTTATTTGTTCTTGCGCCTGATAACAAAACGAAAAATTTTATATATCACAAAGTGCTTCACTGAAGAGAATCAACCCGAGTGCAACCCATGCAGCAAAATCCATAGCTTCATTAAAGAAAACGTCTTGCTGACACGCTATTGAAATACTTTATATTTGTAATTTTATTGAATTTTTTGTATTCATTTTATTACATTAATAAAATCCTAAATTAAGTTTAGCCAAAAGTTAACACGACATTCATTGTCTGTTAGGCGGTACGAAGTTCGCCGGGTCAGCTAGTATATTAATAAATTACTGGTTTACTCTCGCCGGGAATCGAACCGTGGACCGAACTCGATTAAGTAACAAAATATTTGAAGTAAGCAATGTTTATAATATTTTTTTTTTCATCATTTCTAACATTAAAATTACGGATTTTCAAGATGGCGTCCGTAACGATAATTGCAACAGTTACTTCTTAATACAAGATGGCGAACCTGTCTCGAACAGAAGATGCTATTATCACTTCAAATTAAAAAAAATTACATGTTCGAATATGCATGTTATTTTTATATAGCCTATACCTTATTTAATTCTCAGTCTGGTAAATGTTTCGATGGCCGTGCGGTCAAAGGCGTATGTTTTCCAACCTAGAGGTCAGAGCTGCGATGGTTCGAATCACAGCGCTTCCAATGTATTTGGCATAAAAAATTAAATTTAATATATGTCGATAAGGACCAATAGAGCTCTGGTAGGTAATGGAACATCGACCTTATATGATGAGACAGAGCGACGAGGGCGCTCTCTAGGAACAGCGGAAACAAAGTCGACAATATCCAAGATGGCAGCCTCCAGCGGAACAGAAACAAATCAATATGGCGGCCGTGACGGAAATTTCATCATGAGTAAGTGGGGCGCTCTATTTAAAGATGTCAGATCCAAGTTGGCGGACCCAAAATAGCTGCCGGGTCAAAGTTCAAGGTCTAAGGTCAACGTCAAGGTCATACAAGATGGCCGCCGTGACGTCATCGGAGATGTAGATTCCAAGGAAACAGAAACCGCCACACACTACAGCCTGAAGCCTGTCCCCAGACCGCCATTCCTATACTACTAATAATCCATCGACATTTTTTAATTCGTTTTGCTCTTACCGGTTTAGAACCGAGGACTTTAAGGCCTAAGGTATTTTGAAATAGTATTTTATTATATTTTAAATAATAATTTTTTTTATATTTTTAAAATTTTTTTCCGATTGTCTAACATAAAAATTATGGTTTTCCAAGATGGTGGCCGTAACGAAATGCGCAACGATGTAGAATCCAATATGTTGGGCGTAACGAAAAGTGTAACGAAGACATTGTACTCAACAAAGATGGCGGGGCGTGATGAAACATGCGACCTTTATAGAATCCAATATGGTGGCCGTAACGATATTTGCAACGGTGATTATTAAAGATTATTAAAATTTAATTAATTTTTTTATTGATTAATTTTTTAAAATTAAAATCGGATAATAAATAAAGATTTACAAGATGGCTGCCAAACGGAAGTTACAACTGTGTCTTCTTAATACAAAATGGTGTGTGTGACGTAATACCTTTTTATTACTTTTTATTGAGAATTTTTTTAAACATATTAATAAATTAGTTGTTTTCTCTCGCCGGGAATCGAACCGAGGACCGAACTCGATTTAGTAACAAATATTTGAAGTTTGCAATCTTAAAAATATTTTTTAGAATATTTTTTGGAATATTTTGGTCAAAAATTAAAGAAATGAATTTTATGGTCGAGGTCAAGGTCAATGCTCCCCACCAGCGGCTTAGGGGCAGCTTGGGCATGGGGAATTTAAGCCGTATTGGTGGATCTAGGATGGCCGTCAAGGTCAAAGGCTAAGGCTATAGTCCAAGGTGAAAGTCGAATTTCAAGGTAAAAGTCAAAGTTTAGGGTCAAAGTCAAATATGTGTTCTCTCTAAGTCAAAAGTATTTTTAGAGGCTTTTTGAATTCCGAATTTTTGAATTTTTCAGGACAAAAACGGGAAATTTTCCCTCAAAACGGGAATTTTTCTCTCGAAAACGGGAAAATTTGAGTCATTTTAAGTCATCTTTGAGGAATTTTGAAGATTTTTTGACTCCAAGATGGCCGCCGCGACGTCACAAATCCAAGAGGGTGGTCGGCACCAGGCACCACAGACTGAAGCCTGTGCCCAGACCGCCATTTACATACTACTAATACGATAATGTTGGATACTGTATATTTTGTACACTTATTATGATTTTTAAACTTCTCAAATTCACTTTGTGAAATTTAAACTGTAAGAATTTACTTAAATATTTAGTTGAATTGGCTAACATGTCGGTCATATATCTTCCATATTTTTTTATTAGCCTAAACTATGTGAGTGCTTACGTTGACATAAATAAATACGCCATACATCACTATAAATAACCAACTACGGAAGACTTTATGTTACGATATTAAACTGTTACTTACACTTGCAAAGTGCGTATTCACAATACTTGCATGAGCCGTACGTAACCCTTGTCCCTAGTCAAAGAAATTAAATCCCTTTCACTGGTTCCTGTAGACGAGAAATAGTTGCCACTTTGCTGAGGTGGTCAGCTTGCAATGTGCCGGAGCGACGGAAACCAACTCTGGAGGTGCAGTGTTTGTCTCCGGAAGTGAGGCGTCACTGAGCCAGCGCACTGCTTCAAAAATAATATGCTGCAACCCTTACAAAAAATATAATTAAAATGTCATTGAATAAGCCTAACATCTTATCTTCGCGGATGTCAGTTAGAGATGGCGAAAGGCATGAGATAATGCCTGTGTTGGAAGGGGGGCAGGATAACCCCGAGAAAACTACCTAGCTCACGGAAACGTTCGCCACGTTATGCACTTCTTTAAACACTCAATACCCCACCGGGCATAAAAGCAGTGCATGGCCCCGCCCACCCGGGCACAGACCTTTAGCGTGCAGAGCTTCAGAAGAAACACCACAATTTGAAAACTGCTCAGGATAATCTTTTTACAAAAACCATTCAAGAATGCGTCAAGGACAAATGAGCAGGTCTGTTACATTATTTCGCTTTGAAGTAGTATTGTTAGAAGATTGAACATTTCTAAAACGAGTGTTTGGGGAATAATTGTCTGTCATGAATAGAGACCTGCAAAATTCGCGGATTCATTCGGTGATAGGCTAGAATTCAAATACATATACCTCTTAGATAATTTTGCTATTGGCTTACTGTTCATCTGGACGAATCTCAACCAGTTATAAACCCTCAAACAAAGAAGGTTCGAATCACAGACAAACCAGCTGAGACGACTTACAAGTCGGCAGCCAATGAACTTGCGTTATTTTCCCGAGTGTACAGGGGTATGTGCAGTCTATCCTGAAGGCCATCGAAACCGCGAAATTTGCAGGTCTCTAGTCATGAAACATCTAGAGAGTAGTGGGAGGTAGGCGGTTCTGGGACAACTAGGGGGCGGGGGGAGAGAGAGAGGGTAATGGTAAACAGAGCCTCCCTGAGAGGGGAGGGCGGTAGGTGTCAGTGTTGTTGACATTGCATGTGGGTATTCAAACGAGACACCAGCAGGTAGCCATCATATTGATGTCGTCTGCTGGAGGCCACCATCTTGTTGACATCACAGAGAGCGCCACAGTCAAAAACAGAGAGCGCCATCTAGTTGTCGTCTGCTGGGACACCATGCACAGCGCGCACAAACAATCCTCTTATAGTATTAATTCACAGAGAATTAAATAATAATTCGTAGTTATGCTTTAGTGGTAGAAAGTCTTTAATGTGTGATGTGTTAAGTAATAAAATAAAACTTAGAATAAAGACATATAGTGTTCTATAATAAAACAGGACCACTATAGTACTAGTCCCAACACCTTAGTGTAGGCTCTGGAGTGCAAGCCGCCCACTCGGTAGCGTGTTACGTTAAGTAATAAAATAAAAAGTAGAATAAAGACATATAGTGTTGTATATTACAATAGGACCGCTATAGTAATAGTCCCAACACCTCTGTACGCCGTCTGGAGTGTACGCCACACAACTCTCGCGCGCCGCATGTGGACGGGGCAGCGAGAAGAGAAAAGTGACCGTAGCCGTTGGCCGTGAAATTTGTTTATAACGCCCAGCCGTGTGCTATTTTACGTACGCTTCTAGTAGTGTCACGGAACTTGCCTAAGCGTGGAACATTTTTTAAAAAGATGTACAGCCCAATTATACATGAAGTTAATCAATCGCGGAATGCATGAGCTCAGTGTGTACACTATGGCTGTGACAAAATAAAATACTATGCTTTAATACCATAAATGGTTAAAAATCTTACAGCTATAAAAATGTGCCAATCATGTGCATTATAGGCAAAAAAATTTTATTTTAAAATAATTGAGTTTTTAAAATTTTTTTTACTTAAATTCTTTGCTGCCTGCCATTTTATTCAGCCCAGTGTACGGCCAGGCCCATTCTTTTTCAGCGTGTTTTTTCTCTTCTCCCCCCCCCCCCACCCCTCATACCATCCGGTTCACAGCTTCGCCAATGCTACGTTGCGACTTGGAGTGCTGCTTGAAGTGCCCCGGTCCCATAACCCCCGCTTGCTGTCATGTACTAAGTCTCGTTACATGAAGCCATTTCGTGACCAGACTTGCGGGGGCAAGCAGACATTCAGCCCCTGGTGATTTCCCCGAAGTCTCGCAATCAGCAAGCTTGGAGAACCAGCCTGGTCGAATTCTCGGTGCAGCAGACACGTCGCGGTGTTTCTTCGCCTCGGTTCTCACGAACCTTGCAGAATTTCCCCCGCACTCGCCAGTCCCCTCGTCCAGAACCCAGGCCGGGTCAGTCACCGGTCATAACCTCCCCCCCTCCTCTCTGGACCATGGAGGGCATAACCCACAGCGGCTCTCACACTCTCGTCCGCACACCCTACCTAACGCCTGCATACGAGGTAATTCGTACCGAATGGCCTTTGTTGCAGTGCGGGTTCGAGAACACCCCTGGAACCCAGTTCGTCCTAGAACATCCCACATCAAGATTTTGGCCGAGCAGTTTCACAACACTCGGTGAAACGCCTTCGTCATTTTGCTATTTCTCTCTTCTCGTCGTCTGCGGCTCACTATGCTTGACCGCCAACATATATAAAGTCTACCTACCACCCGTGCCAGTTTATAGACGTTTTTATATATTTTATTTTATTGTTTTATTTCAAATTTCAGAAATGTAAATTTATAATTTCAAGTGCTAGACAATGCAACGAAACAATTTTGTGTAATTATATCTTAACTTTCATAAGTAACCCTGTTGAGGCCCGGGCAGATTGTCAATTGTTTTTCACTTTTTTTTTAATAATGCTGTCTTAAATTTTGTATTATGCAAACCTTATAAAAATATGAAAGCACTGTCAAAATAAAATAGACAATCAATTTTTAATAAGAATAAATCGAATAGCACGCCAACCAAAACTTGACTTCTCATTTATAAGCCTTACGATTCTCTCCACCATCTGTTAGCCCACAGGGGCGGTAATAAATTCTTGTTCACCCTCTTTAGTGGCCCTCTGAAGTATTATTGTATTTCTTTTTATTATAAGTTTATCTGTCCAGTACGTTTCCAAATTTTTGTATCTTAGAAGTTTCTCTAAGAAATTACTTAATAGTAATTAGCGCACTAAGGAGAGGCGTAACAAAATACATTAATAAATAAATAAAAACTTATGTAAAACATAATATTATAAAAATTCTACAGCAGTGTATGCGACAGATACATACCCATCACAAACACAATATTGTGGAATGCAGATAACAAAATTACTTTTAACTAGCCAATCACAGATAATAAAACCCCAGCAATGAAAACTCTCATGAAATAATAATCCTCTCTAGAAAAAACCCGCTCATTTGAGACAGCATGATGCAGAGAGTAAAACTCAAAACAAGAAGCGAAGCAGAGAATAATCCTTCATATTATAGGCTTACATCCCTATATGCAAATAGAAAAAAAAACACATTACATAAAACAAATGTGGAAACAAAATAGCGTCACCACAGTGAGAAATAAACCATAATGCGTTTTAATATAGTGTCAATGGAAAATAATGCAACCCTAACAATAAACAAGCAAAACCATTGAGATCAGGTGACACTGCATATAATAACATTCAAAAATCCCAAGCATGATCGCATGAAAGGTAATATAAATACAAATGTAGTATCACTTTGAGGAAATAAATAATGCAGACATGTAAGGATGGAAACTGTTCCCTAAAAAAATTAAACCAGAAAAGATACTTAAATAAAATTACAACAACACCACCCATAACTGAAACACAATAGAGCTATGTTACCAACTACAGCAAGTCAATAAACAAAAACCAATATACAGACATTCATATTCCACCCAGTCTTTAAAAATAATCTATCTACGAGAATAATACCATAAAATTGAAACATCTCGTAAACATATAAAACTACCACACTCTCAAGTCAGCATATAGGTACACTGCACCAAATGGCATGGCTCGAGACATGACAACAATTCAAATAAATGTCGATGACCAAAAATATCGTTAACCTCAAAATTAAAAATGTTCTATAATGCACAGCGTATACACAACAGGAAAAAACAGAATATAACATCACCAAATCCATGAATATCGCAGGGAAGACCCGAACCCAAGACTTCTCGACAGAGAGGCCAGCACCCCTCCCACCTGCAGCACCCCACTGGAGATACAAGTTATGTCTCTCTGCAAGACTGTTTAATATAACGAAGCCTTTATTCTACACGAAATTAGAGGGCTGTGTCTATCAGAAAACAAGATGTACAATATAGTGTAAATGATGCCAAAAAAAAAATGCAGAATCTGTCCCACTAGTGAAGCGCACAGAAGGCTCTTCTAAATGCATCATCAATGAACGTTAATTTATCTCAAAGTGTCGCAAATGCGCACACGAATGTTACAATACCAGAATCTCCCCAAGCGAGGACATTTTCCTTCCTTTTTTTTCCAACATGATAAATATACATGTATTAAAGTAAAAATAAAACGTTTTCTATTAATTATAATGCTTCTTCATTCCACAACAATTATTTTTTTTATATAATCAAAAGTATACAAAAACATATACACCTCTTCACCTATGAATCCATATTTACAAAACGATAATCAAAACGGTACATAAAGTAAATAAATAAACACCAATAATGCTACAAAAATGTAAACATTGATTTACACCTTTTAGAAAAACGAACTGTTATCGTACCAAAAATTAAAAACTAAATATATAAACTGGAAATAGTATAAACTGTGTAACGAAATAGCTGACCTTCAGATAATTGTGCAGCATAAAATTATGTTAAATTTAATAAAATACTTTATTTGTTTAAACTGAGGTACTATTTTTCATCATACATTTTAACCTAGTTCTTAAAAACCATATCAATATTAAACTTGCAATTGTGAAAAAACACGAAGGTAACTCAATTATCACAAGAATGTATGATTAATTGATCCAGTCACTGAATGATAATGGTACAAAGTAGAGATGGGCAGGGACTCGATAAACTTGAGCCGAGTAGCTTTCAGCTAGGCTCGCTCGAAAATCGTATCGTACCCGACCACACGAGTCTTGACAGTATTTTTTAAAACTGGATATGTACCAAACGAACATAAAATCACGTATGACTTTGATGCAAATATTTTACTGTGAAACATCGTACTAACGTTCTTCCCAATTTACGTGTACCTGCCAAATGCGCATATTTACTAAAGTATGGTGTATTTTACATACTTACAATACCTACCCGAAAAAAAACAGGTAAGCCTCTATTTCCATCTCAAAACACTAGAAAATGACATCATTCTAGAGTTAAATGCCAGCAGTATGCCATAGATGCAAAAAAATATTGCTTTTAAATGTAATTTGAAATACCCGATCTTTCAATTTAGCATTATTAAGTATATTTACCATACCATAAGCTGTCCTTTCATTTAAAATTAAAGAAAATCGTCTTACAAACATATGACTTAGACATAAACTTTTCAAACACAACCACATTGGCCAAATTTCTTTGACTACATATGTCTACCTCCCTCCCTCCTTCTAATATGTTTATATAAATACAGTACAACTTTGATTAACAATACATTTTGTAACAATTATTCTTTATATAAACATTGTATCAACAAACTAAAAAGACATCATAAATATTTTTTTACAAGGATTACGTGTGCACATATTATATTAAGCTGGATGAATATGTATGCATGCATTATTTACTTTTAAAGGACTTTGTTTTCATTTGCAAGCCTGCACTGAAATCACATAACTGTATGTAAGTATCAAGAGATCCCTGTTATCTGACTATTCAAGTACCTGTCATACTCCTGGTCCAGACGGCGATGGCAAATCAAAGTTTTACCCCGAATTAATTTGCTGTATTGATACTGTTTCGAGGATGCCAGAGATGAGGCAGGCCCGTCAGCCAAGGGTGCCTAACAGGCGGTCCAGGAGAGGGCCCACCTCCCGGACACAGGTAGTATCCATCACTCCACTACATGGTAATCCGATTAACAGTAGCGCCTCTCTGTTTTCCTGTCAAGTGTTCGACATATACTCACAGCCTTGTCCACTTGGAGTGGCGCAACTAGGACACCATTGTTCTTGCAGCGTCGAGTGTGGAGTCGACTCTGATGACATGAAACCTCAGAGGGCTACGAGTTGTTCCAGGGCAGAACATCTGCAGGTATGTAATATGACGCTGACCTCCGGTGAGGGTGACAGAGGCTGGATGTGACATGCACATGGGCTGGTTGGGAAGAACTGCGGCTGGTGGCAATACTGACGAGTCCTCGGAGTGACCCGAGAAGTAAAGAGAAGGAGGTGAGTGACCTGTTGGTGAGCGGTGGGCTTCGTGTATGAAGACCGGGGCAGTGGGGACGGTGTCGCGGCACGGATGAATGAGCAGTGCGAAGCAGTGTGTTGGGACACGACACTGTAGAGCCGAGTTCCAGTAAGTAAATAGTGGACTTATGAAAGTGTCATTAAAGCATTAAAATGGTTGTAATTGAGGAACTATTGTACATAGTAGCTAATAAACCCAAAAGTAACACACTTCACAACTTCCAACACAATGCTGTAAGATAAACAATATGCTTACTGTAACTCTATAATTATTTTATTTTGTGAGACTTCAATAATTTATTGTTATTATTAACAAAATTTTGATATATTTTAAAGAAATAAATTGCACATATAATGATACTGTTCTACTTGAAGACTACTTGCGACTAGTTTGTCAAAGAAACTCTTTGTAAAGCTACAAAACAAGAATACAGTGTACTAAGCTGTGCCACGAATCGCGCAACTGAAATGCAGGCGTTGTACATTACAGTGTGACGTAACTCCCCACGCATCTCTCATTCTGCAAGAGAGGCTGGAGGAACCTTTCCAATGTACCTTACATCACCGACACTCGTAAGGGAATTTAAATTTAATTTCCTATTCAGAGATGGAGAGTTAAGGTGTTTTGAGTCGAAACCATTACGTGGCTTGTTTCAATGGATAACTCTCTTCGGCAGAATTTTTGGTTGTGATTCAGACGTGGGACAGCATTGAAATGCAGTAACAGAATAATAAGGTACGCTTAAGAAAAACCGTAAGTTAGTGTATTTGATGAGTAGCAGCTTTAAAGTTAAGTAATCACGTTCGTAAAATATTACCAAGATTCTAGTTTAAACGACTTCGTGATATTCTATAACCACATTAATAAAGGAAACCTGCTTTACAGAAGGTTAAAAAAAATTTTTGGGCGCATTATGAAATTAAATATCACCCTGTTCCTTGATACAAACATTTTACTCCTGTATGAAACCTTAAATAAGAAAGAAAAAAAAGGAGGGAAAAACTGACAATGGCGACACTACCACTAATCTTTTTTTTATTTTATTTACTACATACAACAGCCACTCTCAATTAATTGCCTATTAATGCTTCTAGCTTATCTCTGGACCTACATAACTGCTTCTATGCTAAGGGATTAGTAAAAAAATCTACTATTTGATCCTCCCTTTTGAAATAAACAACCGTTTCAGATAAAGCATCCATGATAGAATGATATTTTTAACCGACTTCAAAAAAGGAAGAGGTTATCAATTCGATTGTATTTTTTTTATGATTCTTACCTCATAACTTTCGACTGGACCAATCGATTTTGATGATTCTTTTTTAATTTGAAAGCTGGTTCTTCCCGTGTGTTCCCATTTCAATTTGGTCCAGTTCTGACTATGGCATCCATGAGAAAACCATATAAGTCTTAATTTGCATTAAGTATGTGTGCGATAAATGGACGAATAACTCAATATTACGCCAACCGATTTCAATGATTCTTTTTTTTTTATCGTAAAGGATATACTTCAAGGGTAGTTTGATGAGAGTTTGGTTAGGTTCTGATTATGGGATTCATGACAAAGTAACGGAACTCTTCAATTCTTAGGAGCAAATTAACGATACTCGGCCGAATCTTTTATAGGCTATGCGGATATTTGAGTCAGCTACCGTAACGTGGATCAAACTGAGAAGGTTTGCACGTTGCTCTTCTGTCTCTTTGGATAGACGATCGTGTATCACGCTGTCAGTGGGCACGTTGCTCCTCCGTCTCATTCGATAGACGATCGTTGATCAAGCCGAGACGGTGACTACGTTTTACTATATTTTCCCTGTTCAAAACTTTTTCCATGTACAGCCACATTTCCGAAAGTCTATTTTGGAACTCTTCGGAAGTCTCTTTTGAAATTGTCCTCGAGGTAAATTTCCTCTGTTGGGTTAAGCGTTTCTCCCTGACTTGGTTTTTTTTTTTCATTTAAACGGCGCTGTCTCATATGAGCAGCACGTTTAGTAGGTCTACTCATATTCAGACAAATTAGTTAGTATACTTCAGATTCACTAAAAAAATAAAAATAAACACAAATATAACAAAAAAACGAATAAAAAAACAACTATTCCTAAACAAATTAATATGCACTACAAAGTAAAAAATATTGCGTTTTCTTCTAAAACTTAATAATCAACTTACTTTTTCTACTCATCAATATGTAGGTACGAGATATGTGTTTACAACGCAAGAAGGTAGTAATATATTAATGTAGTTACAATTATTGTTATTTTTGGAGTCGGTGTCAGCCAAGGAAACACTACAATATACCTAGCAATAATAATACAAGAATATTTTAAGAAATTTTTTTTTACAAATTAACTTTTATACAAACGACAATATGTGAGTACTGTGATAGAATACCAATATCTAATAAAACCCATTTACAAATTAACTTTTAAACGGAAATATCTGTGACATTGAAACGACATAAATACAAATACCTAATTAAACCAAACAAACGAACTTTAATACGACACTATGCTGAGACATAATGTAGCAAACGGTGATACGAAAATACAGCCAACATTAAACACAAGGACTTACCGTAAGAAGGACGGTGTAGGTATGTGTTGAATTAGATTTGAAGTGTGACATCGACTCCAAAAATAACAATAATTGTAACTACATTATATTACTACCTTCTTGCGTGGTAAACACATAGATCGTACCTACATATTGATGAGTGGAAAAAGTAAGTTGATTATTAAATTGTAGAAGAATACCCAATTATTTTTTTTTTACTTTTTAGTGCATATTATTTTGTTTCCGCAAAAGTGAAAGCCCCAAAATTTCGAAATATAAGAATATATATAATTATTGGATGTTGGCATGTATGACGTCGATAAACTCTTACACCGTTTTACCGATTGCCATGAAAGTTGGCACATTGAATGTTTTTATCATGAAGAAGGTTTTTATGCTATCCATTTTTTTGTAACTCGCCGCTATATGGCGCTGTAGCGCATCAACTTCTAAACCTTTCAACCGATCGCCATAAGTAAACAGAAAATCATAGGTGACAGATACACAAACAGTAATTATGTGTCATTTCTTAATGTCCAACACACTGGACATATCGCTATCCATTTTGCTGTAACTCGCGGACAATATATCACCCGGTGTTCAGCCCGGGCAAAGCCGGGTACTGCAGCTAGTTAAAATATATTTTTTTAACCCGTTTAAAGATTATTTTTTTAGACAAAAGATAGCCTATGTCCATCCCCAGGATATAATCTATCTCCTTGCCAAATTTCATTTCGATCCGTTCAGCCGTTCAGCCGGGAAAAGGTAACAAACAAACAGACATACAGACAGACAGACAGACAGAGTTACTTTCGCATTTATAATATTAGTATTGATATCTTGAAGGCATATTATGTTATTGCTAATTTTCATCGCAAATTTTTTGTGCTCACATATACCAATGTTTTTCATATAAGAAAAATTTAAGTCATATTAAATAATTTTTTTTCAGCCTGAAATATTAACTAACTGCTGTGCAAAGTAATACACATATTATGCTTATGTAGGGGAAATTCCTACACAATATTGTTTCTTTTTAGCGCATAGTAATGATACACAAAATTCCGTAGTCTGTCATTGCATTCCTCTCAATATTTCCCCATGTAATTTATCTGTGCACACACACACACACACACACACACACACACACACATATATATATATATATATATATATATATAGTGAGAGAGAGAATGAGAGAGAGAGAGAGAGCGAGAGAAGCTACAGAGCGTTGCTATTGATTACCTGGAATTGGAATATGAAAATTTGTCTTTTAAGGATGTAATAATTGTCTGAATGTAAAGAACTCCACAAATAACCACATTTATAAAAAAAACTCACTTGGTCAGTTATGGAATAGAATCCTACAGTATGCGAGAATGGTAGCATTCATGGTGTTAAAGCAAATGCGCAAGTTTGGTCCTTGATAATTAACATTGTTTTGCATTAACTGTAAGCTCCTACCATATTTGAAAAGAAAAAGTATCAATCAAATTATTTATGATAAGTTCTGCGTCTGAAAAGGTGGCAGGTGTATGTATTTATCATTTGGCGCAACCAAACAATGGACTGCGGCACTTCTAGGGAGTCGTTAACTGTCCATTGTTCGCGGCAGGTACGCGCTGCGCACGTGACACTCCAAGCGTACAGGCGCACGAGGTGTTGACACTTCAGGCGAGGAGTCGGAGCACTCACCTTTTGCCAGGGAGGTCTGTGTCAGGATACACCCGGGTACAGACACACTCCTGCAGTTGGCAAACTGACGCGAGTAAGCCTTCTTAAAAGTGGCTCACCTAGTCATGGGTGTATTTGTGTTAGTTTGGCAAGGGACAATAATTGTGACGCTCGCTGGCGCTTCTAGCGCGGTATCGCTTCTAAGGTCAAGGCTCTGAACTGGTACGCAGTCTTCTCGTCGTGCTTAGGGCAAGTATGGGATTTTAGCGGTGACCGGTAGGCGTATATAGTTCATCCCGGGACACAAGTAGGCGGCGGGGGTTCCGACGATCCGTGGCGGCCATCTTGGATTACGTCACTTCCGGAGGCCATTGTAGATTACGTCACTTCCGGAGGAAAAAAACACCTTAAAACACAGCATTATGCCCGAAATCGACCCTTTTTCGAGGGGAAATTTCCCATTTCAAGAAAATATGTCCCTTTTTGAGAAAATAATTCTCTGTTTTTGACCTGAAAAATATCCGCAGGTGCAAGCTCCCCTGGATTGGTGAAGGGGGGGGGGAAGGGGGTCGCAAGCTCCCCAAAGATGGTATATTCTCCTCTTTTGTGTAGTGCTAGTTTAACCTGTAAATCCCTAAACCTTTCATTTAGACCATTTATTCAGGATCAGATTTAGGAAGTCACGACAGCCCTCTTAGATTAGGGTAGACCGGGGGAAATCGGGTCACAGGGTAAACCGGGTCATCGTAACAAGATCTGCTATCTTGCGGCGAAAGAATGAACTGGAGTCTACGGAACCTACCGAAGAGTGCTGCTATCTGTCTATACAACCGTCCACTACGAGGCGAACATCGTCTGTGACAACATTCTGGTAGTCTGTGCGACATGAACCCGAACCTGTGCAGTCCTGAAGTGGAAAATTCTTAACAATGTAAGTTTTATTTTGTGTTACGTAAGCCTTTACGTTCGTATTTCGAAAAAGTATTGTAGTTTAAGTAATGGAGTACGAAAATATGTACCAAATTAACATTCTTCTGCATTACTGAAGCTCTACATGTTTGACAGAATTTATAATATTTTTTCTTTTCTTAAAAGTGCGAAATGGGGTAATTCGGGTCGCTGCCGTTGGGGTAAAACGAGTCACTGCATACAGTGGGGAAATCGGGTCGCTTCATATTTGCTCTATATTGTGAAGCACTTTATTCTTTTTTCTCAGTTTTTAAGTTAAGACCTAATTTAAATAAGTGTAAAAAATGAATTTAAGGCACATGACTTCAACTTAAGTTAAAATTTGTAAGTACTTATAATAATATTGAAGTTTAGGACATGTTAAAATAATGAAAATATCATCCATGTAAATATAGAATAACGAGTTCAAAATGAAGCAGAGAGTTTGACAGCATATATATTGTCGTTTATTTTATTGACGAAATGATTTTTAATGAGGAATATGTAAACACGCTAAATTATTAAATAATGAAAAACGTTACATATTTTGTAATGCCAAGCCAGGTATTCGAAACCAAGTCATCTACACTCCTATAGTTTTGAGTCAGGTTATCTTCTAAGTTTAATAATATTTTAGGTCAAGATAAATGTTGTGCGATGTTGAATTTTTTAAGTTTGATAGTCTGAGTTTAGTTTATGTGCATGGTTAATGCAAAACTTGAATTTTGTCCACCAAGGTTTTGCAGAATCTAAAAAAAAAAAATTAACATTTAAACTAAAAAAAGCTCTGTAGTTTGGGAGTGGAAAAAGTGAACAGGCTTATTATTTAGTTTATTACGCATATAAGTTGTATCAAATTAAAATATAAACACCCTTTTCATTTAAATAGAATTCCATTTGTTATCATGTACGGTAGTTGGCATAACTTATGTCAAGGACAATAAATACTAGGGTTGAAAAGCAGCATAACTGCATCCTCTTTAACATATAATTTAGACGAAAACTACTGTGTTAAAAAACAAATGCATTTATTCTGCCTGGGTTATCTGTTATAGATGCCGAGGAACTACATCCGAAAAACTACTCATGGTTCCTGGTCAACCTCTGTGATGGATGAAGCTGTTAGAGCAGTAAAAGATGGCGAGTATTCTGTAAGGAAAGCAGCTAATGTGTTTGGCGTGCCTTTTTCTTCTCTGCAAAGAAGAACATCTGCTCCAGAGAACTCGCCAGTGTCCGCAGTCGGTCGTAAATCGGTGCTACCACCTGATGTTGAGAAAGCACTAGCAGTGAGGCTTATATACTTATCTACTAGAGGTTTTGGCTTAACTCCGAGCAGTATACGCAAATATGCCTTCAAGTATGCCACAATGCATGGAATACAGCACAGCTTCAACACTGAAAAGAACATGGCTGGGGTAGACTGGTTTCATGGATTTATGAAGTGACATCCAGAACTTTCAATTAGAAAAGCTGAAGGTCTGTCTCGTGCCAGAATAAATGGAATGCAGCGTGAGACAGTAAATCAATTTTATGATGAACTGAAGTGGCTGACAGTGGAGTGCAATCTTCAAGGCATGCCGGAAAGCATTTACAACCAGGATGAAACAGGACTGCCAATGAACAATAAACCTCCTAATGTGGTAGCTCTGAAAGGTTCACGTGATGTTGTTTCAATGACAAATGTGGAACGTGGAGAAAATGTCACAGTGATTGCATGTGTTTCAGGTACTGGTATTTACATACCACCCTTTGTAATATTTAAAGGAAAGAGGATGAAGAATGAATATTGTGACAACATGCCAGTTGGAACAGAAGTGTGCATGACAGAATCGGGATGGGTAAATGAGGAGGCCTTTAGCAAGTGGCTGGAGCACTTTAACAAACACAGAACACCAGGAAAAGTAATATTGATTCTTGATGGACATGCATCCCACACTTCACTTTCAACAGTTTATTTGTGCGAAAAGTTTAACATTGAAGTTTTGCTACTACCCCCACATACAACACATGCACTTCAGCCCCTTGATGTATGTGTTTTCAAGCCACTAAAGACTTACTACCACCAGCAAGCAACGTCGTGGCAACACAGCAATCCGAACAGACCAATTACAAAATTAAGTTTTGGAGGAATTTTTAAAAATGCCTGGAACTTGGCTGCAACAGTTGGGAATGGGGTGAAGTGGTTTGAAGCAACTGCTATTTCAAGCCACAAATTTGTGTCAGAAATAGTGTTTTCTCCTGAGTCGTTGGAACAGAGCTGTGTTTCGATCTCTGATATGCCTACCACATCTTCTTCCCCGTCGATCCAGAAGATTGAATCTATGGACATCAGAAAAGAACATAACTTTTCACTGCCAAATATGTAAATGGAAGGAGCACCACAGAAGAAGTGAGAGGCCTGTTACCAACACCGGAAAAATTAACACCAAAGAGAATAGGTAAACGAAAAACTGTTGCTTCTCTAAGGCTACTGTCAAAAGTGAATCGCACATTGTTGGAATCCAGGAAATTGAAAAGCAAGAAGCAGGTGTTAAGTTCAAAGCACAGCAAAATCGAACCTCTGAAGACGAAGAAGCGAACAAAAGCTAAAAACACATCCGAGTTGGAAATTTTGGAAGAAGGCCAGGATGATGAGGAAGATGTTCTCTGCAACATGTGCAAAATTGCATACAAAGACATCAGAAGCTGTACTGCTGGAGACTGGATTCAGTGCCAGTCTTGCAAAATGTGGTACCATGAGCGCTGTGTCAATGCTTTTCAGTGTAAACAGTTTGTATGCGGAATGTGTCTGTAAAAACAGTAAAGAAAATCTGTTGACCCGATTTACCCCACTTGTGATCCGATTTACCCCACTTCTGTCCAAATCGGGTCAAAACATTTCATTTTCCTTTTATAAAGTTTAATGTCAATTCATAAGGAAGATTGGTTAATGTTTGTATGTAAATATGTACATAAATGTATGACTGATATTACTGTATATTATTTTATGGTAAATTAATATTGGTTTTATACATATTCAGGAATTTCAAAAAATTGACCCGATTTCCCCCGGTCTACCCTACGTCAATTCCACCATAAGGCCTTATTATTCACTAAAATTCCCCTTTTAGAAATATAACGTCACACCCACCATTTTGTTTTCTAGGAATTTCCGAAATTTTCAATCGAACGCGCCACTCCTGTGCGTTGCATTTTTCGTTATATAATCGAACACCCCACTCATATGCGTTACACTTATCTTTTGTCCACCAGATTGAAAAAAAAAATTATTACCAAGATAAATAACAATAATAAATTAATAAAATGATACAGGCACCATCTGCTGGAGGCAGCCATCTTGTTTAGTGGAGACCGCTATCTTGATTTCATCTGATGGATATCGTGATTGAGTGTCGGTTCCTAAATAACGTCAATGTATTTTAAGGATGTGTTTATATTTCCTACCAGTGTTGTTATGAACCTTATAGACCAAAATAATCCACAAAATCCACAGTTATATTTTCTATGATGGTGGTTGTAACCGACAATTTTTCTTAAAGATATAATATATAATATTTACATGCATAGTCTGAGATATGTTATGTTATAACAAATGATTCGTCTCATCGTTGCGCATGCGATGGTTATAGCAATAATATCTAATAAATTTTCTTGAAACAAATATTAATTTATTTACTCCATCATAGTCGTCACAGGACCAGAAATTTTCAGTCTTAACCCACAAGTAAATATCTCTTATAAACATGATTAGGTTTTCGAATTCGTTTTCAAAAGCTGCATGGAAGCAGATATTTTAATGTTTGCGTGTATGTATATATATACACACATACATTTCTCACTTCTAAGCAGCAACAATTTTGCATATTTGATTTTAAAAAGCTGCATGGAAGCATGAAAGCAGATATTTTAAATCTGTGTAAATATCCGTTCCCCTAAAATTATGAATGAAAGAAAAAAACTCATGCAGCCTTAATCGTGCACGATAATATTACGCTAAAAATATGACGATTCACATTTGTACAGTATTAGATATGCTCCATATTCAGGCGAGAGACCATATCCAACACATATCATTTCACATTTCATCTTGATGTCTGATCGTTATAGTGTACATGATACAGTTACAACACTCACCTCAGAAATTACCAGCTCTGCGAGATGCACTTCATATCACATGAAAATAGTATTATTTTCAAAAGTCGTGACAAGAATTTGAAGTAAAAAAATATGAAAAAAATTTAAAACTATTTAATAAAAAACACACACACCTTCACACCATCTTCGCTAACACAATGCCATTCGGAGGGCGTTACCTATCCCCTTCACAATAGCCCACCTCACAGTACTTTCCATACTACAATCAAATACTCTGTCCACACAACTATTCGCACACACAGCTCCAAAGTCGATAGTTCAGGATCCGAGCCCAATACCCCACCCAACACAGCAGCAATATCCTCCTCAGTCAGAGTGGAGGTGTTCACAGTTTCATCTGCAATATCTTCCCTGGAATCTTCGTCTTCGTTCATCGCAAGAGCTTCTTGCTGGTCGCTAGTCTCCTCCCAGCTTGCATAGGACTCAACAATCTCCTCATAGCTGGTACGACACATCTTACTAGCTCTTTTGATAACTACGAAAGATACATCCTAAGGGTGCAATGGTTCAACTGTCCCCACCCCTCTACCCTTCCTATTCCAGTCCTATCCATGCGCACCAAGCGCACGCACCACTAACGCACGACCTTTGACATCAGCGACCTACCCCATCCCCCCTCACACTGACTCTTCCCAGCCCAAATAGCTGTGTCATTTATACCTGTCGCAACATTTCCCCAGCCTCCTAATAACAGTTTAAGAACCTTCGACAAGCAACCCAGCTTTATGTAACTAGTGAAAAGTTTCAAACAGTACAGGAATAAATATATTTATTTTAAAATTGATTTAAGACTTGCATTTGCTAACATAAAAATTTACATTACAATACATTATAGTTTACATAACATCAGTATATTTTATGCAACTGTTTTCAGATTTATCGAATTCTAGCCACTTCATAAACAAGCGATAATCTTTCTGATGGATCACTTTTTGTACTAAATAATAGCTTGGGTACTTAGTAGGCTTAATTTATTCCCCATAGAATGCGCCAAGTATACCCGATCTCATAAATCGTCCCAATAATAACATCTAGGGTGGTAATTATGTGTTTTACTACACGAAATATTTCTGTCGACCATTTAGAAATATGTAAACATTCTTAAATTTTAATTTTAAGTTTTCTTACGCCTAGTTTATTTGCAATAAAATAAACAGTTTTCAGGAGTGAGTTATCTTTTACATTAAAAGGGACCATGCCAATTTATCGGTGTTTTCTGTAACATATCAACCCACTTATAACCCCCTTTTGCTGTGAACACCCTCCACATAGCTTCGTTTAGAGTACGATTAAATCGTTCAACCACCCATCATTTTATCTCTGTGAACATAAAATAATTATTGGATCCGAACATGACTAAAAGGCTAAATGGCTACAAGGATAACATCAACCACATAGAAAAAATCTTTGTTTAAAAATACCAACTTAACAAATTTAATGCTTACTGTTGAGCCGAGACTGCCCTGAAATATGTATTGTTTGCTTACCACATGATAAAGTGGTTTTAAACCATTAATTGTTCATTCCCTAGCTACAGACTTTACGTGAAACATTCAGTGAAAATGACACACATTTGGACAAACATTCAACTCGGTAGGATACGATCACTAGGATACATTCGCTAAAATACGAAAGGAAATGATAGTATCTAGCTTAACTTGGCTACAATATCTCCATTCACATTTTGCTCCAAATGATTTCAGTTACAATGTTGCACGAATACGTCACGATTGCTGGAAATACGTTATTATTACTCTCCACTTTATAAGTCATTGATGACGTTTTTTTTTACATATTTAAGTTAGAAGTTGTACAACGAGAACCCAACATTAGTTATAAATTAGATAACACGAAATAAAACTAACTTTTTTAAATCCAAAATATAACTTTGTTTTTCACTTTTACACACATGAAGACACAGCAAGTTATTATTGTATGTAGCATGCACTTCTTATTTCACCAAGTATAGACCATGTTTGTATGGTATTGGATAAAATTTAATAAATTTTGCGAGGCAAGTAGAAGTCTTAACCTACCGACCAATATGATAGAATATTTCCATGTGGTGAATAAACCTCTTCGGCTGCTACCATCATACATACATTTTTATTACTAATAATTTAAAGGTTTTTGAAGTCCCCTTTTTTAGTACCAGTTTCAAAGTCATTAAATTTGTCATCCCCTCACTGACTATCAAAAGCCTGATCAGAATAATTTATTTTAATGAGTCGTTTCCATCATTTTGGTCTCAGCACTTTATCACAGTCTTCGGTCTTGCGAGTCTCAAGTTCATCATAGTCTTCGTCCTTGTCAGCTTCAGGTGCTTTATCACAGTTTTCGACCTTTTCAGATTCAGGCTGTCCGACTGTGTTTTCAATTTCATGGATGTGACTAGAAATTGGTGTAAATACATATATTTTGTTTTAATTTCCAATGAAGGTGCAACTTTCTTCGTTAGTTTTCAGTTCCAAATAATTAAAAAGTCCTGGGATAGTACTTTTGGAATCAACATCTTCATATTTTGAGATCATTATAGTCATCTAATATTTGTTATCATTTTTCTTATTTGCTTTTACAGACAAACTCTTATTATCATTAATCAACCTTGTTTTAGAGATAGAGGGCTTTGGTATCCCTCAAAGGGGATGAGGATAATCTTACAAGTAAGTGTTTCTCAGCTGTTATTAAAATAGTTGTCGAATGAGTAAAGGATATTTTTATTCAAGTACCACCCGACTAAAAAGTGGAATGTTCTTTTTTGGTATCAGGAATTCGCAATACAAATTAAAATCTATTAAATCTATTAATATATTTCCAGTCCAACTTAAAAAAATCAATAAATGATATATGACTTACGAAAAACTGGAAGCACATTACATTATTTATATTTTTGATTCAGAATCATACCTCTATAGGAATATCAGGGGTGCCCACAAGGGGGGGGTAACGACGCAGATTGCGTCATTAAAATTTCAGGGGGGGGGGTGTTAAAAGACGAGAAAAATGTATATATTATTTACATAATTATAGCTTATAATGTGAAAATACGTTTCTGGTGCTTTGATAATTGAAAGGGATCTTGTAAATCAAATTGGCAACCCCGCTTTTTCCTCAACAAAAGCAGTTTGGCATCTGTCGGTTCAGGATGGAAATATTACCTGATATGACCAAAATTATTATTAGAAAATCAGTTTTAATTAATGCAAATTGTGATAAAATATAATACTAAAAAAGTATAATATTATAAAATAATTGAGTAAATCATTGAGAAAATGGCATAAAAAATTTCGGTGGGAAGGGGGGCGCATCATTATGTTAGGGGGGGGGGGGTGAGTCATAGTGTTTGGGGGGGGGGGGGGCACCTCTGGGAATATCGATCTTGATTTTACAAATGGTCACATCCAATCTACATATTTCAAACGGAAATCAACATATTTCAAACATTAATTCGTATATTTCACTTTAATCCACACAAAACCCGCACATTTCATGACCAAGATCAGAAGATCGAAATGATGTTAATTTTCTTCTGGAGCGACTCATGCTGGTATAATATTCGTGTTCTCAAACAATGATATATGACGAAGTAGAGTAAGAAACTCGATGTTACTGAAGTTGAACTTACCCTCCAAATCATGGTAGTGTTGATTAACATGCTCAAATGCTCGCCCTCCTTAAACTTGACCAGGATAGCACACATAAAACGTATCCAAGTTTTGACAGATTGACCACCGCATATTTTGCTTTGATGCAGGTAGGTAGTTCGATGTAGGAGCTAGATCGAAGCGGATCAAGTTAATTTATCCTCAGTTGAAGCCGCTTAACAGCGGAAAAATTCCTACTGAACATCTTTCCAAAGTAGTTTTCCTCCTCTTTACATATCTTAGAGATTGATACATTATGGCATTCTGCACTTCAAGAACTGCATAGAGGGGAACATTTATTGTTTTAAAGGCCCTTTGTCTTCACTAGTATCAGCCGGCTTTTAATTTTCACCCTCAAGCACTATGTTGTACTTGAGCGGATGACAATCCTCCCCAATCTCCTCTACAAGTTGGCTTATTAGTTTAGCTTTAATTGAGTCCAAGTACATACATACGTCCTTGGCAAAACTGGTGTTATTTTATACCACATAAGTCTTCGAATTATCACAGATCCATGAAGCTGTGGACAATGACCAAACCAGCTCCGGTAACCACCTTTGTTCGGCTGGTGCTTAGCTTAGGTGTAACTGCAGGCTTGAACATCACTAATCTCTGCATCTTGGTTGGTGGTGGAGCAGGTCTCTGGCACACTTTGGTATGTGTTTTCAACTTACCAACCCTGCTTGAACTCTTTAGCACAGTTTTCGCAAGAATGTATTTTGCGGTTAGGATTGAGACCACAAGCCATCTTTTCATGCCGTCTGGTATGGCTGGAGTTCTCAAAGGTCTTGTAGCAGAAGCTACACCGGGTGGTTGATATCATCGGGACAGCACCAGTACACGAAGCTAAATGTTCTTGCATTTTTTCACTGCTAGCAACCATCTTGCCACCCAGGTGACACTGACGGAGGTCACGCTGCTTGTTGTCAGCACACTGACGTTCATGCCGGTAACATTTCTTAGCTCTAATAAAGGAAGCAGAACAAAAACAGCATCTCTGTACGGAAAACGCCTTCACAGCAATCGGTAGCCTAATCTCAATGTACCGAACACGCGAAGGAAGCTTGACGTACAGAGAACTGTAACAAAATAAATAAGAAAATAATGTAGCTAGATGTTACACGAAAAAGTTTGCATACATAACCTACTCATAATCTACACTTAGTCTACATATAATCTACACTTAATATACACACCATCCACACATAATATAAAAACCAGCCACACATAATCCACACACAATCCACACAATCCACACACAATCCACACTCAACACACAATCCACACAACATCCATACAATCCACACATAAATACACACCATCCACATATAATCCACGCACTCCACACAAATTTTTAAGTACAGAGAAACATTAAACTGAAAAATATTCAAAGTCCACATGGCTAATTTTTCACTTGATGTACATTTCTTCTAGCATCCAACCAGTAGCTACCAACTATCGATAAAAAAACAAACATATTTTGTCAATGTCTTCAGGGCCAGGCTCACAGCAGCAAGCGATAACTGTCCTTGGTCACTTGCAATCCTAAACTGCAAACACCAGGCATTGTCATGCTCCACAAACAAATCGAAGCATTGAGCCAGCCAACAAAAATGAGTAGATGGAGGTTAAACACAGTTCTTTCCCCCTCATTGCCACATGTGGTATCTAGCTTGACCTAAATCGAAGATCATCCTTAAACCTGAGTATGAACAGGTCCTTTAGCTAGAGCTGCACTGCACCACTCCACCAGGAAGCGAACTGTGACCGAAATCACAATACACCGTTATTCTTCTTCATGAACACTGGTACATCTTGCAACAAGTCTCTCAGTGTGCAGCAATTATCCGGTTGTCACTCCTTGAGAGAAGAATGAAGGGAGAAATGGGAGTAAAGAGAAAGATCCCACCCCACAGCATTAATGATTAAAAATGTCATACTAATGCCCCTAATTACATCTGGTATCATCTCTCAGTAGTTATTTGGTTCCTTGAATAAACCTGCAAAATTAAAATATTCATGGTAATTGTCCCTTCTTTCAACAGTAAACAAAATTCAAATTCTCTGATCATAGACCATTATTTACAATACAAAACAGTTTACTAATCATCATCACAAATGGTAATGTATACTTTAACTTCCGACCCAGTTTCACTAGATAACTTACCTTGATAGTCTTTCACTCAATGTTACATCTCCACTGGTAGAAGGCCCAGAAAATGAAACTGGAACTGATATCTTCACATTTTTACTTATGTGTTTACGATTTATCATATATTTCTGTAACAAAAAGAATGAACATTCTAAGTAATACAAATAGAATAAAAAATTACACTTATTTACAAACAAATTTGATTTACATCTTCAAATGCCTATACCCATGGTAAGGTTCCAATTCCTACCAGGTATAGATTCTTGACAATAATCAATAACAGAACACTACTTAAAATTGAAAGCTGCAATACTTTGTTAAGTCCTTCTTAACAAAATAAGATATATTTCTGGATTCCTTAAGTGGATAGTGTCAAAGGAGTAACAATCTTGGAAGGAGAAATATTTAAATGAGTTATAAATGTTGGCCAGTCTTCGTCCAAGCAATCCTTCAAAAATGGGAAAACTGGATGGGTTGATGTCGGGTGAGGGAAAATTTTCCACTTGCGTGGTTTCATCCAAGCAGCGGCGATCGCATGCACTCATTGAAATTTGGACTTCAGCGGTGATCACATGAACTAATTGAAATTTGGACTGGGTTAAAGAATCGCATGGGTACAATTATATAATCTTAAGTTCGTAATTTTAAAATAAACGACAATCATAAGGTTGTGCCGTTAATTAGTAATTTCGACACGATATATTTTAAATTTTTATTATGATTTTAAATTTTTTTGTGTGGAAATTTTATTTGCTCTACTATAGTGTGATTTTACTTTGTTAGTCTGGTGTACTCCTCTGAGTTAAACTTTGTCTCAGTGCTCTGAAGCCCCTTTCCCATCGGCGTATCGGATATTTTGCTGGCCTAATCCCTGACTGGCAGACAGCTTACCATTTCCCCCGCCTTCAGTCACGCCTCAAGCCTGTAATATCATTTCTCTTCGAGACCCAAACTGCATAGACAAGCCTGTAGCTTGCAGGCGACCAGTTCTCAGAGACGAGCTGAGATTGGCCTTTTTCATCACGTATTAGTGTTAAGTTCGCTCCTCTGCAGGCACGACGGGACGTAGATTCCCAGCAGCGTTGCATTTTACCCTCACCCCCCCCCCTTCCCAGTTCCAAGTAAGACCAATGACCGGTCGTAACCCCCTGGGCAACCGTGACCGTCCTCAAGGTCTCCTCGCAAAAAACGAGTGCGCCAAAACTGATCGCAAGCGCTACCTAGCGACCAAGTCGCGAACTTCTCCGCTAGCCTACCCTCTAGGGCGCCAGAGAGCAGCACCTGCTTTCCCTTGAGTTATATGGACGCCGTGGGCGAGTCGATTGTTTTCAACTCAGACCCCTCTGACAGAGTTCTCTACTGTCGCCTAGTGATGCCAACTTCAAAACTCCTGCCAGAGTTTTTTTTCGCCCGCATTCGGGCAAGTTCGGAATCTTTCGGCGGCCCAGACCCCCTCCACCTGTAAGAGCCGGCGCCCCTTTTTAATTACGAGACGCGGTTTGCCGCGACACAGATCAGCGCGCGTCACGTTTGCAGACAGATCTCCGGCGAGCTCAGAAGACTCTGGAAGACTTCATCCGACCGCTAGCGACTATGTAATCGTCCTAAATAAGGGATGCTATCCCTCAACTAAATTCAAGTAGATTAGCCTATCTGCATAGTGTTAGCAATTTTTTTGTTTTGAAATTTTCCCTTTTAATTTTTTTTAACTATGAAGAAATCATCCGCGCCCAGCCGCGCAAATCGCGAGCTACGGACCATGGCTGACTCCGCGATGGCAGCTTGAAGGCAACTCCCCTGTTTTGGTGAGTGATAATTCGCGACCTCCCCTACCTCCCCTTAGATTTTTCCGGGCATTTCTTGCCCCATGTACTGTCTGTATTCAAGTCCTAATCAGTCTTGATTTGGCTTGTTACAGTCAGGGGTTCGACCTCCCAGCGATGCACATATTCAGCTAGATTCGAGATCCAGCAACTACTGGTGGACGAATTGTCCACCAGTATGTTTTTCGGCAGTCCGAGATCCATCCATTAGAAGAAGCAGCTTTCTTCCATTCTACAGTTCGGCATTTTTAACTCCACACCTGGAAGACTCGGGTGGTATGGTTTCTATTTCTATTCCCCCCCCTTTTTTAAAGACAAACCAGCGATAAGTGACTATCCACTTAATCCACTGATATGGTAAACTAATCAGCGATAAATTTAATGTAGTAGAACATTGCAAGTTGTAATAATGTATCAATACAATGTACTTTGTTTTAAATAATCGCGGGCCGGCCCCTTTTCGTTTTTTTTTTTTTTAAATCTTTGAAACTTGTTAAAACCTTTTGTATGTAAAGTAATGGAAACAAAATAATTCATCAGGGCAAATAAAACAGGGAAACTATAGATCAAGTCAATCGTGTAGTTTTTATTTATTGATTTTAACGATCCACCAACTTCCTCCTTGCTTGTTACAGGAAGTTCCTAAATTTTGTGTGTTCCCCACCTCGTGCCGCCTCTGGTAAATCAATTTATTTAACTTATTTTCAGTCTTTAACAAGCTACTTGACGCAAATAGTTTTAATTTAACTGATATGGTTAAACTACAATAGCTGGTATCTTGTTATAGCGATACTGATCCAGCATCTATATTCTTGTCAAAGTATGGGCATGTTTGGCTAATTGAGTGACTAACAGTACCTGAAATCGGAATGAATTACCTATTTCATGAAAGTAGTGTGTAATAGCCAGTACTGGCACAGGCTTCAGGCTGAGGATTGAGGATTGTCTATGCCATCTTGGATTGTGACATAACAGCGGCCATCTTGGATGACCTTGACCTTAGACCTTAACCCCAGCGGCCATATTGGATCCGCCATCTTGGATCTGCCATATTAGATTTGCCAACTTTAAATCGAGTGCCCCACTCACTCCTCGTGAAATTTTCGTCACGGTCACTATATAGATTTTTTTATTCTACTGGAGGCCGCCATCTTGGATACCGTCGACTTTGTTTCTGCTGTATGTTTCTAGAGAGCGCCAGCATCGCTCTGTCACCACACATAAGGCCGATGTTTCATTACCTACCATAGCTATTATGGTCCCTATCGGCATATTAAAATTAATTTTTTATGCAAAAAACATTGGAAGTGCTGTGATTCGAACCATTGCAACTCTGATATCTAGGTTGGAAAATATACGCCTTTAACCGCACGGCCATCGAGACATTTACCAGACTGAGAACTAAACAAGGTATATATAAAAATAACAAACATATTCGGGCTTGTATTTTTTTTAAATTTTAAGTAATAAGAGCACCGCCTGTTCGAGACATAACCACCATCTTGTATTAAGACACAACTGTTGCAATTCGCGTTACGGCCGCCATCTTGAAAATCCGTAATTTCAATGCTAGTAATTACGAAAAAATTCCAAAAAATATTTAAATAATTGCATACTATAAATGTTTAGTTAATTAATTGTTTTCGGTCCTCGGTTCGATTCCCGGCGAGAGTAAACCAGTAAATTCTAATTAAAAAGTAATAAAAGTTTTACACCACACACGACATTCTGAATTATGTCACCACTTGTATCAATTATCGTGAAAGGCGCCATCTTGAAAATCTTTATTTACTGTCCGATTTTAATGAAAAAAGTTAATAATAATTCAAAAAAAATTAACTTATTAGAATACTGATTGATTAGATCGATTCCCGTCCTTGGTTCGAAACTGGTAAGAGCAACAAATAAAAAACAACAGATCCTTCCTCCATGGAAGCCACCTACAGACTGACCTACCACCACCAATAACAAGGTATATATCGTCAGCTGGTATAACAACATGTCCGACACCTTGTCTTCGTCTGCTAGAGTGTGCTGGCGACATGTTAGTATAATTTTCTGCTCACCATACCTTTGACCTCGACTGTTGGCATTGAACTTTGACCTCGACTGTTGGCATTGAACTTTGACCTTGAACTTTGACTTTGACCTTTAACTTTGACTTTGACCTTGAACTTTGACTTTGACCTTGAAATTTGACCTCGAACTTGAAATTTGACGACCTTGAAATTTGACCTTGACCTTGAAATTTGACTTTGACCTTGACGACCATCATGGATCCGACATTTTATGTTCAGTACATGCTACCAGGAGCTACCATCTGTTAGAGGACATTGCCACCATCTTGTTTTCGTCTGCTGGAGGACACCATATTGTGTGTGTACTAGTCTTATAGAGTACACTATCATCATGCTAGTTTTATTATAACCCGCTACAGTGCTGTAATCATTTATTATTACTGAGGTGCCAGCCATCTTTAAATTTGGGCACCAACTTGGAATCGTGTAATTATTTAGCTAGAAATGCGGGAAAAAGTCCAGAATTTACCAAAAAATTTACAACAATTTACAAATTGATTCGATCAGTTCTTGTCCTTGGTTCGATACTTGAACAGTGACAGGTGTAACTAAAAATTAAATAAATTTTATTATTTGGTTTCCATTACCTTTCGCAGAGTTTATTAATCATGTACTCTACGAAAAACAACTCAATACAATACACGACAATGTTCGACGAATTAAATACATTGTCGATAAGCCTAACATGAAAGTCTAGTTTTTGATACTTAGAATAACTTCCAAACCGTTCATGTACAAAGCCATACATACATATATACCAAACGTCTTCGGACCGCGATACAGGGTCATAAACAATGTCAGACGTATAGATCAGTCATTTCCGAACCTCACGATCTTTTTAATCCTTAGATAATTATAGTCAATTAGACCATCTTGAAATTTTTTATACATACTAAAGGACCAAGTGACCTTGAAAAATATTTTAGCAACACCAAGAGGTTTTGAATTAGTAAATATTCAGTCAATACAGATTTTACTACGCACAATCAATAAAAAGGAAGCACCATCAACAAAAAGATACCACATTTGGAAGCACAATCAAAAAGGCAGCACATTTTGGAAGCACAAACAAAAATGCACCACATTTTGGAAGCACAATCAAAAATGCAGCACATTTTGGAAGCACAATCAATAAGACAGCACATTTGGAAGCAAAATTGGAAGCACCATCAACAAAAAAAAAAAACACATTTTGAAAGCACCATCAACAAAAAGGAAGCACATTTTGGAAGCACAATCAAAAAGGCAGCACATTTTGGAAGCACAATAAAAAAAAGGAAGCACATTTTGGAAGCACAATCAAAAAGGAAGCACATTTTGGAAGCATTATCAACAAAATGGAAGCACATTTGGAAGCACAATAAAAAATGAATGCACATTTTGGAAGCACAATAAAAAGGCAGCACATTTTGGAAGCACAATCAAAAAGGCAGCACATTTGGAAGTACAATCAAAAAAGGAAGCACATTTTTAATGCACAATCAAAAAGGCAGCACATTTTGGAAGCACAATCAAAAAGGCAGCACATTTTGGAAGCACCATTAACAAAAAGGCAGCACATTTTGGAAGCACCATCAACAAAAAGGCAGCACATTTTGGAAGCACCATCAAAAAAAGGAAGCACATTTGGAAGCACAATCAAAAAGGCAGCTGTGTTACGAGTTAGTTTAAAATCAGAATACAAGAAATGAAACATTAAATTTTTACTCTGAATTTTTAATTTATTACTCGACATTATATAAATGCATGTAAAACAAGCCATTATTGTATTTAGCCAGCTTTACTCAGTTCTTTGAGTATGAAGTATATTTCTTTGCTGCACGAATAGTTTCCTGCACAAAGTGAACCATGTAGAAGTCTTAAATGGTCAACCAATATGTTTGGATCTTTCCACGATGTGTAATCAATCTCTTCTATCACAATCTTCCTTGCTTGTTTATTATAAATACTTTTAATATCACAATCGTCCCACTGATCATAATAGGCTTTATCAGATTTATTTATTACTAGCTGCAGTATCCGGCATTGCCCGGGCTGAACACAGGGTGAGGGGGGCCTTTTTCGAAATCAGATGTAGTAAGTAATTGTCTTCTTAATTTGAATGTCAATAGGCGTGTACACAATAACTTATTGTCCAATGTTATAGTTCACAGCTCTTCGGCGTCGGTCGTACTGTCTCTTATCGACTACCTGCTGCCTCTTCAAATTCTCTTTGGACTGTCGCAGGATCTCTTTCCAGCGAGTACGTAATCGAAGGCTGTCCTGTTCCACAGGTTGACTCAATTGGATATCTGTGGGTAATACAGGCTCCATACCATACATTAGAACAAACGGGCTAAACTTTAAGGTTTCTTGCCGAGCCGTATTGTACAAAAACGTGACCAATGGCAAGTATTGTCCCCAAATGTGTTGTGAGGACACCACATATTGTAATAGCATCCATCATTGCTAGGGTTCCATTTAATAGTTCACACGAGCCATTTGTTATTGATCTGTTTCCTGTTGTTTTTAATCCTTGTATATCCATCAACCTAAGCAATTTATTACATATTTTTGAAGTAAAAACTTTTCTATATCTGTCAGTATGGAGAAGGTTACAGAATGACGTTAAACTATACTTTCTAGCAAGAACTTAGCTACTTCATAAGTGTTACTAGTAGAGGTGGCTTTAGTCTCGGCTCATCGAGTACCGTAATCAATAACAACCAGAAATTATCTATTCCCTGAGTTAGGTTTTTTTGAAGGAGCCTAAAATATCGAATCTAGGATGTTCAAACAATTCACAGATGGTTAATGTTTCTAATAACCCCGCTTTCTTTTGAGGAAACCCCTTTTCCTCTGAAATTTTTTACAACTCATCACATAGGCTTGAATCACTTTTAGCATATTGGTCCAATAATAGTGACATGTAATCTTGTCTGTGGTGCGAACAACTCTTAGATGACCCCAAACATGGGATTGTCGTGACTTTCCCTCAAAATTTCTGCCTTTAAACTTTCGGTAACTACTAACAGTTTTATCCTACCTCCTAGGTTACAGTTGTTTCGGTACAAAACACCATTTAATAAAGAAACTTTTTCGCCTTTCGGTTTAACTTGTTATCTTTTCCTGATGGTTCATCCAACTCGTTAATCAAAAGTATCAAACTCGCATCAGCACGCTGCAGCTTAGCTTAATCCACACCCTGCATAACAAAAATAAGTATCTCAAGTAATTTTTCTTCGTCGAGGACTGTACCTGTCTTTACAGAATTTTGGCTCAAACTGTCTACGTGTACATGAGTTTTACCACTACTGTAACATACAGTGTACACTCACTCCATCAATTTCCGTGCCCATATGGTTAACCATCCTGCTCTATATTCATTAAAAATCAGAGGATCAAGGTAACATAGGCTATAATGGTAACAAAGGAAAAGCCGAAACTGGTCTTAAGCCTAAATCAGAGCTAAACATTCAAGGTAAGTTATAGGATTTCTAGTCTCGGCTGAAGTTAGCGTAAGCAATAGGTTGAAGCTTTACATATAGCTACCTACTCTTTGTAGCACTGTTGCTCCTATTCCTAGGGAACTAGCATCTGTGTGCATTTCAATTGTTTGGGTTTCCTGGAAGTGTGCTAACACCAGGGTGGAAGTGAGATTTTGTAATGCTTGTTCCTGTGTGTCTTTCCAGATTATTTTTTTGGGATTTTTTGTACTTAATGTCGAAAGAAGTGCGCAATAGTATTTTCTGGGACAGGCTTTAAGGCGATTGGTGCACGGTAAAAAACGGTCACAGGCCCGAAAACAATGAATTTTGTATCATATGACCACTAAAGAGTCTAGATGCCTATGTGGGTGACCGTTACTATGTAGGGAGGTCAGGAGCTTAGTTCCAGCTCGTCAGTGGCGAGATGGCCTTCATATGGGAAGGGTGTCGCTGGTGGTCGCTCTGCGGCCTGCCATCTAGCGGGAACTAACAAAACCTCGAAGGTTGTATCTCGCTCTCCCTCTAACACACAGCCGATAAGGTTCTATCGTGCCCGGAGGAGGGGAAGGTTTATCAGGTTTCTTTTTCACTCATCCTTCGCCATGGGGAGGCGGAATGGATTATTTTTTGTCCGCAACTGCGCAGACGTCATGTGGCCACTCCCGCACTCTTCTCACTCAACTCGCTCATTCTCTCACACTTCAATACTTTAAACCATTGCGCTGCTTCCTACGGATTAATTATATTTCATGCAAGTGCCCGAATTCAGCTGCAAAAAAATAAAACGCGTAATCAATTTTTTTCTTCAAAAACCTTCCCAAACACTGTGTGTTAAAAAACATTCTGAAAGCCCATTTTTCTAGATAAATGGAAATTCTAAATCACCTACGCCACAAGGAAACATTGTGCTTTAATATTATGTAAAGAAAACACCTCTTTGTTTTATAGTTATGTAAAGGTGGTGTGATATGTTTTAGATGTCGCACCATCTTATCATCCATGTAGAAGAGTTACCCGAAAAGCTAAAAAGACTATTGCCATGGAAATGTAGATATGGTTAAGGAAATATTTTTCAAATGTTTGTAAACAGTAAACAACATATAAAAATCTTATAACTGTAAAATTAAAATACAAACAACCCTATAGCAAATTTAATCTCAAAATGAAAAAGTCTACAATAATGTTTACAAGAAACGAAATTGCAATAGCAATACAGAAATATCGCAATTTTGTTACATTGTTAATATATATATTATTTTTAATAAAGGCAATAAAAATGACATACTCAATATTTGGAATACAATAAATACCTTAAGCCCTACATAATTGCTGCGATATTCACAATAAATGCTTTTCTTGAATATAGTAATTAAAAAACATCGTAAATAAATTATGAACATACATATTATGGTGAAGGAAAGTGGACACTATCACACTGAAAAATCTTAGAGGGTAGTTTTCCTCATCTTATTTCTTTCTTTGCGTTTTTGGTCTTGTTCGTTAAAATATTTCATGTTCAAATACTTGATACGCATATACGTTCTTGTCCTGACAAAACAGTATATAACTTCTTCTGGATATTTATTTTCAGTAGTTCCGCAAATAATTTTAGTCAGTGATTCAAAAATCCGCTCTTTTTTGCACAAATTGTTGCCATGAATATTATCAAAACACATTTCAGCGATCTTTATTAATTCAAAAAATTCATTAGTGGGACATTTTAAGTTACCCTTTGATTGTACATGTATCCAGCTATCGTCCTCCGAATTGAAATCCGTAGTGCCAAGGTCAGGATATTTATTTCTGAAACGGTGAGCTATATAGCCAGAAACATATTTCAGCCCTTCAAGAGAAATTTCGTCACTTGAAAGGGGCCTGGCCTCTAAATCTAAGTCTATTTCTTCCATGTCAGCAAGATCTATTTCATTTAAAGGTGATTTCTCTTGAAATGTATTTGTAAAATACATTTCCTTGCACAAAAGTAGTTCTGTAATTTCATTCTGATAAGCACTGTCCTGTTCCATTTCATTTGACAAAAAATCACTTACCAAACACATTTCGTCTGTCTTCTCATCCGTGTTTTTCCGTTCAGCAAAAACTGCTGCAGAATGTTTTCACAATATGTAGTTTATAATTCTGTATTTAAAGTAAATGGGCGACAGATGCGTATTTTATTACATGCTTTATATTAGCTTCACCTGTATGTTTGTTTGTCTGTCCGTCTGTAACTCTTTCGACTAAGAGTGAGTGTCTCATCACTGTAAAATGTCCCACCAACTTTATCACGTTCGTTAGCCGAGCGGTCTAAGGCGCGCGACTTCTGAGACGTCAGCTTTCGGATTCAGCGATCGTGGGTTCTACTCCCGTCCACGCCGGAAAAAAAAAATGTTTTTTTTTTTTTTTTTTTTTTTTCCTGGTAAATTCTAAGATTATATCCATACATCTAACTGTAAATGATTCGGAGTGACTTTACCATTTCTTTGTGACGTTGCAACTGCAAATATTTATCTCAGATGGTAATAGGTAGTGTCGGTAACTCATTTCCCTATGATAATTATACATAAATATAGTTTGAAAAACTAAAAAAACATGCTTTTAAAGAATATCAAACTAAAAAGTTAAAAATAAATATAGTTTAAAAAACTAAAGAAACATGCTTTAAAAGATTATCAAACTAAAAAGTTAAAAATAATTTTAAAATTTAATTTATGACAATAGTATATAAGCAATACTAGTATAAATGAGAAAAAAACATGGGGCGCTTAATATACAAAAAATATGGCACAAAGCGCCTCAAGCTTTTTTTCTCATTTATACTAGTATTGCTTATATACTATTGTCATAAATTAAATTTTAAAATTATTTTTAACTTTTTAGTTTGATAATCTTTAAAAGCATGTTTCTTTAGTTTTTTAAACTATGTATATTTATTGATGTTCCATACCTCTAATATACGGACAGAGAAAAAACCACTCTAACACATCTTAGTTCAGTTTAACTGTTAACAAATATTTAGGTTAACAGGTCCTATACATATTTCCGAATGTTTTACTGACTGAGTTATACTGGACATTAATTAAATTTATCGCTGATATTTATACTTTTAAACGAAATTTTGAATTTATCATTTTATGTAAACTCTAATGCGTTAAAAAGTGTAACGCAACACTACACACAGGTAGTGATGTCTAGTGCACTGCCCTATGCACATTAGTTAACAAAAAAATAAAATGAAATATTAATTACTGATAAATAATACCTTGATGTCGTGATACAAGTAACACATGCTTATCTGATATTTATCTCAATTAGAATACGAAATAGGAAGATAAAATAATTAACTGATTTTAAGACTGATTTATTACTTACACAGTACAGTGCATTTTGAAGACAAATGGGTCTTAAGAAGCGAAAATCGTACTCGATTAAAGGATGGTATGGTGTTCGGTATATTAAGGTTTCCCTCAAAGTAACGGTTTCAGAATGCTTTTAAGATATTAGTTACATCCCAACATAAGTTTAAACATTTCTCTTAAGAGTGTGCTTCGTAGCATTAAAAAATGTGCCTTAATTATTTTGCAAATTTATCATTGTTATGGTGACGATGTCAGGGGTTTTCGTAATTTTTTTTTAGAAATATGGTACAGTATTAGCAACTATGTAAAGAACTGTTATTTTATTCACACAGAGAAAAGAAATACAAAAATGCTAAAATTTGGCGTTTGTCTTTTTATATACTATATAGGTTTGTTATTATATGTGTGTTGTAACATGTATAAAAATGTTAAATATATTCAACAATATTTGGTAATTATATATATTAAAAAACTTTTATGTACGCGACTTGAAACTACGTGAAAGGTTTTCAGTCTATAAAGGCCTATTCTATGATTTTTTTAAAATTATTAATTCTTATGCAAACAATTAATAAAATTGGAAGTTTCTTACATTGTCCGTATATGCATAGCATTACAGTTATTCCAAACAATTCTCTACCAGTGTTTACCTAAGGTTTGCATGTTACGTTGGTTCTTCTACTAATACACGTATATTACAAGAGGTTTGTAATAGATTAAATGAGGTAAGTAAGAATTCGTTTTTATAAACGTTGTGTATGAAATTATAAATTTTGAGATGTATAATAACAAAAAGAAGTGCGTTCCGAAGACATATGTCGGTAGTGTTACCCACTGAAACATTATTCCCAATTCAACTCTCTGTAAAAATAAAAGTATGGGGTTGAATGCGTCAAAAGGGGTATATAAATAAAATTTGAGGCTTCTTCCTTATTTCATACACTAGTGTCCCCCACTTACAATTGCAAACAAAAATTTTTCCTCGATGTTGTAATTTACTCTGCGTAATCACAAAAAATTTTGGCAGTAAATAAGTATTTAATTTTTAAAAATGAAAGCATTCATGTTTCGAAAAAAAATATTAAAGCGATGTGGGGAAAAATGTTTATAGATACTCCAGTAAAATTTTCAGTTTGATTGTTTTGATAGTTTCGGAGCTGTTGCGAGTTTAGTTTGGAAGATTCTTCGGCCGCGCGAGGCGAGTTTGGCTCTTTTTCATTTTCTTCCAGCGTAGGAAGCCGATACCCGGCTTCACCTCGCATCCTCTGCTGGTCTTTCCTTGTCCTCTCCAGATGTATTACTGTATATTAGCTCCATGAGCGCGACCTTGACAGACCCTTCGTTTCTTCGGTCTCTCTCATCATCCCTCTACACCCCATTCTTCCCCCTCCCCAACCGCAGGCTGCGGCCCGCCGGCCGGAGCTCCGCCGGACTACCTGGTTGCGACAAGCGCCGCCCTCAGCGCCACGTCGCGGGGACATTCTTCCCGGCGGCGAGAGTTTTACACGCAGCACTAGAACTGTCACTCCAGAGGGCATGTTTTGAGTCGGATCGTATCAAA